>NW_026712791.1:1800000-2306386 GCF_030625045.1 Achroia grisella
ATTATTTTTTCAAGAAGCATATTGATTGAGTCTCTGTGTGACTTGTAAACAATTTAATAATCCTCGTTGATTTCAATTGTCGCTTCCAATAAAGTTGTTTTCGTTCATAGGGGGACTTCATTATTGACAACCTCGTAGTTACCTACATGCAAGATAAAGACCATGTATTAATCATTATCGATAGTCTAAAATTATTGAAATTTCTGACCAAAACCCGACGCCGGTAGGTAAGCATACCAACCATTCCGGATGTTATGAGAAGCTTGGTTCGGGATAAATAATAATAAATAACACTGGTCAATTAACGCAGCGCCATCTACCACACGCTGTCCCAGGTTAAGCAGAGCTTGGTATAGGTACTAGACACGTGATATAAGTACATAGATATTTTCTTTTTTTGTAAATACATACATAAAATACATAGAAAATACCCAGACCGATACAAACAATCATACTCATGAATACAAATCTTTGTACCATGCGAGGAATCGCACCCGCAACCATTGGAAGTAAAACGATGAGCTAAATCGCTAGACCACCGTGGCCGTCAAACGGTGAAACTATTTTGCGATCGCCCATTATAAAATAGTTTCTGTGGGATACTGTTTCTCTCGGATTTAATATTAGATTTCGTATAGAGCCGTATTCAGATTCACTAAGAGACTTCAATGGCATTCGCCTAAAATGGTTTAATCTGAATCAACAAAAGCGTAGGCACTCTTAAATTAAATTAACATAATAATTTAAATAGTATATTGTGTGGCATTATATAGATAATATTGTAATAAAATAAATGCCCCATAATCCTACATAATGATCCTCAGGATACGGTTGATATAAATACTGTTATGAGATAATTCAAAGTTATTATTCTGCTTGAATTACTTAGATAAAAAATGATTGATTAATGGTACGTAAGTGGCTTATTACAAATCATATTTTATGAGTTTTCTTTAACAATTAAAAAGCTCTGTGAATTCAGATATTGTATAAAATTTAAATATTGAATGCTCATAGATATTAATAACTAATTAGTCGTGTTTTAGTGTATTTCAAATACATGAAAAGTCAAGAGTATATTCGACTTCGATTCGCTCAAAGACTACAGAAGTTATAATAAAATACGTACTTAAGTGAAAACTAGATCGGAAATATATTACGATCAATACTTCACTCCGTTTATTAACTTCGCATTTGTACGGCTGAATATTACTGAAACTACGTCTATGTATTTAAGTCGAACGTACTAACTTTGTGATGAAAGCCCATCATAATCAATACTACAAAGTTACGCATTAAGTAGAAAATAGACAGGAAAGATGATATTAAATCTACAAGGATAGTTGTATCCATCTAGATCTAATATCATCTAGATTAAATCGTCACTTCAGTAGAAGTGACGATTTTTTTTTGCAGTAGTTTTTTAATTACGTCATTATAAAAAATGCTATAGGTAATACTTTATATTACAGCGTAGTTAGAATAGTAGAGGCATGATGAGATACGAGACCAAAGTGAAAAAAATTTACAACTTGAGACGCAAATGTTCTACAATTTTGCAGTTAAAACTACTTAATATGAAATAATTATACCTTCATACGACACATATGTAGGTGGTCTCTAGGCATAAATTGTAGTATTGATCCTGTATAAAGTGAGAGAGGATTACGTTAATCTTTTACTACATGCATTCTGTTCAATTACGCCCACGTAGGACACTACTTGTGTGCGAACAAATTCTGGACATTTTTGTGATGTATATTCTCGATTACAAACAAAGTTATAATACTTTTAATCAAAATACATATTGCCTTAACTGCAGTCTACCTTAAAGAACAATAAGTCACTTAACATTATTTTGACTAATTAAAAATGAAAATACCATTGTTTACATGTTAATATGCAATAAACATGAAATTGTGTTTACAATACGCAAGTGTAACGTCGGTTGAAGAAGTTGATTTGAATGAAACAAGACGTTCTATACTAATGTGTTAAGGAAAAAAGGTATTGTATTTCTTATATTTGTTGCTACCTATTCCGGTAGTTTCGATTCTGTGCTATGGAGCTAATCAAAATCGTTATTTGAGAGATAATAGTTTTGGATCATTGTATTATCTATTAAGGATATATCCATAGATTCTTGGCCGTCTAAACCAATAGCTACCGCAAATATGAGCAAGGTAACAGTAAATTGAAACTTGAGTCCGACTGTAGTTACTGTTATATTACGTTGGGAGGTCTTAACAGCAGTTGGAATATAGGACTATGGTTAACAAAGCCACATAAGTTTTAAGTGGCCTCCGGGGCTCCCAAGTTTCTGCCGTCCGTTTATCCTCAACAAAGTTATTTGTTAGAGTGTCTACCTAAAGCGTTGTTGATGCTTACAACTTCGATTGTAGATAAAGTGAAAGTGCCAAAAATAAATCGAAATAGTATGGAGTGTTGACTAGGATTAAGTTTTATTGCAGTTTTTACAGCCGTCTCCATTTAAATTTTATTGCAGCTTTATAGTTTTAAAACAGTATACGCTTTGAGGACAGTAAAATAATACTATCCATTAATATATATTATAACAGTAAATAGGTCATCTCACAATGATAATTAATAAATGAAGGTATGATTTATTTTTATTAGTCTGTTTAAGGACTGATAATCGAACTAGTGTAATTATAAAATGTGGAACGAAATAGACTTGAATAATTCCAAAATGAACGACTTACAGAAAATGCCTTCAGATTAGAAGGAAGAAGAGGTTACAATTTGTATTTCGTGATACGATATAGATATCAAATATAGTCGTTCTATTGAGAACTGGCCCTTACTTCCAATATATTTCAATATGAATAAGTCACAAAATTACACAGTTAACATCTCAGATGTATGCTTCTTTATTTTTTCTAGTTTCATTTCTTAGTCAAAGCAATTTAGAAAATAACCTTTGTAAATTAACTATGATTTGGTATAGATTAAGCAAAATTGGGCTCCTAATGTCCATTGACTCATTTTCTACAACACAATGTATTGGTTCTCTATTGGTTTGATAAAAATAATGATACACACTGTTATTTTTAATACTACATTCTTCTTCACTACAATACAAATTAAAAGTATCTTTTATTATCGTCGATTTCTCAGCTCCAGTCTATTCGATTAAAGTAAATACTATGTCTAATAGTGCAGCTGGTAGCTTGTAGCAGCCGGTACATTCTACACAAGATTGTGTTAAATTGAAGTACCAACGATATACGTGATTGTGATTCTTAAATATTAAGAACAAAGCAAGCAGAATAAAATAGAATCAACAATCGATAATGTTGCACTTTAGGTATGTAATCTTACAGCTAATGTTCATACATATCCTTTTTAGATTATGTTGATGGCACTAACATGCTTTGATACCATCTCAAACGGTGATATGGGGACAAAATCCTTAGCATGTGCGAATAAAAGACGACCTCCATCGCTTCTTGTCATTTCTAACCCTTCTCAAGATGGTTAGAAACGTGTAGAGCCTATAAATAGTAAAAAAGGCTTTTATGTAAACAGCGAGGTACGTTACAATAGCTGTTAACGCAACTAAAAAGATACATGTTAAATATTGGACATGTTCATCAGCATCTGCGGCACAATAACATTTTAAGGTATAGCCAATTTCAATTGAACACAACATTAGAAAAATATTTGTGCAGTAGTACCATATTCTTTTATTAACATTTTTAGCAAATAAAAATTATATGGAATACATTCTAATTCGACGTATATATAAGAGTAAAAAGAGTAGTATTGAAAACTCCTTAGTTTTAAATAAGAAAATGTAGAAGTAGGCATATGAAGTAATCAATCATAAAAAGCTGTTTACCAAGTGAAGATATCTTCAAATGAACGTAAACAATTTTGAAAGGTTCCTATTAAATTAAATAGGCAAGAATACAAATTTTGAAGCTTCAATTTGAATAAAATTTCGCTCGACTACCTCTGCTCTAAAAACGCTTAGTCTGCAAGAAAAGCTCGTTCTCATTGAAAAATATTAAAAAAGTCAAATGGCAGTCGCGGACTGCTGAATATTTGACGCAGTGAAATCATGCGGCAAATCGGTTTTCTATAGCATATGTCATTTTAAATTATTATGATTAACGATAGATGACTTAAATTAAAATAGTACATGTTGATTTTTACATAATTTCATATAAAAACTTTAAGTCTTTAAACTTTAACGTTTGTTTTTAAGAAAGGATATAATAATAATAATTATGGTTTCTATAGCACAGTGAATGATATTAAATAAATTAAAAAATAATTTATATACCTAAGTTTTTGATGATGCATTCATATATGTTTATAACTTGAGCTTGGATATTTCACAGTTAAATAGTAAAAGTTAGCTCGTCGTGAGATACACTATCTACATTTCAGCGTATTCAGCTATAATATCGATTTTGTCTTTGATACATTGCTGGACTCGTCAAAGAGGCAGCTCAAGTTATCCAATATTACCACACGGCAATCGATTAATCTGAAACTTACTGAAATTTCGACATAAGTGCGTATTTCACTGAAGGGCATTCATAACATAGTTTCAGAACGGGCTCAAACGTTGGGTTTCATTTAATAAGATACTTCAAAATCAATCATACAGATAGTCGAAAAGGGTAGAACGGAGGGTTTGATTGGGTATTTTGAATAGAGCACTCTGCTTAGAATATCGATGTACCTATTTCATTTGAAATATCATTTAAATGATGCTTTGATCCCTCGTTTAGGAATTTAATTCAAATGGACACAATGAAGCTAGTTAAATATCATTGTCATGGCGCTACGCTTGCGTACCCAAACTGTGATAATTCACTACCCTCAGGAATCACTCCAAAATATTTATATGTTATGTGTGGTGTTTATTTTTTCATCTGCTCTATCTGACATACACATTTGAAGGTTTGCCTATCTTTTTGGGAACGTTATGCTTGTTGTTGTTATTCAATGTCTTTGCCGATTCTGCACCTATATCGATAATTCTTCTTATAATACATAGTACATAAAAGGAGTCCTATACTATGATTCCTTGCAATTCTAACCTAATTAAAGTTATGGTTATTTTATGGTTCTATTTATGGGAATGAAGCATATACATTTATCAATTATTTTTGTGGCAGTTCCAAAATGGGAAAGGCAGAAAGAAATATATAAATTACCACTGTAGTAATAATTTATAGATAAGGATAACGATAAACGTTAACTTGATCAGATTACAGTGAAAATGTTAGTTACTTGTATATAGAGTACATAAATTAACCCAGATAATTCCAATTTACGTTTCGTTTTGAATAGACATGGATAATAGAAGCGCACGTTGAATAGTCATCAGGGTAACATCGGATGTGACACGTGACAAGACCACATCCCGGTGACTGTCGGAAACTAATCAGTGAGCATTCAGGTATTATTTTAACGTAGAGGAGACGCCGCATTTGTCGCCGCAATCAATTGTCGTGACATTCCCAATTCACCGCACTTCACTCATTCGGTCACTTCCCAACTAGACGCCAGCTAGTGATCACGTATTATGAATATTTTTTATTATTCTAGCCTAGTGCTCTACTACCGTGATTTACACCAAAAGTAATAAAATTCAGATCTGGCCAACACCAAAAATATTATTATGTCCATTTATATTTCATACTATCTCGTTCTCAGGAGATGGAAAACTAAATATAAATGAACGCAATTTAGGCAACTCTAAATTACACTACCTATATCAGAGATGTACCTATTATATATTATTTATATTTTATTAGTTATAAACTATTATATTAGTCATAAACTGTGTTTTTAAAACAAGGACCGTACCGTACGTATGGTACCCTTATTATTCTTAATTGAGACAACTTAAAATATGCTGTTGTGTAGGTACATGTCTAAAGAGACACCGTAGTAACAAATAATAATTTTTCATTTTCCAAATTCACACTATATAGCACACTACATCCAATATCTTCTCTAGTTAGTACTACATGGTACATAATACAAGTATATCAATGTTAATGGCATAGGTAGTCCATTGATTGGTTAATGTCAGTATTTGAAATGTGGTTTTGTCACGTACCATATGCTTGCTAAGGAGGTTGAAACTATTCGATTATTTACAAGTTTAACACGACGCGTTGCTGAGTTGATTTAGGATAAACCATTACGTATCTAACATAATTATATGTTAGATAGCATCAGTAGGTATGCTATAATTAAACTTAGAAAAGAATTAAAAAACTTTTTTTTGTTCAATGAGTTATAATAAGTGGCGATCGTGCCTATATACATGAGGAGCGCCACCGACATCACGCCATCATCTGACGCCACATCCATTGCTATTCCAGAAAACGTAAGATGTTATATCTCCGTACCCTGTAATTTCACTGCCTGATAACGATGAGTCGTTCAACACATCTTACCGAGCAAGCTGTTTGACCGCTGAAATAAGTAAGTTAGAAGTCCCCAGGAGATTTTTAGACCCATATCATCTATCCATTACGAGTCCGTATATCATCTAATAGAACTCTACAGATAGTTATTAACTTTAAATATAATTTAATAATAAATTCACATAATAATTTATATTAATAGCAATACGAATCTAGAAAACTTTTAATTCACTTCTCAGGCAATAAGTAATGAAATACAGGGAAATATGCCAAATGCTATATGGAACCAATTTAAAGTTTCACAAGTTATTAAAGCCATAGATTATTCCAATATTTCCTACATAACAAACATTATTCACAGAAATGAAGCAATAAAACATTCTCACTTATAGAACCTCAAGAATAAGAGAGTTAATTCTTTTTCCCTTAGGGAATAAAAGCTATGCTATTACCTAATTGGAAAAGGCATGTAATATATTATGGCAGAATATTATTTACCTATACATTATGTGAAAGAAAGTGTAAGTTAATTTATTTTGAGTGAATCCAAATTATAATGCTAAAATAAATATTGTAGGTATTTTTAACATATGATATTTTCGATACATTTATGCAGCCATTACTTAGTCACGTTGTACCACATAAAATTGGAAATATGAATATATGTTTAATGTTATGCATATTAATTTAAAAGCCTGACCTCATTTTTTAAATGGCCTATAACGAAATTCTAAATTCAAACGAGGTACGACACTTAAACCTACTCTATACAATATTTTGCCCACGACTTCATCCATTTGATTATTGACAGGGCAAAAGTATTCTTCTCCGTCCTAACTATTACGTACTTACATATTAAATTCCATAACCCTTACAAATCGATTTTTAACCGACAAATTCAGTATTGAACGTAATTTTTTTTATATACTGAATTTCCTATTTTCTCACATTCACTTCTATTTCCAAACCAAAACTGGGCTTATTTCAGTGAATCTGATTGCAATCAGAATCAATGAATGACAAATTATTGCAATCTATATTGCTAAGTTTTACGAGTATATTAGTCTTAAATAAAGGTAAAACTGGCAGTAGGCCATTTAAAACTGTAACTTCCAATTTAAAATACAATCTCATTCAAAAAGAGACACCTTCTGTCAGGATTTTACAAAAATATTCTGTTACTCAGTTATTAAAATTCTGGTGAAAATATCTGAAGCTCCAATTAACTAATTGCCTTTCAGATAGTCAATCAACAATCTTTTGACAGTCATGTTTCACAGTGAAAATCGAGTCTATCAACTATGCGGCTCACCTGTATTGTGGCAGGCGTTCGAAGGAGTGGGGAGAGAGACTATTTTTGGAATTTACAGGCAGCAAATATTACGCGCCTGTTTTTCTTTTTTTATATAATTGGATTGAAAACAAGCTGACGGTTGTTAGTATGCGTAAGCGTCCCATATAAATGAACAGCATTACGGATATCACGTTATCATGTAAATACGTGTGGTGGTATCACACCACTCACGTGTTCTTATTCTAGAGGACCAATATGTCTTGCCTCTTCTCTTGTAATGTAGTGAAATTAGGAAGTGACCTAATCCCTGTAACCGAAACACAGTTTACAAAACAAAGCTTATCGGCTAAAATAAGTGTGATAGAGATACCACTTTTTCTGCCTACCTGAGCTACACTACTAGGGTTCATTCCCGGGAATTCTCGACCCGAGAATTCCCGGGAAATCCTTGGGTTCTGTTCCCGGGAAATCAAGCTCGAGAAAAGTCGAGAACTCGAGAAATCAAGTACCTATATAGAAATTAAATTGACGTTTGTTGTATTGCGTGGCGGCGCAATAATACTAGATATTAAGGTTTTCTTTCATGTATTTTTTTTTGTTTTACAGAAACTATTTTTGTTTACAAGTTTAAGGTAGATTTTTTCTAAATAACCAGCCAAAAATGGTGCTGTCATTATAAATATAAGTCTGAATAATATTAGGTCCTAACATATGAAAGTGGTGTTTTGTAAGGGAATAACCTGAAGTATTTTTTTTCAAAATATAACATGTTTTTTTAATCAAAAATCTATGTACCATTGCTATTTATGCACTTTTGCCATCTCATAGGTACTTCATTGATCCCTTTACTGAAAAAAACATTTGAACGGGAACATTTGGACATATCAATAAAATCTTTGGACTTTGGACTGCCCCATCGGATTTGAATTTTTTCCCAATCAGTTATCCAAATTTCGAAAAAAATGGTAATCTGTTGGAGCAAGATCCGGGGAGCAATTGTAAAGTCTTAGACATTACAATTGAATCTCTTCTAATTTGGTAAATGTCAGTTGTGCAGTGTGTGGTCTAGCGTTGTCCTGAAGCAGCAGTAGCCTACGGCGATAGACCAGCCTCGGTTGTTTAGCAGCTAGCTTTTCCATTTTGGTTTCTCAATTGCTGACAACACACATCTGCCGTAATCATCTGGCCAGATTTAAGAAAGCTGAAGTGAACAACACCGGAACTAGTCCACTAAACGCTCGCAAGTAACTTTTTTTGGGTCAATTTTCGCTTGGGGCAGGATTTGGTTGGTTTGCCAGGGTTCAGCCATTGCGATGAGCGTTTCCAATTATAATACAAGATCCACATCATCACAGGTTCGATTTAAAATCCCTTTATTATTATGCCGGTTGACTAATGTAACGCAGCAGTCTACGCGAGTTTGTCGATCGAAACGCGAATTGTCTACTCAATCCATGAGGGACCCACCTTTTAAGCTTTTTCGCCCTCCCAATTTGCTACAAGTTTGTCACTAACACCGAAACCTGAAACTAACTCTGACATGGTTTGTGATGGATCTGCTATCATAATTACCAACCTTGGACTCCAGCCGCCCACGGGGATTGTTTTGCAGGTCGAAATTTCCAGAACGAAAACGTTGCAAATACATTGTGCATTGCATTGTGTTTTCTTTTGCGACACCACCACCATACACATCATTAATCCTTCGAACCGTTTCTGCAGCATTAGTGCCATGGCGGAACTCGTACTTGTACTTGTAAATGACGCGATATTTTAAGTTTTCCATTTTGTAAGCTGAGTGACCCAAAGAAAAAACCAAGCACATGTATCACGGTTTTCGAAAAACAAATGCATGAGTGAATAGCCGTATAAATTTGAAATTGAAATTTCTAACCAAAGAGGAGATATTTATGATCAAAGTGGCCAGTACGACAAAACGCTAATTTCATATTTAAAAACCTAATATATTTCAGTATTTAAAAAAAAATGGCTTATTCATAATATGTATAATGTTTTTAAATATACCTACTCAATAAAAGTTTTATAATTAATTTTATAGTTAAATTTTATAATTAATATTTAACAAAAATGCAGTGGTTTTCGTCTCAAATGAAACCACTGAGTTTTTTGACGTTATTGGGACAAAAAATAAACCAAACGTACGTAAATGTAAATTTCTCGACAACCCGAGAAGACCCGAGAAATTAACCTCGAGAATTCTCGAGACCCGAGAAATTGAAAAGCTCGAGAAATCATGAACCCTATACACTACGCACTCTGCAAAACTATTTATAATCCTATCTTGTGACTCACGCAAGGCTTCTGTCTCGCATTATATTGACGGGTTGCGGTTGTCATTGTAGTACTTACAGATTACTTCGCATCTAATCAGTTTATCGTCAATAATGCAAATATTATAAAACTATAAATTAAGTGTAAATTAGATTTACGAGAAATATGTTACGAAAGGAACGAATCATGTCAACAGGCATGGTCAATTTATCTTTTGCATAAATTGAATGCACTGGAATTAAGAATGGAAAAAATGGAATGCTACCGCCCCATATCGTCGGCACGTTTCGAAATGGCCGCCCATTTGACCAGAAAATTGAATTCCCGTTGTTATTTCACGTAGAGCAAGATAAATTAAAACAGTCATGGCCAATGTCGTAATTTACATTTGTTTCATACAAAATGTAGTGTCATGGCGAATTACTGAATATTAAACATAACACTTAACTATGCTGTATAACATTAATACTATATATATATATCATAGAAATGTACAATTTTCAATTGATTACTATTAAATTTTATTTACCAGATACATCACTCTTGCAAAATACATAGCTAAAATTCTTCTGTGATGAATCTGATCGAAAAAATCCTAACAATTTTTATCAAAATATCTGTGGTATAGGTGTAAGAACACATATGTAACCATACATTTTAAAAAAGTCAATATTATTTTGTTGTTTTTAAATCACAATAACACTCCTTAAAAACCTGAGCTTTACCCACAGTTCTGACCCTACAGTATCGGTAAATAATTCATACAAATAATAAATTAATTAATCATAGATAAAGCATCTCGCTTACTTAATTATACTTAGACCTAATAAAAACCTATTGATAGTCGATGTGTGTGATTATTCATTAATCATTTATAATTACTAGATATAATATAATAATCTACTATTATCCTTATCTTTCGACATTCTAAATGATGATTAACAAACCATTCATTCATTCTGCTTTATAAAAAAAATTACATATTTACCGCATTTCTGATATAGGACAAAGATGAAATATAAATGTTATTATAAGTACAAACACAAAAGGCCTATAAATGAGGTACTAAAATTTCATTGGGGACGATGGGAGAATTTGGGAAGGCTTTAGGTTCGCATGCCACCAGAACAAAGGACGTTCGCCAAAGCGAACCTTGCGAATGGCAAAACAAGGGCAAGGAATTTTAATAAAATCCTTATTATCTATTCACAGCGGCAGTTACGTTCTTTTACGAGTTGAAACGGCTACGACGAACTTTGGTGGCGGGACCACTTCACGCTTCTACTTGTCCCAACTTTGCTAATATCTTAAGGAATATTTGAAGCAGCGTTATTGTTCGATGACAGTGAACGGACATATTGTGTTACACAGTTTCAAAACATGACCTAGTCATAGATATACCCAATACATGTTAGGATCGCCAACACGCACCTAAAGGCTGTACTTATTCAGATATCCATAATCAATGGTAACCTTGCTTGAGATCTGGTAATTCATTTACTTGGTTAAGTTAAGGTTAAGGTTACGCTAATGTTTTAAGTACAGTCAGAACTTTAAAATACAGAGGTTGCTTAAGAAGTGTCAGTCATTTATTAAGCAATTTCTTTAAAATGTTGAGTGGTTACTCATCTTTAAGAAACCACTTAAGATTTACAAAAAAAAGATAATAAATCTCACAAGACGAGATACAAGGTAACGGTGTAAGAAAAAGAAAACTTAGATTTTGCATAATGTGGCAATCCTAGGTCATATCCCCCTAATCTAAAGAAAACTCGATCCCAACACTGGGAAGTCAGTAGGTCCCAAGGCTTGGGATCAAATTTCATGATGAATGAATATTTAAATATTTTTACTTTGATTTTATGTCATCCGCATTCGATCAGATTACATGACAAAACGATTGTAGTAAAATGTAAACGGTAATGTATGCTATTTATTTTACAAGCTTTAAAATTTATAGCACTGTAAGGGCCTGTCTAACAAAGGATGTTTATCGTAAAAAAACATTGTGCGGATATTTTATGATAATCATCTTCTGTTCCGGGCTTTAAAAATATACTCAAGTTGAATGGTATCAAAAATTAATGGGGTTTCCTTTATATCTCAGATTACAACGAACACATGAGCTATCTTAATTATTTATCGTGTAAATATAAGTTTAAATAACGAAACATCAACTGTAATTGGTATCTAAGAATTTTAAATTACGTTCATTTAAAATACAATTACAGTTTTTTATTAATCTAATAATATCACAAAATAATAGACAGAATATTTAGCAACGGATTGCTGCTGCTGTTGGGGAGATGTCGTCCACTGTTAAAAGCATTTCTGCTCACTCAATAGTCCAAATATGGTGCACTGGTATGGGTTACTTGCATGTCTACTTTGATATTTATTTCCATTTTTATGTAATATAAAAAAATAAAAAAACAGTAAGTACAGTAAGTAGAGTATGACAGATGGAGCTGTGTCACCAAAATATATTGAAAATGGTTAAAACCCTTTTTGGAAAAGTCAACATAGAGAACTTAGTGATGTACAGTTCTGTATAACGGTCCCCAACACAACAACCCAAATGATAGATGACAAATCGTGACATAAAATTTTCTCTCACTGTCGGATGTTCCTCGTTCGTCAATGTCACAATATTCCACAGAAAACAAGCACGTTTTTCCGCAATGAGCCAATTCGTATGTCAATTTTTTTATTTTATCACGTAAATGTATTATGTAGGTACCGTTACAGAATGTTTTGTTTTTGCTTATCAAATACACAAATCCAATCTAGCCTTAATTGAAGTTACTCTATGGAAGGTACCAAGTTTCTTTTTGATTGAGAGAGAAAAAGGAAAACATTTATGTCAGAGTTTGTTATTCCAGAGAATAATTCATTTTTTCCTACTAACTCGATTCGGCAGTCGACGAAATGACAGAGATAAACTTGTGAGCAGTAATTTGGGTATATATTTCGACCTGTATTCGGGGAGCGGAATAAATTTTTGATTACGGTCTCGGGTTCATTGCTATTCTTGGGAGATACTCGATACGACCTTCAGACCCGGGTCTGCACTTAGCGGTAATTTACAGTTTAATTACTGGTCCTACCGCGGGTCGGAGTGGAGTTTGTAGTGGGAAATTTATGCGTCGCTCGCCGTTACACACGTAACGAGTTTTACTCTTAGACACCTACTTCAGAATCATCTCCCTATAAAAGTATTTACTTGACAAGATTTCCCAATATTGCATTATTGCATATACATTTATATATAAGGTGCTACCAATAAATTGGGTAGTACCTTATTTATGCACTCCTGTTACAGGTTTTTAGTTGTATATTTTATAATAATAAAGGTTCAATAAAGGTCTTGGTAGCTTTTGGTTATTAAAAAAATTATAAACACTAAAATTTCTGTTCTGCATGTAAATAAATATTCATTATTTGGGTAGGTATATCACTGAACCATTTAAAAGAAAAAATTTACTAAGAAAAAAATACTAAGACTTAAGCGCAAACATCTATTTTTAAAAGTCAATTTACACAATACGGTATATTTACATTTCATAAAATATTTCGGTAGTGACATGACAATGAAACCTTTTCTTAATATATAGGTCTAGTACTATGTCCTCTAGAAAGGAATGTATGTAGATAATTTGATAGCACATTATATGGATTTGTACCTATCTGTTCCATAATCTTCAATCATCTTAACAATAATAAAATATTCATACGCCGTTACCTAAGAGCTGTCTTGAAAAAATTCGATTCACTATTAAGTAACGAGAGAGATAATGTGTAACAAACACATCATCTCTCTCGTTTTGTGTACATATGCGTATATATATGCCTAATAATATATTGATCAGTCAGAAAAAAAAAACACTTTCATGATGTATTCTAAAATAACTCTGGTAACTCATAAAATTGTGTTATACTTACTAAACTAATACAAATATATAAATGTATTTTTTTATTAAAAAATATCATAAATGAATTAGACATTTTCCCCTAAATATAAATAGCTAAATAACTTTAAAGATATTTGTATTACGATAAACAAGGACTAAGAATAGAAGGCAGTACCCACTGTAAACCTATTTAACACCACCCATACCAAGCTGCCCTAATCCCTGTGCAAGTTGGCAGTTTGCCGTCTCTTATCTATACAGAAGGGTCTACGCCATAGCGAGAGCGGTCAACAGCTAAACTTCGTCGTTTGTCAAGATTATGAATTGACTAAACTTTTAAGTTAAGTATTACAAATTTGTATGGACTATTATAGTATAATCTACTATATACTCACGTATAGCACAATATAACTAATTGCTGTCTATATATGACAAAGACAATGTTTATCAAATTGATATAGATTTAATTATTCGAGTTTTTGTATATTTGTCAGTCCATCTGTGTATTTGCGCAATTTGGTAAGCTTCAATTAAAATTTTGTATTTGTTTTATTCTATTTATTGATATACAATAATTCTGAATTCTGATATAACAATTAAAATATAATGATTCAATAAAGTCGCGGACTGAGCAAATATATTACAGAATTACTATAAAGACAACTAAATAAAGGGTCCATTGTCAAAAGTTGATTAAAACTAATATATTCACAGTTGACTAACGTATCTAAATAAAATATCGCGTTTCAGTTTAATTATTGTATAACAATGGGCAAACGCGTTTACCTATACGACGCGAATCATTTAAATGTTAACCTACACACAAAAGTTCAGCGAGACTGGAGGGAGTCGTAGTCGTCGCGACTCGCGACAAAGTTAAATGAGAAAGGGACTCGTATTAAGCGTGCATCGTGTGACGTTGAAAAATAGTCACCAATAAGTCTAGTTTCGTATTCGTGCTATCGTCAGTCACTGTCGGCAGGGTCGTGCGTGACTTAACAGTTACCCAACGCCAATAAACGTCGTCGGACGAGACGAGACAGATAGACGACACTTACCTTTGCACTATTTCATTCAACACAACATTTAATTTATTGAAACGACTGAAACCTGGTCTTACACAGTGCATTCATATGGCTAACATTTGGAGAATGCCGCAAGTCTCTGAGTTACGTTGAAGGTAAGAACGATATGATCTAAAGGATAAAATAAAGTATTTTCTTTGGAATGGTTATCATGGCCCTCTAAATCGTAATAACTGTTTTCTATAAATATAATAAAATATACCTACCAATTTCTAAGAATTAAGGTCTGAAGGTACGAAGGTCTCCACATCCTGTAACATATCGAATATTATCATATGCGTTCGAATATACAACTTTGTGCAAAGTCCCCCTCTGGCGGATTTCATTTTTCTTTTATATCAAATAAGAAATATCAAGAAATGTGCCGCCCATGTAATGTACGTGTAAAATATACATAAGAATACATATATATAAGCAAGAACAATAATACTCATTAAACCAACTGACCGCATTCACAATCGCTGGACTAAAATTATTCATAAATTCTAAACCAAATCAAATGGAAGCGTGCAAGTAAATTAATAAATGCATTTATGCGAATATATATATCTTATTATTAACATTATAAAGGCGAAAGTTTGTGAGTATGGATGGATGTTTGTTACTCTTTGACGCAAAACTACCTAATGGATTTTAATGAAACTTTGTAATAAATACTAAATTATAGTAACAGGTTATACATGAGAATAACACATAGGCTATAATTTAAAAAGATATTGTGTAAATTGAGCGAAATATAAAGATAAACGTCAAGTAAGTTTGATGTAGACGAAGCTGAGCGGGGCACATAGTATATAATAATAATAATTAGAACATACATTACAAAAACTACAATCAACAAGCAGTTAATTTTGCTTTTCTTCAACTTCAGTCTGTGCGACTTGCAGGTTGACTTTAAAATCTAATTCCAGCTTTTAATTCCACTTTATATATAAATCGGAGTGGTAGTTACATAAATTGTTTGGGTTAGAATTAAACTAATACCTTATCCTAGATAATGGCACAAAGATAAGAAGGCAGCTACCGCTTTGGCCAAACAATTTAACTTTATCTAATGTTATCTAATCAAGAAACCTAACTTCTTAGTACTTTCTATTTTAATATTCAAATGGTTTTAGGAGCAGTTACAAATTCACATAGAATCCTTAATACATACCTACTTATTATGAAAGTTTTAAGAGTTGATCTGTATGAACCATTGGAAGTTTCAGCTATATAAATGTTATAAAATCTTATAACCACAAAATTTCAAATCAGTATGTTTGAAATAATAAACATGACAATAGCTATGTTGAGTAATATTGTCCATGAAAATTGTTTGCATAGATACTTCGACCTATTAAAAAACGTGAGCGCAGTTAAAACGAAAGACATACTTAGTGTAGGCTCTATTATATATATCAAAATATGTTATCATAACCAATACTGTCTCACACATTTTTGCTCATAAATACATAAATTATCTTCATTGGCCAGCTGTATACCGATTTCAAATTCGGGTGAGATATTACAGTGAAATTACAATATACTGAAATATAAAATCAGTAAGAATGGCAACTCTTCAGAGCAATTATAAGTCACAACACCTACTTATGGTGGTCGACCGGCAGTTAGTTTCAATTTTAGTTGTTAAAGTAATGTTACTATATATAACAATATAAAAATAGAACAGCTAAATATACCACAGATACATTTTATTTTAAACACAAGATGAAAAACAGTTTATACTTGATGTGAACAATGCATCAAACTTTTTGTTAAATAAAAAATCTTTCCATCAAAATACTTGTGTAAAACATACTATGATGATTTTTGATATATATTGTGATAGAAACGCGAATCTACGAGACATTGTCTACTGTTAAGTAATAAATCAGATAACACACAGGGATCTGGATGATATGGCTTTAGCTTACATTATGTACCCGGACAAGGCGAGATTTATCTGTGGTAGCGCACCGCCGGATCTACCGCACGGTTAATACTATGGCCAGAGAATAAACCAAACGTACATAATTAAGGACACAAATAACAAATCTGAATTCTCCGGCCATATTAACAGTTTTCATTTTCCGTAACAATTATTTTTTATTTTTATTTGAAATTCATTTTATTTATTAATCAACTACTTGAGACGTAGGGATTATATATACAAACTGAAAGATATTTAATGTTTCAGTCAGTTTCAGTTTACGTTTAGATATGGACTGTTTTATGCTCGTCAGTTGAAATATAAGAGATTATTTTCTTTTATTTCATTCACAAAATGTCAAAGGTCCAGTGCCGTAATCAATAAAATTGAAGGGAGTGTCAAGCTGTCAGCGACAGATAATATTACGAATACCTATTTATATTTTATATAAATTTTGATGTCAATTTTTACTTCCTTTGACGTTCTAAATATAAATTACAAGTTTGTGATTGTTTCTGGTGAATTTTTAATGATATAATGAAACTATGAACTAAAAACTATATAAAAAAAAATAGGTTAAATTGTGAGACATGACAGCGAAATTCTAGAGTACGAGAGTTCAATATCTTGGTTTTCAGGTATGGCAACGAATTAGAGATAACATGGACACTATAAGTTATTTCCTTATTTAAGTAATAGAAGCGAAGCTAAGATAAGGTATTTTCTCTCAGTCAACTTTAAAGAAAACATAGAATTTGGCACTGAATATATTTTAATATGTTCACATGAGTTAATTAAACGATCATAATTCATTTAGAACAGCTAGTACGTTATGGTAGTTAGGGCAATATAATCACAAAAGTTCAGATATGATACCGTACTTCTATGTATATTAAAATTAAATTCCACCAACAATAAATTAATATCTGTTGCTCCATATAATCAGAATACCATTACTTAGTTTACTTCAGCTAACTGAAAATTATATTACGCAACATAATTGTTCTTTATAAATAATTAAATTTATTATTTATTAATTTATGGTAAAAGAGTGAAAATGAGCAATTCTCACTCTTACCATATTCAAAAAGTTAATTAAAATATCTCTTAATATTGTATATGTTATACGATAGGTTGTGTTATTAGACAACATCATTGTAGATATAAGACTAGTCATTCAGACTAAGTTTAAAGAAATACGCAAAGGTGTTATGACAAGGATGCATCCTGCACTTAAGGGCAAAGCCTTATAAGTCAAATTTTGTATGTGACGGACATATTTCTATTTATAAGCAACTTGCTTTGTAGAAAGTGCAGTAGTTTTCAATAATAGACAAGGTACTGGTATTGCCTACAACTTGGAGGTAGCAACGCCCACCAACCTCATATTGATATTTATGATGACCATATTCTCAATGCAGTAGTCATTTAAATGAATACATTTAAATAATTGTAAGAACTTATAATTAAAATCTTCTAATTCAAGTTAGTGTTTTTAAAATAAGTTTTACAAGAGAAATATATTATAAAACATTCCCTTTTCTGCGCTAACCATCTGCCATTGTTCCACAACTCCAGTTCTTCTAACTCGTTGCTTCCTAAACTTTTGATTTATATAATACCTCCCAGCACGTTCACTTCCGGACATCTAGTGAAAACGGCGAGATAATGTAGAATAACATAAAATTTTGTTCTCTCTGTTGAAATGGATTTGAAAAAGGAATCTCTCAGCGCGTTAGCTCCTGAATACATATTCCCTTGATAGTTTACGTCTCACCTATATAGTTATGTCATACAATTGTATTTTATTTCAATATATCACATTTATTACCAAAGAAAGCAAATGCAAAATTGTATCATACAAGTTAATGAAAGCGTAGTATACAAAATAGTAGGTTTGAGAGTTATGTAGCTGATAAAGAAATCATATTAGAATTGTAATCGTTATCAAAATAAAGATGAGTTGTTAACCTTAACCTACCTTGCCCTATAGTTTGTCGTATTCTTTATGAAATATACGAATTCATATGAAATGCAGTATTCCAATAACATTAATATAAAACACGATATATTCGAACAGTTATAAAACAGCATTATTCGTGTAGATAGTATTGCTAAGTATGGATATAACGATGTTATAGATGTATATAATTTCTATCTTATATTTAAATAACACATTAAATATAAGATAGAAATTATATATATAACACAATAACACAATTAAATAACGTACGATTAAATATAAAATTCCATATTCATTACGAAAATTCAATAAATAACTGGTACGTATAGAAAATTAATACAGATACAGTATTAATACAGTTGGCAAATATTATTATTCACAGCTTTATATCACAGTTACTGGGGATAATCCAAACAAATGCGAGATATATTCTATTCAAACGCGTTCAATCAGACTTTAAGGCGATGTCACTCGGTCGGGTAGTAACTTTATATTCGCTGAGAACGATATTCACTCAGTTTATACATAATACATGCAAAGAGAGATCGTAAGATCCAGAAGACCCTAAAAGATTGTCTGCTGAAAATGTTAATACTTTTATATTGACAAAATTGAACATTCTGGAAATATTTTTCCTCTTAAGGAAACAACATTTTATGCATCTAGTTATAATATTTAAAAAAATATTTATATATTCAAAATTACTCTTAAGTCGCTGTTTATTTAAATTAAGGTCCGTTAAATATTTATAATAATTACTACAAACACGAAGGAAGCGCAAAGAAAAGTCAACCCTTTTCTTTAATGTTCTACGATTTTAAACGTAAAGAATGAATCTATTTAAAAATATTTTACTCTCACTTGGCTGAATAATAAATTAAATTTTTACTTCATACCGAAAAAACAGTTTATAAAGAATATCCGTATAGAAGACGACGTTCAATTATTCACAGGTCACTCTAAAGTTCAAGGGTAGGCGCCGGTAAAATTTCCATTTAATATATAAAAAGCCAGAAATTTAAATATAATATATATTAAAGATTCAAGTTAGTCAAGGGTTGGAGAAGCAGTAGAATTTATGAAGTAAAAAAGTTGCCTTGCTGGAATAATTTGTGGACGGTCCTCTGACATACAGAAAACTGTAACAGCTACATTTTTAAGGGAAGAGTAAGACTTGAAGATCTCAACTTAACCCTACGTGTTAATATAATAATAACGAAATATAAAATAACTTAACTTAATTAATCTATTTCATTCAAAGAAAAACACTACCTACCTACTTTGTCATTTATGATTATTTTGCCGGTTCGGTGTATTTAAGTATTTATAGCGATCTATGTAAAATGATAACATTTTCACTGCGCTATTTTCTGTGACAGGTCAAGTAACCACTTTTGCATGGTAGGTATGGTGTATAATAATATGAAATATATAACTTTTGTTCTGTATCATTAACCCTATTGTTTAATAGTTATATCTATTACTCTGGAAGGTCTATCAAAATTTATCTAACTTGAATTCAAGTTCCGAATAGAGAACTATAAACCGATAAAGTTCGTAGTACCTGGCGATAACGAGGCTGAAACACTAGCTATCAAAACTTCACAGAGTCCATTAAGACGTACCAGTTCGAGTTGGCCACAAGATAGCACGCTCTGAATATTCGAAATTCCAAGCATTCTACCATTGACCCGCAAGCCACAATAGTGAGACCAAGTACATAGTTATCTATCTACGGCAGTGACTAGTTTTGTAGGTATTGTAGGTAATTTGTTAGGACAACTGAAATACCTAACCACTCGTATTTACAAAAGGTGGAACCTAATGGTAAGAGGTAACCGTCGTCTATATATACGAAAATAGGACTACGACATGACCATAAATATCATGAGACTCCTATGATATCATTCATGTAACACGTTCTCAAATGGCAACATTTGAGAAAACTAAGACGTTATTGCCTCTTATTCTGTAATTTCACTGCCTTATCTCACCTTTCAACCGGAACACAACTAACAAAACAAACCGCTTGGCGGCTGAAATGGATGAAACTGAAACTGAGTATTTTTACATATTCTATGTCGGGAAATCATTAATTTGCGTAACGCAAACTAAATTTTGTTTTAATTATTTTCCTCGAATATCAGCATTAGAGTACGATAACACGATATTTTATACAAATAATTAAAAACATCAGAAAAAAATGTATAGATAAAACGACAATTATAATTTGTACCTACTTCTTATCTAGTTGTTTATGCTGCCAAATTAGTTATCTTAGTAACAAGTAATCTACAATGTAAAATAAGAAGTTTCGAGAACTTAACATGTAAAAAGTATCCATAAATCAGATACTGTCTAATTAAATACCACCGATATATGTTCTACATTTACATAAGTAAATTATGATAAAATTCTTGTTAGAAGTCCATCTCTGGTCATGACAAAAATATTACATGAACATATAGCAGATGTAAACCACATCGAATAAAAAAATAGTAATTTATATATTAAATTATGAAACAATCATAATACACTTTAGTTGTTAATCAGAAAGCGTTACTACCAATAAAACAATAGACACCGATACTAATTGTAGTATCGTTGTCTATTAACCAAAGATATTTGCTAATAGACAATTAATGTTATTTTGAAGCTACATGGGTCAGGTATACATATATACACATACTTCTTCGTATAACAATTTTCCTCTACGTACAACACAACCTTCTACATTTGCTAATTAAGCAGCTTTGTGCATCTAGTTACCATTTACTTTGCTGACAGTCAAAGAGAACTTTATTATCGAGTTGCTGTACAGTTAATACATCTCATGAATGCATGAGTAGTTTTCAAATATAAGTTATAATAAAATAAAAAGGTATAAAACGGAAAATTGTTTATTTAACTTATAAGATTGAAAATACTGAAATATAATATTTTATTATTCCATGAATAATATGTAATGCAATATATATATTATTTTACAGAATTATTTAGTAAAAGCATTTTTATTACACAGATTATATTTTTATATTACGAGAATGTTCAGCTAGTGGCAGATATCCATTTACCTTGAATGATAAAATATGTGGAATAGTATAGTGCAGATTAAGAGATCAACGATTTTAAAGAAAAATATATTTTTACTAATATTTTAATAAAACTGTCTTGTAACAGTACTGTAATAGGCTTGGCTGCTTTAAAAAAATGTAGTATTAACTTTTAATGACAGTATTATTTTAAATTACACGTAACCCTACTTTTTGGAAAGCCAATTTCAAATCTCATGTATACCCTACTACATTCTAATGGTTACTCCTACACATTCAATAGATAATTTATGTTTATACCCACGTATTTTTACATTTTACACGTGTATCTAATAAGAGACTCTTTATTCATGACACATACTTACGTAGATGTATTCTTCATATCCAATTTCAAATCCATCATTATCGTTAGAAGTATCATTTTCAGTTCTGAGAAACTGATCGAAAGAGTAACGAAGGTATAAGAAGGTATATGTTGCTTATTACCTATAGCGAATAAGGTATACGTAAGTTAAAGTTTATTGAAAGTACTATGACATACGATTAAATAAATATGATACATATCATATTTATATACATTATATGTATGTTACTGAGGTAGACATGGTACAAAATCATCTGCATAGAAACCTATGTTTTACCTACCTACATACATATATCAGACGTGATACAGCTCACTTCATAAACTGTGTTTTGGTTAAAGGATAAGGTATAGACAGTGAAACAATACCTATATAGAAAATAGAATAAGGTAAAAAGATATGATCGATACATATTACGTAATATATAGACTTAATGAGGAAGACAATTATAAGTCCCATAACTATTCTAAATATTCGGTTTCCAGTAATAAACAATAACAACCTCCAATGGTTCAGACTTCGTTGATAAATATTTGCCGGTCAGAGTTTTTAGTCAGAGAAAATAAGTATTGTAATATAATATTCAGAAGTAATAGCAAATAGATACGATGTATAGATATAGTAAATACTGCAAATAAATTACACAATAATAAATTTTATTTGATTTGATAATTAGATAATAAATGTTTATAGGTAAACTATACGCAGAGTGACATAAAAACACTCTGGCACTTTGTCATGGTATTATTGCGGACAAAATAGAAAAATTATAGATTACATTAATAAAAAAATTGTGATATGGTACAAAAATGTTTACCTACAAGTATAGTGTAGGTGTGATCCAGCTTATAATTAATCAATGAATGGTCACTAAAGTTAGTAAGCCGCCAAACTGCACTGCGTGAACCGTACAACCACAACGCATTAGTAGAATTGTTCTGTAGCTAGTTCGAAATTCACACTAGGTGGCTTAACTATTCCTTAACTTTGCGGTCAACCCCTATATTTTACACAAAAGGCTAATAACAGTATTTGCTTCAGAAGGGATAATAGCCTTTCAAGTTTAAAATTGTGGGAACTATCAGTATAAACATACATTACGTTTTAATTAAAATATGATAGGAACTTCATTTATTTTCTATTTGCTTCTTACATTTTTTAATGTAATTTAAATGGCAATCAAAGTGACGGCCACCCGTTGGTGTGTAGTGTCGGTTATATACATGAATAGCACACATACAATGTTACCGTATTATGTATTGTAGTACCGTAGTAGTATGTGTTACCACTAATGTGTTGCAATTCCGAAGGACTAAGGTATCCTCGATAACCTGTGATTTCACTGTCTTAGCCCTTTAACCAAAACATGTCATACCATCAAGCTGCTTGACGACTGAAACAGGTTAAACAAAGGCAAACCACCGTATACAAAGTATATCTCAGTAAAAGTTAAAAATAGTAATATTGTTGTCAATAATGTCTTGTCACATGATTCATAATACATTATAACTTAGTGTTTATTTACAATTTACTTGTTCACTTACGTGGAATTTGAAATGTGTAACCAAAAGATGACATCATCATTTATTGGGATAACAAATAATTACTAATTACATTTTTGTAAGTATTTAAAGTACACAATTCATGTAGTTATATTATTTTCCTAAATCTATAATCCTACCTATGAAATTTAAATTAATAATTTCATTTTAGAATATTTACATCTTGACACATTTAACTTATTAGCACTAGTACGATGACACATTTAACTTATTAGCACTCGTACCTCCTACTGGGGGGAAAGGAATTGTTAGTAATGTGGATTGATAACCCCATTGCTAGCAATGTACTATGTCCCAGTTACATGCATATATGCAGTTCCCCCTGGAAACCATCGTGATAAATTCTTAGTGAATTTGTCACGATGGGCTAACTGACCTAACCTCATGCTCATATTATCATCCTCCATTGGTACTCCGCCAGCGTAAACCGTTAACGCAGGCAGGTGACCCATTCCATTTTCATCCATAAAAAAAAAATTAAAAAAAGTACCTCGTACTATACTACGAGTTATATAGTACTACAGCAATATTTAGCTGTATTACGTAGCACTAGACCTGGCACAAATCCATAAATATGACTATATACTTTACATATGTATCATTATTCAAAATCTAAATTTAAGGATCCATTTATAAATATTTATGTTCATGATAATAAATAACAAGCACAGTGAAGAAGTCAATAGTGCCTATAGATATAAATAAATTCTTTTAAAGTATTAATCACCTCTCATACATTTTGTTATTTAGATGAACCAGACAACAAATATTTGGGTTGTCAATTAGATGCAGAGTAGAATAAATTTACAAAATTCGTCTCTAAATCGTCTTGCCTGAAAATCAAAACTGTAGATGTAGACTAATTAATTAAAGCACCAGGATTACCACTATCTATTACAGATTGATCGAAAACAATACACACGATTTTTTGTCATACATATAGTTGTACTAACAGAGGTTACAATAAAACAGTAGTTCTACAAACAAAAAACAAAAGCACCGAGTAGCATCGAGTACACTCATCCCTATTCTAAGCGCGGGAGCTCCAGCTGTTGCCTAATTTACAACAATTGTGTGACACTACTCTCAGAAAACTGTTCAAATAGTCCCCATCTGTAGTCCCATCAGTCTCCAATTTAGTGCACAGCGAATACAAAAATAGCGTTGAAGTTTTACAAAGAGAAATATTTTTTCAGCATTCGTATGTTTTTCAATTCATCTATCTATAAATGTATAATAAACCAATTCATCTATCTACATATGTATAGTAACCAATTATTTACTTAGAATAGAAATAGAAAATCATTTATTCAAATAAACTTAATTTAAGCACTTTTGAATAGTCATAACAATTTGTTTTTTATCTACCACTTTTGCTTCATTGACTAATAAAATATAGTACAAAAGGTAGCATTCTCTCCCAGTTAGGTTATTGGGCTTCCTAAAATATGGTCGAGCGGAGTGATGGCTGACTTATCCGTCATACTCGTAAAGGAGTGCTGCTTATGAGGCTGGTCTGCTCTAATCACTACGACTGATTTACTCTTATTTAGTTGCTCAACAAGTTGGTTGTATATTTAATATTTTCTATATTTGAGTATTTAATTGAATTAGTGCTAATTTGTAGTCTGTATTCACACACTTCAACTTAAAAATGTAAAGTAACAAAAAAATATTTAAAAGAGCAACATGCAAGTTTCTTGCTCGTCCTTCTTGTGATGAGACATCTTTCCGAATGAGCGGTAGATTACAAAAATGTAATATCTATTCAGAAGTGCTTTAATGAAAGTTTATTTGAATAAATGATTTTCTATTCTATTCTAGTCAACCTCTTTGGCATGTGCAGAGATTGTTACGACTTAGCAATCAATATGCATATTATTCATAAAAATGAAGAATTATATTATAATTATAACAGAATACACATAAATACATTATTGATATTATACATTAATACAATTAACCATCTACAATAATCATATTAATCATATACACATACGTATTATATATTAATATAGAATATATATATAAATATATACATATTTCGATTTCATATGATGAATACTACCAGTTCCTGATATCATGATAATTATCGTGCTACGATGGAAATTTCCTCTTGTTTTTTCGACACACCACCTATGACGAGTAGTGGTAGGGAAATTGTAGTCTATGTAAAAATAATACTATTATGTATTGTAAACGTAATACAGGTATGCAACCAGAACTATCACATGGTACATATAAGTAATCGCAAATAGACAGAATTTGTTTTAGTTACATAATCCAATCGCAAAACATAACAAGTAATACAAATAGATATCACGCTGTCCCAAATATAATATTATTTAGAACCCAAAAGCAACATGTGAAAATATAATCATGATCACTCCCTTTGCGCCGACCCCATTACCCACTAAAATATATGGCAGTATATTTTGCTTTTCTATTTCTATCTATCCCGTAATTTGTGTTCAGTGTTCAGGCCAGTAGCTAGGAATGAAGAGGGAGAAATGAAATGAACAGCCTCGGTGGTCTAGTAGTTTTGCATACCGCTTTACTTCCGATGGTCGCAGGTTCGATTCCACGCACGGTATAAATTTTTATATTCACGAATAATCAGTTTTATATCGATCTGAGTGTTTTATATGTATAATATATATGTATTTACAAAAAAATCAACTTAGATTTTTTTTTGTAAACTACTACTACTACTATGGTACTAGACAACTGATATAATTACTTAATTATATCAGTTGTTTAGTACCCATAACACAACATCTACTTACTGTGGGACTGTGTTAATTGTGCAAGGGTTATTAGCTCATATATTGAAAAAAAAAATACTAACAAGTATAAAAATATAAGTAAATCAATTTCATATCACCTTGCTAGTATAGTGTTACATTTATTTTGATATGCTTATACGTTTCACCTTCACATTTTCCTTATCAGACATGGGAATATGGGCCACACATAAAAGCATCATACTATCCCACAAATCATAATAAAGGTATGAATACGGAATACCATTATCGGAATAGATATCAGATTTTTCCCCGATCGCTCTACTCGTTATTTCTCCAATAAGTTTCACCTACGTTTTCGTGGCAGCGTATTTGATAAACAAGAGGAAGTTTAGTAGTTGGCTGGAGCCTTCATTTGTTGTGTGGCGAGCGTACCGCGCAAGCATTCGACGTACGTGTCCTGAAAACCCGAACTGACTCGTTGGTCCGGAACAGAGGCAAAAAGGCTATATAATTAAACCTCATTAATCCCTATTTATGGCGTCGGGTAATCCTTGCGGATAGTTCCCGTCGAATTTATTTTCATTATAGCAAAGAGAGCGTGACATGAATGATGGCAGTTTCAGTCATAAATGATTGTTTCCTACAGTCGGTAACGAACTACAAATCATAACATAATATAATAGCATTGAATTTTCATAAAACATTTGAACCATGATTCTCGAATGGTCTTTTATTTTGATTAAACATTCCAGCACTTAAATAATTTGTTCGTGCTTTTGAATTAACACCTACGAAATTATAATGTATGTCGCAGTAATTACAACCCACGAATGTTAAAATAACCGCATAATTTTAAATTGCAATACTGGACATAAAAAAAAGCTTAATGATTTAATTTATTAAGTCGGGTACGATCAAAACAATTTTGAACATATTAATCGACAAATAATTTCGCATATATTTAAATTGAATTCTTTTAATAGATATTTAAATTTCGAACAATTCTTTCTAAATTGATTGAGCGTTCATTTAAATATACTACAGTATATATAGTTGTACTGCTCGTTCCGTACTCTAAGTTCTTTAATTTGACCACAGAACCCCCAAGACCGTCTGTCGCCCATACAAAGGCGAATAAATTATTCTGTAGGAAAAAACTCTATCCGTTGGGACAAGAGTGAAGCACGGATTTCCTACGATTATGTTCGAACTAAAAGTTATTTTGTGGACCGCAAGTCTCAATTCGGTGCCCCAATTTCGCTGTGAATAAAGGAGGTTAACAGTAAAAATAAATGGTAAACATGCAGAGAAAGGGGTTGCGTTAGCATTCTCTTCAATTTGTCCCCCGCCAGCGTTCGTATTGTATCATGTTAGTTATTGTTCCTGTTTCAACATTTTTAAATATGTACATTCATTTTATTCATTAGTTTCTTAACCACATTACATTTACAGAAAAATAGTGAGAACCAATAATTTATTTGTTTACACTTTGATATCCAGCTAATCTATAGGGAATTACTGTGGATATATTTTTTTTTATATACCGATATAATGTAACTAACAGAATAAGTTATCTTGTGAAATATAGTTAATATATGTAAATAAATGACATCTGTATTTTATTTATATAGTAGTCTATAGGTTTAATATTTTAATAAATATAATATTGTATAATTATATTTATTGAAATAATAAACCTATAGACAATTAGTCATAATATTATTATATTCTAGAAAAAATAACATTTATTTAAATTATCACAGGACATTCATCATAGGATTTATTTTTATGGGCTCTTCGATTAAATAGTTGGAATTATATAAATTCACTTTCTATATATTACGCTTACTAGTAATTTGGAGGCAACAACAACTTGAAGTTCAAAGATAGAATTAATTCTAGAAGCTTGTGAGCATAATATAATAACATGCTAAATGGTAGTAATCATCTACCACCTGGCATAGATTTACACTCAGCATATTAATATTTTGGCACTTAATTAATTTCTCAATTTTTTATAGACATCATCAATAATTTCAATAAAACATATTTGCGTGTGTCGTCTAATAAACTTCAATCTGTTAAGATTAAAGTAGGTACATTAAGTATATATAGATAGATTTTATTATAATTAAAAGAAAAAAACTGTACCTTCCTGTATATAAAATATATGCTTGCTTCACTGAAATCTTATTTATTACTTTTCATTTACCTGTAACAAATAAAGAAACATATTAATACAAAAATAGATCATAAAGCAATCACATGAAAACATATTTTTGTTTTTGTTGTTGTATTACTGTCCATACTACTATAATATATCTTATCTTATTAATATAATAAACGCGATAGTTTGTGAGTATGGATAGATGTTTGTTACTATTTCACGCAACGAATTTTGATGAAACTTAATATAGATAATACACCAGAATAACATACAGGCTATAAATTTCAGACGGATGAAACCGCGGACACAGCTCTGCAAATTTACTCTGTGTCCAGTTTTCTAACACAATCTGTTTTACTAGTAATAGTAAGAGTCCGAAATAAAAATCTTCAGCAATTATTTAACACTTTCTTTGTACATTAAAAATATCCATAATAAGGTGGGTGGACCATAGAGGTCCTTATTGTGTTCCATTATCCCTCCTTATTTTTTATTATTTGGCCTATCTACATTAAGCATTTAAGTACTTTGAACTATGTCTATAAGTTTTAAAACAATGTACATGCTCGTAAAACTTGGACATGTTTCTTAAAAAATCTGTTCTCAGTCGAGCTACTGTAACAAAACGGAAATTTCTGAATTGATTAGGATCTATGTTCTGCTTTTGACATATCAAAAAATACATCATAGTGTAGAGTATTGTATTAAGGGCATGAATAAAAATAGCAACTGTCTAGATCTCAAACTAAAATACTCTATGTATTCTATAACCAAACCAGTATTCTAGTAGAGAACCAGGCAATTGCTATTTTTAGAACATTAAAAATAAAACTCACTATTTGAAGCAGATAACCTTTTTAAGTCATGTAGCCGATACATAAAAGCTATAAGTTTACCCTCATGAAGATTCCATCCTTTTGTGTAAATAATATAGGATCTTCAAATTCTTGTCGGACAAAGAAAATGTTACACGAGTGAACAATGATAATAAATTTTATCCTTTTAAACAATACGCGAAAAGTTAGTTAACAAAAGAGAAATCATTAAAGTAGGTTGAGTGGTCTCATGAAAATAAATGAGCATTCATTGTTCATGTTTACGATTCCTCAAAATTTTAACGGTAGGTAAATGAAGGTAATAGAAAACTTTCCAGAATCAAAGCTATAAAATCGGTATGTACTTAATTAGCAACAATGTATTAAATTCCAATTTATTCTAGAAATACTGTACATAGAAACACAGATTTAGGTACCTAACCTATCTCAAAATACAGTGTTATCTATATATGTCTAACGTTATTTCAAAACTATTCATTAAATAATAAAAGATAGTACCTTTTAGACAGATAATATAACAGCGTTATCTCACGCTTCATCACAACATACTTTCATTAAATTCGCATACTTAAGCAAATAAATAAGGAGTCAATCGTAATTCTCACGAACATATATTTATATATATCAAAAAGGTAAACAAAACATGTACATCCTAGGAATACTAGTACAATATGGACAAAGCCGCAAAGCTACGAATAATTAAATAATAAAACTGGCAGATTTGGGAACGCGCACTGTAGAATAAATGAAACATTTATCAATGTCGGCCTGTACACCGTTGGCCCTCATACGGTGACGTCACCACCACACGGGAACAATAAAGCCCGTTTACATGTATACACACACGATGCATAACGAATGAATAGAGGTTGTCTTCGGCTGGAATGGAATGTCCGTTCGTTGGCTCTCATAACTTATCTGTGGGAGCACTAGGGTCGGTAATTATATGGACATGCAATATACCGTTCTTTGTTACGTTGTTTTATTGCAGAAACATTAATGATACCAAATATTCAGTTGAAATATATGTTATAAATATATACATCATTTTTGTTTATGTTACAGATTTACTTATGGTATATGTATTTATGAAGATTAAATGTAGACAGACCAACACCTGTCAGGCATCTCATGAATAAGGCGTTTCAACTTTTCATCATAGAGAAATATACGAACAAAGTATAATGGAATATATTTATTAAATGTTTCTAAGTTCGTATTTTCACTAAGCTATATGAACTTGTCCGAACTTTATATAAATCAACATTTTAAATATTGTATTGTTGAAAAAACCAAATTACATAGAAAGTTTACATAATCTAAGTCATAAATATGACGGTTGAAACTTGAGAAAGACAATGGGTTTCTTACTACAAATTCCACTCTATACACATGTAAATAATAATACGATCTATTATTATCATTTGATAAAGTAAATCAAATGAATGAACACAACCATTTCAGTTAGATAACGTAATCTTCTTGTGCCGTCAAAGCAAAGGGATATTTTACGTGGACCTACTTCGGTCCCTTTACGAGCTTAGGTTACGACGTCACGTAATTTCTAACACTCACCATTCATACTAATAAATACGATGTAAAAAAAAAACACTTACCGCCTGGGAAGCCTGTGAATAAAATTTTATATTTACACATGTTTAAAACATACAGAGGCGGGTTACCTTTTTCTGAAAACCTATAGTATTTAGGTATGAGTTGAATGAACCAAACTTCAAAGCTTCACTTAACTTCAAATTCAATACCAGCCACAAATTGTTCTCTTAAGGCATACTTCCTTATCCTTTATTTATCAATAATATTATAAATGTGAAAGTATGATATTTATGAATTTGTGTATTAAATTTTGGTGTTTTGGCTCAATTTATATCTTATATACATATAACATTTTCGTATCACAATGTTAGTTACCATACTCCTCTCAAACGGCTTGATCGATTTTTATGAAATTTTATATGCATATATAGTAGATCTGAAAACTATTATCTATTTTTCATACCCCTAAGTGGCAAGCGACATCCACCCATAGATATATTTTTTTATTTTTTCGACATAATATTTTATTTTCATTTTATTATTATTTAGGATTGAAAAATACATACAACCCTAAATTTTCACCCTTCATCAATCCTTATTTTTTAAAAGCGGTTGAATTTATATGGCAAAACAACGTTTGCCGGGACAGCTAGTATTATATAGTATTATACACGTATTACGTAGTTGAGATGCCAACAAACGTGAACACACGCTACTATTTACTCATGTCGTTCTGTAAAATCGCTGAGTATATCAGGAGTAAAAACTAGTATTAGTAGGTATTGTTCTGGAGTAATCACAGCGGATTTTCGGGAATAATGAAATTAAAGACGCAGAGTAACTTGTACGACTTCTAGATTTTTAACTTAATAAAAACTACAAAATTGTATGAGCACAAATCGCAAAAGTGTAGTATTTGCGTAAATAAAATAAGTAGGCGCTTTGACTTCACAACATGCCCCCCGGCATTGAAAGCTACGCTTTCAATCAGACTCCGATGATACTGGTAATGGGCAGATTTTGCTAAAGGCTCGCCGAATAACTCCAGTGGATGTCCGGATATCAGCAACCCGTACTATGCCGTCAAGACCAGGATGAACTCCCACAACTCTTCCCAATTTCCACTTTAATGGCGGAAGATTATCCTCCTTAATTACTACCAACGTATTCAATTTTAAATTATCCTTGCAAGTACGCCACTTAACACGTTGTTGCAATTCTGCAATGTACTCTTTGCTCCATCTAGCCCAAAAATGTTGTCGTAATTGCTCAATGCGTTGGAACCGTGTTAATTTATTTGTGGAATGTCTTTGATAATCTCGGTCTGGCAAAGAAGTCAGAGACCGCCCAATTAAAAAATGGCCTGGGGTTAATGGATTATAGTCCGCAGGATCCGAAGAAAGTGGTGTCAGGGGTCGAGAGTTCAGCACTGCTTCAATTTGTATGAGAGTGGTGTTAAGCTCTTCATAGGTTAATGTACAATTACCCAACACTCTCTGTAAGTGGTATTTTGTCGACTTTACACCCGCTTCCCATAAACCTCCGTAATGAGGAGCATACGCCGGAATAAAATGGAAGTCAATGCCATCACAGGCTGCACTTTCGCCTAAAGAATTACAATTCGTCTTTAGAAATTTTGAAATGTCGTTGTATGCACCCACAAATGAGGTACCATTATCGGAATAAATATTGACAGGTTTACCTCTTCGCGAAATGAATCGACGTAAAGCAAGTATATAATTATTACTAGTTAAATCGCCTACCAACTCTAAATGAATAGCTTTGGTAGTGAAGCAAACAAAAACTGAAATATAAACCTTTACTAGCTTACAACCGCGGCCTTGTCGACTAGCGGACATAATAGGTCCGGCATAATCGACACCGACCGTTTCAAAGGGATAGCCACCAGAAAGTAGGCGCTGCTGTGGTAAATTTCCCATCAGGGGGGTTACAATTTTACCCTTCATGCGTGTACATCTGATACAATTGTGATAACAGGTTTTCGCTAAATTTCGCCCGCCTATAGGCCAATACCTTTCTCTTATAGATGCTAGCAACAATTGAGGACCGGCATGCATTAGCCGTTTATGCTCATAAATAAATAATAATTTTGTAAAAATGTGACTGGACTGTAAAATTATAGGATGTTTTTTATCTTGTGAAAAATTTGAATTATCAATACGACCTCCGACGCGCATTAATTTATTTTCGTCCATAAAGACGTTCAGTTTTAATAGTTGACTGTTTTTTGGCAAATTATCATTATTTAACAGTAACTTGTACTCGGGAAAGGATTCATATTGACTATTTGAAATAATTAAAACTAAGGCGTCGCGTAAGTCTACCTCTTCTAAAAAATTTGATACTACAAATACCTTTTTACAATATTTGATAAATCTTAAAACATAGGCAACTGATCGCAATAGTCTTAAATAATTAGAAAAGCGACTAAATTCAATGAGCCCACAGGAATTGTTATTGTTAATAACAATAGCATTTAGAGATATGTCTGGTTTAATTTCTGGGAGAACTTCAACACACTTCAGTTGCGTAGGCCACTTCGACAAGTCATTCATGAGAAATTGCGGACCAGACCACCATAAGTTTAAACCTTGCAGATTACTAATATCCACACCACGAGATATTAGATCTGCTGAGTTTTCATCAGTTGGTACGTGTCGCCATGTACAATTTTCTGTCCTTTCTAAGACTTCAGCAACACGATTACGTACAAAAGGCTGAAGTCTAGAAGGCAGCATACGTAACCAACCTAAAACTATGGTGGAATCTGTCCAGCAGTAAGCTTGATCTATTCCCGATCTAAGCGACGTGATGACCTTATCATATAGCCGCGCTCCCATCAACGCACCGCACAGTTCCAACCTAGGTATTGTGGTAGGCTTAATAGGAGCTACTCGGCTCTTAGCCATTAACAACCGAACCATAACTTCACCAGAAGTACTGACGCTACGCAAATAAATGCAAGCTCCATATGCACGCTCTGAAGCGTCCGAAAAAACATGCAACTCTGACGACTTACAGGAGTCGCAAATAACAATCCTCGGTACACGAAGATCGTTCAAAAGAGGCAAAGTTTTACGAATGTAATTCCAATGACGATTAATATCATCAGTTAATGGTTCGTCCCAAGCTAATTTTTTAATCCAAAGCTGCTGTAACAATATTTTCATATTAATTATGCATGGAGCCAAAAGTCCCAATGGGTCAAAAATTCGAGCAATCATCGAAAGAATATCACGTTTTGTATTACCATTAGGAACTAGAGAACTTATTGGGAAACAGAGTTCATCAGAATCTGTGTGCCAACTAAGACCTAATAACTTATTTGGCTCATCACTCCCAATATTCAAATCGAATGATGATGCTTGAACGTCCTGAGGATCAATCATCAAAAGAGGATTATTCGATTTCCATTTTCTTAATGGCATACATGCAGAAGCAAGTACATTAGTAACTTGCTTACGTATAGCTTGAACTTCAGCCAAATCGTTACCGCCCGTTAATAGATCATCAACGTAAAAATCATGTTGAATGATCTCGGAAATTTTATCATCCTTGCAGTCGATTCCTAACTGCTTTAGACAGCGTGTAGCCAGAAATGGAGCACTGGATGTTCCATATGTGACCGTGTTCAATATGAATTTTGTAATTGGCTCAGCTACATTACTACGCCACAGTATTTGCTGCAGATGTCTATCAGACGGGTGGACAATTATTTGTCTGTACATTTTTTCAACATCTGCAGACAAAACATATTTATGCTGCCTAAATCGAAGCAATATGGATATCAAATCATCTTGGACGGTGGGACCAATCATTTGGATGTCATTGTAAGAAACACCTGAGGTCGTAGGAGAACTGGCATTAAATACAACACGGAGTTTGGTGCTCGTGCTACTATCTCGCATAACACCGTGATGAGGAATGAAATATTCCTTTTCATCTACCTCAGGCTGTTTATATTCTGACATATGGCCAAGCGATTTATACTCTGTCATGAAGTTGCTATACATATCTCTCAATTCAAGATTGCTCGTCAACCTACGCTCTAAAGAAAATAAACAGTGTTCCGCTCGATGAAACGAATTACCTAAAACAGAAGAATCATGTTTAAGCGGTATACGGACGCAGAAACGACCGTCATCGAGGCGCGTTGTGTTCGCAACAAAATGTTCCTCACACATTCTTTCTTCCGGAAAATAATTTGATTTGGAGCATATCTCTTCCAGCTGCCAGAATCGTGTCAAGTCAGCTCGAATGTCGTCCAAATCATGACTTGCACTAGAATCAATTTTATTAAAATTACATTTTATATCATTTAAATGCATAATTGTGTCATGATGACTAAAGATAGGACCTGAAATTATCCACCCTAATCTGGTTTCGCACAATACAGGCTTTTTCTTACCTAATATTATTCTCCGCGTCCCTACCAAATCCCAAAAGAGATCGGCACCAATCAAGATATCAACATCTGCTGGTACAAAGAACGTAGGATCCGCCAAACTAATGTCAGTAGGGATGTCAATATTAGAAATATTAATTTCGTGACCGGGTACATTACTTGTGATTGATGGCAAAACATAACATTGAAGCTCAGAAGAGAAACTGTTATTCAACGACGTCATGTGCACATGACAAGTTTTGCCTACGCGTAAAGTTGCGTTATTTACACCCATGATTGACTTATCTACCTGACAGGTTTCCAAATTTAATTGTCGACACAATCTCTCAGTCATTAGACTTGATGTACTACCACTGTCTAATATTGCACGTACTATATGTTCGTGATTATTCTTGTCATATAATTTTACCAACGCAGTAGATAATAATACATCACATTGAATTTTATTATAACTAGACATATTTGCTGCTAAAGTTACATTGTCAGAAGCAGCAGTCGTTGAAGACGACGCTAAATGTGTAGTTTCGGATACGACTCTATTTTCATTACGAATATGATGATCATTGGCTGCATGAATCAGAGTGTTGTGTCGACGCTTGCATATTTTGCAACCTGGCCTTTTGCATAGATTAGCAAAATGACCTACACGAAAGCAATTGAAACATACCTTAAAACTGGGTAGTACCTTTAGGCGCGCTTCAACGCTCAACGCAAGAAACTGGGGGCAACCGGTTAGACTATGGTCACCCTTACACTTAGGGCAGATTCGATTATGTGATTCTGCTGTATTGGAATTCTGATGTGGATGACTGCCATGAACTGAAACCATAGATTTTAATTTCATAGTCGATTTATGATTTAAATTGCCCTGATTGACACGTGAAAGCTCTAATGTTTCAATCAAATCTGCACGATTTCGGATAAATTCTAGAAAGGTGTCAAAGGTAATTGAAGTATCTTTATGTGAATGCCCCTTAAATTCCTCCCACTCTCTATAAGTTTTACTATCTAATTTATGGGTAATAATATGGATTAAAAGGGTATCCCAATGTTTGACAGGTTCACCTAATGATTCAAGTGCCCGCAAGTTTTTATTTACCTGATCAATTAACCGCTTTAAATTTGCTGATGACTCCTTTGTTATTGCTTCCACATTGAACAAAGAAGACACATGATTTTGTATCAACAGACGTTTGTTATCAAATCTATCGCACAAAAGTTTCCACGCAACAGCATAATTACTAGATGAAAACTCAACTGATTGAATTACCACGGCAGCAGAACCCTCTAACGATGCACGCAAATAGTGAAATTTATTCACTTCGTCTATTTCATCATTGTTGTGTATAAGGCTAGTAAAGGTGTCTCTAAATTCCAAATAATCATCGTATGAACCACTGAATCGCGGTAGCTGGATGGTCGGAAGACGCACCAGCTTATGATTATTGCTCGCTCGAGTACCTCCATCACTACCCATATTGCTCATAGTCTCAACATTAACATTTTGTAAACCTTGGGCTTTCGCGATTGCCTTGAAATATTGTGATTCAAAGTCGGAGCGCTCTTTAAATTGCTCTTCACTATTATCAACTATACATTCAAGGCGCAACTGTACCTGATCATACTGTTCATACAACGACTCAATTTTACCCATACGTAATTGTAATTCTCTGGCATCCGAGAGACTTAACGGTTCATCAGTTAGTGTATGCAAATAATTAATAAATGCAGTTAAACGGCCTTTAAAACTGCCTCGCTTTTTTATTAACTCCTTTTCTTCGGTCATTATGGGATTCGAGTGTTGTCGACCTGGAATTTATACAATTAAAAAATTAATTCTAATTAATGAAATAAAGATCTACGATCAATAGGTATGAATATAAAATATTAAGCTAACAATATGTTAATTCGATAAAGAAATATATTTATATGTATATTATATAAATCTAGTAAATGTACTGTAAATGTTGTGACATTACATATATTACATATGCACAAGCATAAGTACCGATTCAAATTGACATTAATAGAGAAAATACTAGATTGTTTCTTAACTTGCTGTCGTACATACGGCAAATTATTTGTTTAACATAAATGTACAGATTCCTTAAGTACCTAAATTGTAAAATAATATAGAACCTGACAATAAAATTAAACACCAAACACCAAAGTAACATTTAACACAAAAGAATTAGTTATACCTACTTTACTTACATACAACTGACGTGAATAACTATTGAAATTTGCAATTATAAGGCATATATTTTGATAATTAACTCAAACAATGTAGCATTAGTGCTTACTATACTTAATTAAGTAGATTTGTAGTTAATTTTAGCAAATTATGAAAAAGTACTAATATTATTCACAATGCAGTAGGTAGGAAACCAATGAAGTTAAAATAAAGTGATACAGATAAATAACGTAATTATCGTTTACTAACCTTAATAAAGTTTTTGATTTACTTATAATATTACCTGTAGAGTGTTGGGATAAGTTTATTATATAGTAATTTATACTTAACACCACTATAAATTACACTCGATTCACATCCAATGGTAGGTAGTTCTGCCGGTCAACTTGAATCCAATTAATTTCTCTTTTATTTCTTGTATTTCGATTTAATTCCACAAAATAATAACTGATCCGCATTTAATTCACATCCGGCTTCGATATAGGACCATGTTCTGGAGTAATCACAGCGGATTTTCGGGAATAATGAAATTAAAGACGCAGAGTAACTTGTACGACTTCTAGATTTTTAACTTAATAAAAACTACAAAATTGTATGAGCACAAATCGCAAAAGTGTAGTATTTGCGTAAATAAAATAAGTAGGCGCTTTGACTTCACAACAGGTATTGATTTAAAATCTGACAAACACTATTTTAATGTTTTAGCTATGTAGTGTTTATATTACGTGACTGTGCAGTATTTATTATTGTAATCAAGTACACATATTCTAGAGCATAGTATCGTAGTTTTTCCTAAAACGCCTTTCAATACCTTCCTTTAAACAGTATATAAAAGCGATACTCCACATTATTTAAATATATTCGTTGAGAAACTCTCTCACCAAGCTCTTTGCAATAGAATACGTGGAAACCTTTATAAAACTTCCTCTTTGTCCCAAGGGAAAGCACAGGGAAACATATGTAAAAAGGTTGATAAAACTTTTTTTTTAAAGTCGTATTTTCCGATCACAATCGTTTGATATCAGATCAACACAATCTATTACCTATAAATATTTACTGTATATTATTGGTTGCTAGGAATACCCCAGGTTACCGGAATTCATTTGAATTGCAGTGCATACTGTTGTAAAACTTGCCTAATAGATACAATAAATTACAAATAACACTGAATAACGCCAAAGCACCACCATGCCGCATGGCCAACGTGTAATAGTAATAGGCTAGGTTAATCCTCATGTCATGAAAACAGATACATACCTGGTAATGAGATAGTAGTGTAAGCACACACACTTTTTTTAAGCAATTACAACAGCTCCTATCTCTAGAATGAGAAATATAAAATAGATTAAAAGCGGTATATCGACGACGAAGATAACTAAACACAGTAATAAACAAGCCGAGCATCGGTAAGGATAGGGTATTGATCTAATTTGTTATGCGGACGGGCATCTAATCCTAGGAAGGTTCGTGATAACACCAGCCCGTAGTTTATTTTGCGATCAAATACAAACAACCGATCTATAATTAAAATAAAACACACTGTCCATAGACGGGGCCATATCCCTTCATAAGTTTTATTAAAATTAGGTCAAATAAGGATTTGATAAATTAAAAATCTTACTAAGTAAATTTGGGGTTACCCCTATTATAATGAGTATAGCAGTTGAAAGGAACAAAAGGAAAAATATTAAAAGTATTTTTTAAGACGCGAATATTTATAATGTAAGTTAAACAAGAGGGCAGTTTCTAAGAAATGTTTAAATTCTGGCGAACTCGTTTTCGTTTACAGGAGGGTGAAACAAACCCCTAACTTCATATTTCCGTCTTATTTTCTATAATAACGTGTAAGATTCTTGTTAAAAAGTCATTAAATATTTCCCTATAAAGGAAAAATTTAGAACAATGGTTGACTAATCTATTTAAAATAACAATGTTAATCATTTTCTATCAATCTTTTGTTTTTTTTTTTATCAAACTTTGAAAACCCTTTGACCTTATTTACACTATAATAATACTATGCTAACCAAAGAGTTGATCTTCGAACGCGTCCACGATATTAAGCTAGTTAATAATAACAAAAACCACAGAAATGACCGCACGAAGGGAAGTAAAAGTGAACCAACCTTTTCTTTATGCCTTTACTAAAATGTAATAGCTACGTACCAGCTTCTGGGGCGCATCACGTTCTTTGGAAAATACTTTTATAGACCGCCGTGGGTCAACAAGGGTAAATAATATACCTACATGTGTTGGTATGTGCGTGACTTGTATTAAGAACGGTTATTCATACCCTAACTGATATGCTACCAAATTACTGTAACAAAAAATTAAATAATGCAGGATGCATACGTTTCTTGTCGTAAAGTTCTCGGGACATAAAATCTGAAGACGGTACATGAAGTAAAACATTTTAGGATATTAGTTCTTGAATACAGCGTAAAAAATGTCGAACCTGATCGAAGTCTAGCTACGTGTGCTTTCATTTCATTTGTAATGAAACTGTTCCAACTATATTTGAGTTGTAAATTCAAGAAATGTTTCGAAAAGAAAATCTGGAATGAAGCCAGTGATTTCTTTTACAATCTATGTTCACGCCAGGTCTATTATAGTATAGATAGAGAGAAGTTACATTCTGTATTACGAAATCACAAACCATACCTTCAATTCAACCACCAAACTCTTCAATATAATATTATTACTGAACAATATATGAAACACAGTGTGCATACTAATATTTCAAAAAGTCGCTACGATGCGTATTTGATTATTTAAGAAGTTTCATTTTATTACGTGATTTACTGAAATATTCACTGATTATTATTTACAGCAACTATGTAGTTCACACATTTTGATGTCAAATCTCAATCCTTAAGGCTATATATAAATTCTGCTTAATATACTGAAATTCTAAATTGATCTAGGTAGATACAGTTAATTATGAGAGTGTTACGCGTGTTATTCAGGAGATTAACTCGGCTTGTGTACGGATCTACTCAGAATCCTGTTACGGCATCACTATTATAGATATTATATTATAGTAAAATATATCTAAAACTGATTTCTCCTGTTACTACCTGGTTACCAGGCTACCGAATTATTTAATATGTATAATAATTTTTAATGCTCCAATTAATATTTAATGATTTTTACATAAAATTCGTTTAGGTTCATGTTACTTTACCGCTGATTAAGTTGACCATAAGTAGACCATGACTTGGTCTATTAAACAAAGTATATGAAGCGTCTCCAGATGTTAATGTACTGTTTCGAGTTTCCTTACGTGATCATTACAATGAACCCATTCAGCAAATTCAAATGAAACCATTTTATGTTCAGTTTATGCACGTTTCGTTTTACGTTTTCTTTTACGTTCAAAGTTGTATCGTAGCACTTATCAATGATATTACCGATATAGAATTTTACCTCTTTCAAAATCTCCTTTCAAAGGAACTTGTCTTATTATTGGAATAAAATGCACTTCAATCCTTTTACACATTTTAATACAAATGTTCCAAACATTAAAATAGGCAAATAATATTATATATATATATATATATATATATATATATATATATATATATATATATATATATATATATATATATATATGGAACCTGTTGTAACCTATGGAAAATTAAAACAGAAATATTTTAGATCCTATCATAACACTTAAAATAATAAACGTGCAATGCAACAACAGAGTACCATCCAATTAAATATGTATACGAGAACGGAAGAAACATATTATGTTAAGACAGAAGAATAATAACATAATAATCCTAATTATTTTAGACACAAAATAAATAATTAATACATTAATACAATGGTCCTCAGTATTTACTGGTAATAACATCGGCAAGCATTTTAAAGGGAAATGACATTCTATTGGCATTTACATGCTTATTTATTATAAGACTCAAAAACTAATTGTTGGTATTAATAGAATGTATAAAAAAATTATGGAGATTTATTTGTTTCACCATGAAACGATCTGCTCATTTTTTTTATATGTAGTGATGTCGTAATTTGTTGTTGCTGCACTAGCCATAACTTTAACTACAATCGTGTCCAACAACTACTTCGCTTACGTTTATTTAGTATAATCAAATGAAGTAAATGATTTAAATAAAAATTACTCTCCACAGAATATTTTTTTTTTATTTTCTCACTCTAAAAACAACAGATGTTTTCTTGATTTATCCTTACAATGACTATTTAATCCGGATTTCAATCAAATGCTTAAATTGGTGGAATAATCGCTTTTTATAAAAACTCATTTCTCCACCGCAATACGGAACTGCTTAAAAGATTTCTTCAATCTTACGAAAATATAAACGAGGCAGTACTTTACTTGAAAAATAATCTACCGAAAACAACCCACAGTGTCATAAAAACAGCCCCGTTTGCATAATATTATGCATCACTGCTGTTGTGGTTTTTGACTATAAATAAAAACAACGATGTTTAAAACTCATAGATATAAAAAAAAGGTAATCCTGTTCAACAAAATATTGTTAAAGAAAGCTAATAGATTTTCGATGTAAGGTCATTAAATTTTACAATAACATTTTTAAAGAGTGCTTCGCTTATTGTATTAGACGATTGTACAAAATATTTTTTTAGTAATTAAATACGTTACAAAAATAATACATATCCAAAAAGAAATTGCTAAGCGAAGTATTCAAAAAATTTCATAGTATATATATGGCAACTTCATTCATACAAACACTTAACATCCAGTCACTACATTAGAAGGCGATTTCCCGAGAAACCCTTTTTTATATTATTTTTAGGCTTTCTATGTACTAAGAATATACTGTAAAGATTCAGCCTTTATAAGTTATAATTTCTTTTCAGCAATAAATAGGCCTCTGCTAACTCAACAGTTATTTCTGTTTAATAAGATTAGTACAGATTAGGGGATAGCAATTGCCTTTGATTTATATTCATGTAGTTATCTCTATGAAATAGTTTAAGGCTGAGTTTCATTGGGCTTCATCTATATACATCAAAGAAATCTCGGTAAATATAGTGTCACAATCTTCTATTAAATTTATATTCTACGATAATAGTAATTCTACGATATAATTTAGTTTCTGATTGAAACAATTTAATCACTGTTGCTGGTCATAAAAATTCAAAGAGAATTATTATAAGTTAGCGATAATATATGTAGCAACAAGTTTAATTAGCTGATATGATCTGACAATATTGTTATTACAGAACATTACCATCATTGTTAAAAAGTTAATAAGCAAAATGTCAAAGCGAAATATTACGAGGGACATAATAATGAAGAATTTTCCATTAATTATTGAATATGACATTCCTAACCTAGGCGCTGGGACGTAAAAATCTTTATTATTATAGTAATAATATAATTCCTAGTATATAATTTTATGCTTATTGGGTAGGTATGGGAAACAATTAGACGCTTATGCTGGCTCCGTAATAGTAAGTCATCGATAGATATTTATATGTTTTATTTTATGGATATAACATGTACATTGACGCCAATGATGTACACATTGTATATGCTGCCATTGTACTGAAACCTAAGATATTATGCATTTTGTGTGATTGAGAATATACAGGATTCGGAATACACGCATTATATAACTTTTAAACAGACTACTGCCGGTCTGATTGGATATTACAGTACCACTAGTAATACCTAATCAGTCCGGTGACACGAAATTGTAGCAAATAAAATTAATTGTGTTCAAAAGGTAGCTACAATTACAATACGAGAAAAGCGTTGGCAAAAATAAATAATCACAAGTTATTTTTCTTCTTGTTACCTATTTGACTTAAATAAAAACAAAAAAGTATTTTGAATGCTATAATATATAATGTAAATAAATATATCTTAAAATGCATGTAATATTTTTGTTATTTTGGGGAAAACCCTTTTAAATATTTATCTGTTATTATAGGAGTAGGGTGAGGAGATTTATCACCGCGTTAATCAGATGTCTTGTTATAGGACTTTATTTAGAACATTCCTTTTCTATCATCGATGTACGTTGGAAAGAGATTTATTTCCTAAGTCACCACTAACACCATCCGCCGGTGTAAAAGCAGTGGTGGCACAATATAATATGAGTATAGAATTATGGACACAATAAATTATGGATCATATCATGTGGATATTGATGGAGAAAATTTTCACGATTTGTAAATGAATTTGTTTTTTACTTTGAAGCAAGTGCACTGATGACAAAGTATTTGTTTCGAGTATATTCTATTCGATATCCCGACGGCATTTAATTCATGCTAATGAATAATTAATATAATATTGATACTAATAACTTTATGCATTAAGTTTGTTTTCGTTAATTTTGACAACATTAATACAGAAATCTGCAGAAAGAAAACGAAATCGTAAATTATATGGGACAAAATATCCTCGGTATAAAGTAGAAGAAGCAGTTCCAGCCGAGTGACGACATGCTCCACGCACGTATAGCGAACAAATGACCCATATTCTAAGAGGGCTGTATAAGGTAAGGAAGCTATGAAAATATTTCAAGATAAAGACCAAGTCGCGTAGACACGGAAATTTCGACTGCAAACTAGGTTTAATTACAATTCAGTTAGATTATCTGATACAATTTCATTATTATGTATTTTTATATCATAGTGCCATTTCAGTCATTAGATGATTTTCATATAATTAGCTGATTATATATAATTCTGATAAACTTACAAATATTAATTTATATTTTAGTACAATAAAAAATGCCTTATTATATGATATATAATAATTCACAATTAACAATTATCGTATCACACACAAAAAAAATATCTCTCTTTTTATAGTTTAGTTAAAAAATATGATTACGAATCCCCCATTTTACTCGTTTCAGTTCAAAATAGCCTGCTATCATAGCAATCTCTTGACCTAGAAAGCTCAGTTTGGGCATGAAATATGTTTTGCTATCAAATTTGAATAAAGCGCGGCAGGGCGAGGACAAATAAAATTAACAATCCCCCAGAAGGAAGGTTATCAGGTTAACAGTTGTTGTAATTCATTTAAAATGATAGAACATTAATTTAAAGATAACAAGGTTCAAATAATTTCGTCGGAAGAGCCAACCATTACACATTATGTTTTTATTATGTCAGAAATATGAATATACGCATATTTGCCTAAGTGATCGCTGGAAGCTAAGGTCACATTTATGGCCCCTTTAATAATATACACTTTCTAGTACGTTTACCAATTTACCAACCAATATAAATGCCATTTCAAAATTGTTAGTAATTTAAATTGGTTTATACGATTTTAAACCCTATATGTATTACAATAAGACGTCAGCAATCGAGATGTGCGAGATTAATGGCGGCGTTGATGTGCCAGCCGTTGCTGAGGTTGGAAACTTGCAGAACAAAAAGGCCCCAGAGAATTAGCTCGAGCCATTAACTTTAGAAAATTAGGAATAACTGCCTCCTGTAGACTGCTTAAGTGGTTTAGTAAACGAAACTGGTTCAAATAATACGATGATTTTCTTAAAGATGGGTCTTTGGTTCAATGAGTTATAACTGCCTGAAAATTTAATATCAATTTCAATTGATATTATTAAGATTGAAAACTTAAAAAATAACGCTAAAACTATATAACTATAATTAATATACTAGTACTGGGTACCAATATCGATAGGAAAAAGACATGAGTTTATTTATAAATATTATCGAAAATTACTATGAATTTAATTAGATTTTTCAACTTTAGACATTGATTATAGTGATATCAATTCTAATATAACGACCTCTTGAGATAAATTACTGTACCTCAAAAATTGACGTATAGTAAACTATACACTAACTCGGACATATGTCGATGATAACGAATAATCGTTATGTAATAATACATTTGATAATAATTCTTTAAAAAAAAAATTGTAAATTTTCTCTCGTAAATTTAAGGTTTCAAATATCTAATTTATAGAAGCAATCATGATACAATCTTTATTTGTATAAGAACCATTCAGTTTATTTAATATTTTCTTTCAAAATTCGGCAACATGTCAAAATGTAATGTTTGCATTACGGTCGTTTTGTTTCGTTCCTTATCTCCGCCCCCGCTTGAGAGTGTTGTTTACATTTGATATATCGGGGCCTCACCATCGTCCGGAACACAGCAAATTATGTTACGCTCCCCATCTCCTGTTTTTACGTCATTTATTCCGGAATATAAAAGCGTTATCTTTCCTTAAAGTTTGTATTGAAAACCGCACAAAAAATGGCCATTGTAGTATAAATTAATACTAAAAATTATATTTGGAACGTCCGTAGGCAGCTCGAAATACGAATATTAAGAATTCGTTAATTATCTACAACACATTGTGTAAAATATATTAATAAACCATATTGTAATATAATTATTACCGTATACGCGAAACCACGCATAGAATTGTACCTGGCTACAGCCAACATAAAAGATTGTGATAATGGCTCTGTGAATAAGCTTTTTGTTATATGAACACAAATCAAATGAAACTCCGTAATATGTGTCGCTGATAAACATGCAGAAACCATACGGAGATATGAAAACCGCAGTTTGGATATATTTTAATATCTCTGCTCATAAAATGAATAAATGTTATATCTAAATATAGTATAGTAGAGCATAGCAAAATGTATTTCAATATTTTAACAAAACTTTACTTTGACTATATAAAATAATACTTAATTATTAACATGTGTAGTTCTACAATACGAGTCCAAAATTTAAAGTTTAAGCAGTAATTTGTTTATTTTAAATCATGTTTGATTATATTATATCGGTACATATAGCTTAGCAGTAGTACACAGAATAATATAAAATACAATATATGTTCATATATATTCATGAAAATATGTTATAAATTGACTCTAAATGTATATATAGATAAATAATAGGAGACAATACATCATATGGTGTTGGTTTCTAATATAATAATAAATATAATAAGCTGTTACAACCCTGTCTGAGTTTTCAGTTAAATTAATGTGTAAATCCCGGTTATGGACTTCCATTCTGTTCTATTAAAGCAATATAATTATATTCTAATTTTCCAGTATCTAATCCCAAAAATGCTCTTGGGATTAGATACATGGGTCAGAATGTAAGTCAGTCAGGACGAGTTTTCCGTGTTCTGTCAATACCGTTGATATATGCCCTTAATACCTCACGAAAAATATGTAAGACAACTGGCACTACACTAATTATAAAACAAAATATATAACTGAGACATCCAGTATGAAAGAGTTTTTAATTCATTATTAGTTTTTGAAATATAACGCTGAAATAGACGGAGGCTTCAACGATCAAAATTTGATCAGGAAGGTTCTTTTATGATTTTTTCTGCGAATATATAATTATTCTTTCCAAATCTAATAATACTCTGATAAGCAGACAGAGCGATAGTCTATCAGCATATTTTGTGCACTCGACCTGAACGAGGGACTAGGAAACGGTAGTTAATAACGATTTATGGAACCCTTTTGTTCCACGTCTCTTATCTACGTCGTATGTGCTATTCACGCTTGATTTATTACTCCAGAATGTCAGGAGAGTAAGAAAGAACATGAAGCCTCTCTATTATTGTTGTGAAAGTGATGATGTCGTACTTCAGGAAGCTATAATGGGAATAACACCAATTCGGTTTCCCAAATATTTGGATCAATATTGGAACTGCGACTTAGTTCCATAGTTATTATAGCGAAAATCCGGCGAAATTAAACGACTATTGTTATTATTATTATTTTATATAATTTTAAAAGATTTTTTTTTTGTTATTCTAAACAGGTGTAAATACTGGTAATTTATTAGAGTACAATAATATTAACTTGTGAAATAAGTGTTTTAAGAATACAAGTAATTAGTAATAATAGTTACTTAAATATAGATACTTAAAATAGTACTAAACTAGTTAAGTTTCTTCCCTTCTACCTAAACTTAATCAAATAGTAAAATTCGGTTTCCATTTCAACTGTATTACCTATTCAGAGTTTATTCAGAATTACTATTGTTTTCGCCTTAATTATCATGGTAACGAGAGCTAAACGGTCCCTTAATCACTGATCTTTAATTATTTACTCCAAACTAAGTTGTTTTGTCTGTACTAATGTAATTGGATAAAGCAATACATTTTGTTGTAACTTTGTTAAGTTACGATAGGATTTATGATTACCTTACACTTTGACTATTTTAATTTAGTTTCTTAATAAACATAAACCACACGGCTCTAATATATAAATAAACATATAACAAACTTATTTATTTATTTATTTTATTTATATGTACTTCAATGCACAAAATACCAAGGTAAAGTACATATGGCGGACTTAACGCCTTAACGCATTTTCTACCAGTCAATAATAGGCTGTGCAGAGAAAAACTGTAGGCGGTGCAAATATAATCAATAAAAACAATAGGTCAAAAAAAATATACATATACTAAAAGTAAATACATGTAAACACATGCATGTACATACACAAATACATATATATATATATATATATATATATATATATATATATATATATATATATATATATATATATATATATATATAATATATATCAATCTATAAATAAATATAAAATAAAATATATATTATTCGTATGTCTTTTTTTTTGTATACTATGTAGATGTCAAACAAGCATACCTGCCATCTGATGATAAACTGGCACCTAACCTATAGACGCCTGAAATACCAGGGGTATCATGTCCGCATTGCCGTCCCTAAAATTAACCCTGTGTTTATGAGAAGAACAAATAAATAGCACGAAAATCATGTGAACTCAAGATTATTATACTAAGGTTATACTTAATTTAATCTGAAAGCATAGTTCGCCTGTTACTCACTTAGAGAAGCCTCGTCACTGACTTGTGGTTTTGCCGCAAAAAAGAAACATTCTATAAAGAAAGCCATTTGGTTGGCACATAAAAGAAATAAGTATAAATCAGAGGCGTTGGCCATTACGGCAGGGGCCACGCGTTATTGTGCCCGCTTCGTCACGTTTATACGATGCGAATGTGACAAAATAAGCGATATTACACGACAAACATCGCTGCTTCTGAGCCCGCTGCGATTACTGCCACCCCGAGATCATGACTCGGATAATTTTACTCCCAATTGTCTTAGCAATAATATCGAGGTTCACTATGTTATTTACTTTAACTATATATTATTGGTTTTGATACTTACTTGCCATCAAATAATATTCATATGTCAGTATTTTATATCATTTGTTGTGCCTTTTCATTCTAACTATAAGTATTACATAACAGGAGGATAATATACACCCAGTACTTATTACGTATTATTAACTATTACTAAAATATTTATATAATGAAAAGTAGATATACAAATACTCTTATTTTTTACAAGAGGGGGGACTTAATACGACATAGTATTAAGTCTCCCCTCTTGGAAAAAATAAGATTTACTTGGGTGCATGAACTGACAGCTCACAGCTCCTTCAGCAAGTTGACCGAACCTTCAAACTGGAGCACAGATGAATTCCAATTTGAATCGTGAAATATTTATATATTTATATAGGCTTTTGTGTTATGGGTACTACAACTAATACAAATACTATTATATATTCTTTGATAATTATAGTAAAATGATAGAGTACAGAGATATAAGACCTTAGTTCTCTGGAATGGTAACGTCACTCCGAGCGTCCGTGGAGTTGTTTATATTAGTAGTTGTTATTATTTTCATAGGCGACGGTTGCCACTGTCCATAAGATAGGCTTATTTTCCATTCCAGTCGTTATTTAAAACATAGAAAGAAATGGCTGATCCGGAAAGAAAAAAATATTATTTACGGTGCTCACAAAAGAACTTATTAGAATACGATAGCTGAAAAGTACGGATCGCTGAAAGACAGCGGCCGCCAGCGAAGCATGTGCAGAGCTCATCCGCTTATAAATTATGCAGCAAACGTGGAAAACAATCCCGAGTTTCGCGACAGCAACGTTTCTGACGCACCTACCGAAAATATATTGAATAATAAAATAGCCACAATTGTCATAGCAATGGTGTATTTGCTTAGCTAGAACTAAAACATAGAGTTGGGTCGAATTTAATTTTCAACACATTTCACTCTTCACTCCATTACTTTATCTATTCACATTTCGAAATGTCCACTTACGATTAAATATAATATTAGGAAATAAAAAAATATGTAATAAACAATCGGCGAAAATATTTTTCTAACAGAAAAATAATAATATGCTACATTGAAGATAATTGAAATAATTTCATACAGTAATAAACATTACTTAGATCCGTATAGATAATAAAATATAGGACACGTAAGTTAATTGGGTATGAATAACAATCGGAACAATTAAATGACGGTCTTTAGAATATATTACTTTATATTAAAAAAATATATAATATTATAGTATTACAATTATCACAATGAACAAGGTAATCAGTCATTATTTGACATATTTTAACAATAAACAATCTTACAACGAAGAAATTTTTATCTCCATGTTCAAACAATACAGCCAAGAAAACAACTTATGAGGCTTGTTAAAATTGCGAACATTACAGAGTAATAACAATAAAACAGCTGTTATGACTATGTTATCATGAACAAAAATGACACACTGCCAAAGGAAATTTCAAGTGTCATTTACTGAAGATTCGTTGGATATGTTACAGGTGTATTAAGCGTCATGAGTTATGAAACAAAGCCTGTGAAGGTTTGTTTTGTTACGGGTGCGCGCGGGTCGTAGCATCCAACGGTTAATGACGCGGAAAATTCTGGAAAATTCCGGGCTCAACATGGCGCGGTTGGCGATACCGTGGATTATGCACCGTAACATTATTACAGCTGGAGGCTAGGCTTCTTGACGCCGAATTACTACCCAAACCTGTTACATAATAATAAATGTAAATTGAAATACCTACCTATCTAAAGCTACTGGCTAGAACGCGGTTAAGTCTGTAGTAGTATAGCCTGTACTTGATAGAGATATTCAGTGGATTACGTATACAGTTGTAAATATAATTTATTTCGTTCCGATTGCAGTTGCGGGGGCGGTATAGGTCCAACAGAAATTGTTAGTATTTTAACAGATTTAATTTTGGATATGTTTTTTGCTAGTAGTTCTATTGTTTACTCTTCTGTATATTGTTTTATATTATGTATGTTGTTTAAATGTAGAGATGTAGAATGTCTTAAATGTAATGGATTAAGGGACCGTATTAGGCACATTGATTGAAGTAGAAAAAGTATAATCCATCACATTTAAAATAAGTATTGTTGCTAAGTAACAGTTTGTGTGTAACGTGCAACTGCAATTGGAACGAAATAAATTATATTTACAACTGTATACGTAATCCACTGAATATCTCTATCAGTACTAGCCTAGGCGAAAATTTATGAAAATGTACGTTTTATATACATTTTCATAAATTTTGTCATGGAATTTATCACGAACAGAATGGAATTACAATTTATCAATGCTTAATTTACATTTTGAGATCTTATTTTATGTCATCCAACATAAGACGTTTGAAGTAAGTATACATGCACAAAAACGAGCTAACAGAAATGCAATTGTTTTTTATGCTGATAATTTAGTATCTGTGCTAATTGAACTTGAAATTTTCATGTCTTGTTTGTAATAGATTGATGTCAACATTTGATATTTGAGTTCATTCTTATCAAAAAACAAATGTATGTATATTTTTTTATACGTATTTACTTTTACTAGCTGCTAAGGTTATCAAAATAATTACATAGATATTAATTACTCTGTTTTCACAGTACAAATTGGAGTCTATCTCTCTGATTACTACCATGTTCACTGTTACTAGTGCGTACTTTAATCCTTTATGTGTTTATTTGGAATACAAATTGCTCATTCCATTGTTAAATCTCTCGGTGTACCATACAACCAGCCTTAGGAAAGCCTGTGGTATATTGCTGTGTCAAGTCTAATTTAAGTTTACATTAAAATCAAATACCTTGAATAGTTAAATAACTCTTTTAATTAAAAATTATTTTGTAACATTTTTTGTAGTGTTTTAAATTTGAGAATAATTAAAAGTTTCAGTTATCAATGATAGCTTTTATGCGATACTTAGAATTAGGTAATATGCATAAGAAAAAACAAATCGTCAAATCTTCAGTCGTTTATTGAATACAATTCTATAACCATTTTCCCTAAATATTAAATTTCTTATTTTTTTAGTATTCGTAAGTATCTTAATCACCAACTTCTACTTTCAAATAACAAGTTCGGTTTAGATCTGAATTGTGTGTATTATGTTTGAAAATATACAATGTATAAACTCATACTTTTATGAGATACGAGTAGGTATATATACCTACTTGAAAATCTAATACGAATTCTCATTTCTATACCTATAGTGTAACAAAGCTATTGAGGCACAACGTCGTTCATTTCAGCAGACAATATAGCCATGAGAAAATCTAATCTGATCCTGAAAATTTTCCTACCGACCCTCATTACCATTCAAAGGCACACAGAAAAGAACGGAAAAATTCTCCATGACGGAAATTTCATGTAAATTGGGTGAAGTACGCGACTGTTGCTTTCTTGAAATTGTGTTGGAGCATTGTGCTATTGTCGTAGCAGACATTGTGATCTGTCAGAGTAAGTTGAACTTAATTTAGATGTTCCGCTTATTTTCGCAAAGCTAGTATTTTTAATCAAAATTACTACTAACACTTAAGATTGATTGTGGTTATAGTAATAGCATGATACTACGGGTTTGTTTGTGTTGGAAATTGGGTCGGTATTGCGTACCCACACAACTGCGTTCAATTTTACAACACGCCAACACTCGAGGTGGGACGTGAGCAGCGTAACAATGTTTCTCCAAGCGTTTACCCAGTCACAGGGGTGTTATCTATCACACATGCCTAAGACATGTCCATTTTTTTAAATAACGCTACTCTTTAAAGGATTATATTTTATTGAGAAACCAAAAATAATTAAAACATGTAAAATGAATGCCTATTTTATACATATAAGATACCGTATACATCTACAATGTTTGTGGGAAGATCATTTTCTTAGTATATTTATATGATCATAAAATTATTATTGATCATATACAACATTATATTAACCGCCGAGTGAAGAATCCGAGCCGAGAGAACTGTATTCCGAGATGAACAATATTATAATATAATATACAATATTGTTTATATATGTAGAATAGTGTACATACCAACCTTGTTTAAAAAACTCTAAATGACAGTGAAACTCAGGGTGGTTTAAAAGAAACCGTAAAACAGACAGACGTGTACAGAGATTTTATTTTGTACTATTTAGAGATAGATGATAAACATATTTTTATCATCTATCTCTAAATTAACAAAATATAATATTACTTATCACTGCCGCATGCATAAATGTATTCTCTCGTGTATAGTTATGACCATATCGTGTGCCATAATGGATATGGCATATATATATCCATTATGGCACATAGCATACACACATGGTATACATAGCTATCACACAACTGTAATAAACGGAAATATAATTAGACTAAATGCTCCTGAACCTAGTCTATTAATCAAGTTTGAGATATTTTTGAAACAGTGAAAAATAAGGAGAGGAACATTCAACGTCGTAACAAGACTTTTAATTTTAAGAAATACTAAGAAATGTAATTTAATTTATTTGTTATTCTAAATTACATTAAGAGTTCACGGACGAAAAGGGTTTTACATTTTCGATGTTTCTGCTTTTTTGGTCCGATGGTCCTCTTATCTTGGATCGGATCCACTCCTCATGCGCAATAATATATCGCTTGAATCACCGAATCTCGCCAATGGGTATACTTCTCTTTACGTAAATCACGATAGGATTCTAATAACTTATAGATTAATTAAAATCTATAGACAAATAAATGATGGGTTGATCTATAGATACTATCTACCTAAGCATGAAAAAAACGAGATGCTAGACGTTGTTGTCTTGTACTATGTTAAACACACGCTAGCGAAAATCTATCTACCTATAAATTCTTTTGCTGCCAGTTTAGACCTATAGACAGCCTCCATTAAAATCAAAGACAATCGGTTTCTAAATATCCTCATGTTTAACGAACACACAACAGCGAACAGGACTATTTTTCAGTGTTCCCGCCGAGCTAAATATACCACAACTGTTTTAATATTGCCCTTGAAATAGGTGTCACATGTAGTCCGTTTTACACTGCATAAACTGCCAGTAGGTATTCTAATCAAGTAATAGCAACAAAATGCCTCCTCTTTATTTCACATATGAGCAATGACAGACAGTATAATAAAGGCGCTCGTGCTCAGACTAGTAAGCCATTTATATTTCCTCATAAAATATAGTTAGTATGTTATTTTGTTAAGTACGTATACCACAATAAAACTGCAATGCTAACCATAGCTTCAACATTACTAGGTACGAGTACAAAATAAAATATTCTACTGAAATATAAAATTTAATTAAATGAACACAAAGCTCAAAAATACTTGTCTAATTTATGTATAGTGGATAGCAATAGTAGAAATTTATTAGACCAATGTTATTATTATTTTTACAAACATATACACAATTTTTTTTGACATTTATTTTACTATTCGGTTCTATGTAATGGTAATATGAAATCAAATTCAATTGTTTAAAATATACTATTAATAAAAGTAAGAACTATATAAACATAGTGTCAGTAAGATATATTAAAAATAAGTCGTTATAATGATTACTGAGCGTTTTAGAAAATGAAATCTGAACTTAAATGTATTAAACAAAGAAATCGATAAGATTTTAAAGCCCAAAAAGTTAGGAAAGTACTAAAATTTAATAACGGCTCACAGTTCAGGGGACACCACAGTTTATTGCAGCAATTACTACCCTTCATCTCGAAAATACGGAAGATTGGTTCTGGTTTTATGGGTTTTCGGTAGCCGCAGTTATTGGCATCATTATTTAAATTTCTTTATACTTAGTAAATCTTGTTATATTCAAACTACCGGTTCTTCGATTTTCGCACAAATTCGTCGACGCCACTATACATAAAGGAACGGCTGAATAGAATTCAGCTGAATAGCTTTTCTACAAAAATGTTTAGTCATATATGTTTCTTGATAAAGAAATATTGCTTTTTTGTCTATACTTCAAAAACCACTAATGCTATAGAAAGGACATTTATCCAATCTTATTGGAAAAAGAAATTGAAAAAATAGTGTTACTTCCGAAATATTTGCTTTACATAATCTTGTTTTCCATATCATTTACACAAATATATATCTGAACATAGTAGATACTTTAAGTAAATAAATTATATTCTAATTCTTAAATAAGTTGTTTAACTTGGTGTGCAACTCTGAATCACACTTGATCAGTTTTTTATTTAAGTACAAAATCAGTTAAATATGTATATTCGGTTGAGCGGATTCGCATCGCATCTAATTGAAGTTAACTGATGCTGCTCACCTTGATGCAGGGACTAAAACCCCAGTAACTTATGAAAATATCTTCTCAATAATAAAGTTTATCCCCGAAATTATATACAATTTAAGGCACTGCAGAAACCTAACGAAGAAATATTTTTCAACAGTCACGTTTTTGACATTTCTTTTGAACTTTTATACAAGTGTCGACCCTATCATCAACGAAAGTGCCTCCCTTCAATACCTCATTACTTGTACCTTTTTCAAAGCTATATTGCAAGTAGACAACTCATATATTAAAAAATATGTTTCACAGGAAAACCGTTTTTACTGAATACCTTTTAAGAGCCAATATGCTTTGCGACATCTAAGCGATCCTAAGAAAGGGTTGTCACTTTATATAAAGCTGATGTCGCCGCAAACGACAGTTAATGGCGCCTAAAATTCACAATATGGCACCGCTAGTATATTCATATTTACAATACAGTTATTAGGGTATTAGTAGCGAGTTTTTATTTTATTTTCTTCATGTACGTAAGCAAAATGAACATGTTCATCGGGTTTTAGAATTCAGCAGAAAAACTATTGTTACATATACATGTCTTAACCCTTTAGTATAGACATGTTCATCGAAAAATATATTTATTTATTTATAAGACTGCATCTGTAGCCACTATTAATGACTTATATTTAATATTTGAAAAACATTGTTACAGTTTAAAGACCGTTATAAGAGAATTGTTTTTGTATTGATTTATCATATTTTCATTGCCTTATACTTATATAATTAAGTATATGGTTTTACACAACGTTACTTTTACATGTGAAATTTCTAATATAAACTTTCTAATTATTTATTAAATGAAAATATCATTTCTAAGAATTAAGAATTCTCACGAATACAAATGTTTCCTCTTTATTATATATGTCGATTTTACACCAATTTCAAAAGTCCTATCACCATTAGAATAACCGACCAATAAAATCCCTCTTCAACATATGATATATTTATTACTAGAAAAATGTGTCAAAAATGTACCATGCGAAGTCGGGACCGGTAGTGTTATTCTTTTGTTTTGGATACTTGAAATATAAGGTGAAAATCGAGGCATTCATGACTTGGATTTGTCATATTTCTACATAAAATTATCTATATATTTTCAATCAACCTAATATTAATTGTGGTATATTGTGTAGCCTATTTATTTGTTTTGTCATCATAAAACTTTATCTAAAGTACATTGACGGCAGTTGTATTGTTATATATATATTTAAAATCTTATTACTGCTGGTTGTTCCAATATTAAGAAATTATTGAGACTAAACTCAAAAGTTGTAATAATATTGTCACTACTTACTAATTTACTTACGTAATGAGTTCCGAAATTAACGTAGTGTAACCCAATAGAATTACAGAAATCCGGCGACCATTAATATTTCAGTAATTTGAATATAGTCCAAACACTAACTTTGAACAAAGTTTCCAAATATGGACCAAGCGTTCAGAACAACGTCACATTTCCAAACCGCGACCCCGTACTGCTTTTAATTAATTCAGGGAAATAAATTTCCTCGTTGCAGGTTCTGTGGCTCTACTTTTTACAAAATAATTAATTTCAAAAGACGAAACAAGAGAACGGAGGTAAATTCTTTGTAAAGAGCTGCCATGTTATTCTTTCAATGAAAAAGGGAAATCAATTTTTAATAGCCCGTAGGTACGCAGTAAGTATTTATGCAAAATTTAAAGTCAATTGTTTTCTTTGGGAAATAATTTGTTCTAAAATATAAATACCTGCCTAACATCTTACATATATGCATGAGGCTTACATATAAGAATACTGATGGTGGTCTAGCGGTTCAGCACCTTCTGCCTTACTTGCGATGGTCACGGGGTCGATTCCTCGAGTGTTTCAATTGTAATCATGAGTATAATTATTTGTATCCATCTGGGTGTTTTGTATGTAAATTATGTAAGTATTTACAATAAAAATAATATTGTCTATGTATTAATATCATTAGTCTAGTACCAATTACACAAACTATGCCTATCTTTATTAGACCTCTGGCGCATGGTTTTCCCTATACGGGATGTGTCATAAGTAAATATATTCCGTGTATTACTAATGCTCAAAATATATAAAGATATCAAAAAGATAAGCAATTCGAAACATCATCATTTGAACTTACTGTATCATATCGCACTTCCTCAATTTCAGATTAAAAAATATGTAAAACAAATCACTATGACTACAGCAATATATAGTACATAAAATAAAATGTCACATTCTAAAATGAATAGCGTTGTATTATTCACATTGCAGATACCTTTCTAACCTATTTCATCTGTGCTTTCTAACAACAATGCTATCACTGGAGATATGAAGGTGTGGGACAAATACTTTTGTTGGGCTTCCAAATATTTGTTCTCTGCTACTGAAAATGTAACAAATAAACGATATGTTATGGGTAAAAGCAACACTATTGTGACTCGTAGTAATAGTTAGTGAAGCGGAAAGTTACCACTTACATTTTCTTTTCTATTATGTAACAAATAAAATATTTAGTAGGTGTATATATAGTTATATATACCATATACACCTGCGATTTCTTTCGCAATCGTCCGCCTTTTTCTCACTTCGTTTTCCACACAATTGTATGGTATGGTACCGTAAAGTTTAGCTATTATTTGCTATTAAACAAAATTGTTCAATGGCAAATAATAGCTAAACTTTACGGTACTGTACTAGATTAAACATATTGACAATAGGGTGGTCCTTTTAAAATTCTAATTATTTCCGCTAAATTTTTATTATAAAATTATACGTAGACATGTTGAAATTGTAATATTAAACCATGAACGTGCTTTAAAATATTACTTAATCCAATAAAATATGTCAATATACTTATATACTTTCATATCGATATAATGCATAAAATAAATTGGTAAAATACAGTGCAGGCTGTAGGCAATATAGAGTAAAACCTGAATTTAATAATAACTGAAATGTTGTTTCAATAATTACATATAAATCTGTACAAGGGAGACCATTAGAATCAAATTAAATTTTAATACTTTTTATTATTTAAATGATATATCAATTAACTATAAATTTGGACAAACCAGAAGAGAATATAAAAATTATTTACTAAATAAAACTTAAATAGAAGCTCTTTTAAATAATCTTTTTTTATGTAGGTACATTCATTCGGAAGGCTATTCCAGTAGAAGAATATAATAATAATAAAATAAATCCTGAACAATTCACACAGCATCATCTAGTTTCATGCTAAGTAGAACTTTTGTTACGTGTTAACAACTGATAGAATACTAGAGATATAATACTTAACGTTCTTTTGTAAGTACATACATAAGATACAAAGCAAACACCCAGACCAATACGAACCTACGCATGGATATAAATGTTTACACTGTACGTAAAATTGAACCAGTGACCATCAGAAGTAAAAAGTAGACCGCTAGACCATGACCACTATGATACAAATATGTGAATACAAACTACCAAACATTGGAGTCAAAATATTAAGTATACATTTGGATGAGTCACTGAATAAGAGAAACTAAACAAATAAGTCGTAGTGATTAAAGCTGACCAAAACCTACACGCATGTTCACGAGTATGACAAGACGAAATAACAGCACCACTCAGATAAATCGGTAACCGTCGCCTATATACATGAATAGCACTAATCTTATCTTTCAACCGAAACATATCTTAGATAGGTAACAGGACAGTTTTTATGTTGATTTTTATATTATAATTTGGGTTATTATGTGTAATAGCACCTACAGACGTAAAAATTACGCACCTAAAAAATTGTTTAAAATACATAAATAATTGTTACTCTTTTTCCTTGTAGTATAATTGTCGATTTCGAATTTCGAAGTTAAATTAAATTTAAATATGACTTCGGGTCTTATTGTGGTACTGGGGTTTGAGTTATTAAAGAATATTACTCAGACATAATCACAATATTGAAATATCTACAAGAGAATAATTATTTTGACATTAGTTACAATTTTTGACATTATATTCAATGTTAGAATTTTATTCAGTCTTCGTTAATGAACAAGTTGGCAATAGTCTTTAAAATTCGTATTTAAATACGTAATATTCGAAATTAATGTCTGCCCTAAGTGTATTATAACTTATCTGTAAATAAGAATTGAGAAACATCTAAGTAATAATTATTTGATTAGAATAATTCAAGCAAAATAATTGAATAAGAAACATTTTATAAGAACTAACTTCTCGAATTTAATCAAAATTTCCAGCTATTTTCCAGTTGTTTGGAAAATGTTTTAGATTACTTCTGGGAGTACAAAAGATGAATTAGATTACGGCTGATGAAGAAATTGATGGATTATAAATAAAACAATTTGTTCCTGTAGACATTTGATGTAGGTACAATGAACTGATGAATTGTTAATTAGAAATATAACAAACAAAGTTTATTACAAACATAAAATACATTATCATCCGGAATGTCATCTGAATTTCTTGTTTTAATACATTTTAAATTCAAGTATTATAGAAACTAGTTTAAAATTAAAACAATTTGTAAAATGTAAAAAGAGAGTAAACGCAGTATTATAATATTATGAATATCTCTGTCATATTTAAATAAATATAATGCTCATGAAACGACGTCAATTACCTGATAAATTACATTGTTATGGCCCGTCCACACGCACAAGTTGTTTTCACGACTTTTGACGATATCTCACTACGAATATTAAGTTTATTATATTAAATCCTGGTGAATTATTGTATTCATATGGTAATATATCATACTCTCAAGATATTACAAATAGACGAATCGTGAAAAGATATTACGATTCGTTCTTTTTGGTCGAGGTTTATCTACGAACAGCGAGAGTTAGAGAATTCAGTCTGAATTTGAAACAAATGGAATCCAATATTTATCATTTATCGAATATACTGACTTAGAGCTGATTTGATCCCGTCAAAAGTGAGTCACTGAGAAAACAAGAACAATGCATTATATTTAGTTGCTATTAATTCACGATTCGTTGATATGTGAATGAAGCCTTAAGTACGCAGATAGCAACACTGGCGCCGTTGTGTCGCGTCAGGCCATCTCGCGTCAATAAAGGAAGCCAAATACCAATCAAAGCATGGCATGCAATGGGGCCCTTTAATGGATTATTATTCTTCCAGTTACGAATAATAAGCTAACTGTATGTATATTTTAGTTTCATATTATCCTTATCATTACTAATATTATAAATGCGAAAGTAACTCTGTCTGTCTGTCTGTCTCGCTTTCACGCCAAAACTACTGAACTGATTTAAATGAAATTTGGTACCCATATAGTCTAGACGCCGAGGAAGGACATAGGCTACTTTTTAATGCGAAAAAAGGGTTGTAAGGGGTTGAAAATGGTAATGCAAGGTTATCTTTATGCGGTTGAATACACACTTATTATAATACTGGCTTAACTAAAAAATTAGATATTTTGGAAAGTCTACTTTATAATTGTGGTATTAAGTCTATATTCAAAAATTTTTAATTTCTGAATTACACCAGTATTGTACTAGATATGCGACTTATTAACGCTCATATGTCATAAATAAACATATATGTCATTTGTATAAGCAGCGCGTCAGCTCGCTTTTTTGGGTCAGTTTAATAAATACCTTACTAATATTATGAAAGTGAAAGTGACTCTGTCTGTCTGTCTTAAAAGCCAAAACTTCTGAACTGATTTAAATGAAATTTAAAGTCTAGATCTTGAGTTAGGACATAGGTTACTTTTTAATGCTAAAAAGGGTTATAAGAGACTGAAATAGGAATTTTTTAAAAGTTTAAGCTTCAATCTTATTTTTTTGCGTATTGATTAAATATAATTAACGAAAATAGGTTGTAAGGGTCAAAAGGGGAGTTAAAAGTTGTATGCATGTATTGTCATTTTTTAAAGCTAGAAACTTGAAACTTATTTTTTAGGCTGTTGAGAAAATATCAGTACCTACCGCCACAGGACTCAGCCATAAATGGTTACAGTATAGCGACATCTTATCATTGGTACATGATGACACTAATATAAGTAGCATTAAAAAAAACAACAAAAAGGATTATAAGGGGTTGAAAGGGGAGATGTAATGTATGTATGGTATGTATGGAAGTATCTTCATTTTAAAGATAGTAGTTTCAAACTTAGTTTTTGGCTGTTGATTGAATTGTATGGAATTATGTATGGAAATTTCATTTTTGAAGCTTGAACGATGAAACTTTTTTATTGGGTTAGATTATTAATATATATTTTTTATTATTTGCTCAAGGTCACTATTTTACGCGGACGAAGTCGCGGGTATAGCTAGTAAACCATAAAAATAATATGATTAGATTTGCAGAATAAGATTAGTATGAAAGTTGATAAAGTGTCAAAACTAGTACTGGCCCGCGATTTCGTGCTTTTTTTGGATAAAAGATAGCCTACGTTTATTCTCGTGATACAATTAATTGTTATATTAAATTTAATTAAAATCTCTTGACCCATTTAACCTCAAAAAGGTAACAAAATAAATATAGAAAAAATATGCTTTGTACGTTGCATTCCTAGCTTGTTTGTGTAGTCCCTGTATATAGGCGAGACATATCACCAGACAGACCGTCACATTTTTGACATTCCAACTACATAAAAAGAAAATTAAGAAACTCTATCGGAAGATGTAAAAGAGAAGATCCCACGATAAAATATGAAATGTCTCATAAATTGGCTATACAGAAAACAATGTAATAATAATTGGGACAAATCTAAGAGATTTGTACTAGGACGATTAATCGCCAAAATTTTCCAACGCAAATTACTCACGCAGATTATCCACCAATAGCACTTTGTTATGTCTAATTACTATGAAGGGTTACTTAACTGGGTCAAACGTTTAGAATACTAATTTCATTTCCTTAATGGAAATGGAACTAAACAAAAATAACTAAGGTCTTATAACAAGTGTACAACGTATAACAAAGTTTTTTTAATCAGTAACTAAATTGATATCAGCTTTAAGTATGAATAGACATACATTGACTATTTTAAAGAATAATAAATAATATTTATGAACAACCTTTTATAGTTTAACTCTGAATGATTTTTTATATTGACGTAAGTAATATTGTAGCTTATAAACAGTAATAACAGTTCACGCATAATGTGCGGTAACGGATTAAGTTAACTATACAGCAATCCTTTTCATCCCTAGAGCGTCGTTTTTGTTACGGAGACGGTTAAATTAAACAAATTTAATAGTATTACTTTGAACTACTTGATAACTATACAGATTAAATGATACCCACCATAAGGATCTTGCCACTTAAAATGAAATACTTAAAGTGAGAATTTTCAACGTCCCAGGTGTCTGCCACTACTTTATTAACCATTGTGGACATTTTTTGCTTTGGAGAAATTATGATAACTAAATAAAAATAATCTAACAAGAGCCATATCATCATTTTTTGTAGTGATAATAGACGATAGAATATATAATTAAATGATATTCAATATATCTTTTATGTTTCTAGACGATAGCTAGCACTCACTTATCAAAAGGCTTAGACATGTGAAAAACAAATCTATCAATAACGATTCAATCGATAAAAAATTACCACCGGAAGTTACTATCTCATTCTTATTATATGCCTATAGATAAAAGCTAAAATAAACTTAATATTGTATTATTTATATTAACAAATCTAAGCGTCACATACCTTTTTTGCATTCGTCGATGTTTTCATCCGAGTTGTCACCACAGTCGTTCTCCCCTTCGCAGACCCATGACAGCGGTATACACTTTCCGTTCTTACACTGGAACTGCTTCAGGGAACACGCTCCTGAAATTGAAATGTATTTATTTATTAACTCTTTATTGCACCAGCTACAGGTATTATTATTAGCAGAGTACGACAGTATAAAAGACATTCTAGCCGCTTATGCAATGTATTTGTTTGAAAACAAAATTAATGTGAAACTTGATCTAGATAGGTATATTATGTAAGTACTTGTTAATTTTGCGGGTTTTTGTTCCAATTTTGAATTGTTTCGACATCATACGAAAATCGTCTTATGCTTAGTTCTAAAAAATATCCGTAGGAATTTATCGACAAATCTTTACAATTATGCACCCAAATGATAGTGATTGTAAAAACGAAAAAGTAAAAATAAAATGTTCCTGTTCTTAACATGCCTACATATTTACTGCATAAACTTGTAACATGCACCAACATGTCTGAGATAGAAATATTTTACTATTTAAATGTCTGGTACAGATAACTTATTTTTTATTAATAAACTATTTTGTTTATGCGTAAATACGTACATATAAGATTTTCAAATCATATCTCATTACACCCTAAGTATATATAAACGATTATTGTAAATATAATGTGATTAATAATATCATAACAATCACAGTAAGACAGATAAAACATTAAATATTTGAAGGACAATTATATCAATAATCTGAGGATTAGGTACTTGATATTGATTATTGTCAATACAACAATGAGTTTAATATATAATGTAATAGAAACATTCATATTTTACTTATATATTAATAAGCGAATATAATCGCCAATGAATTATTTGGTACTCTAATAAGGATTACAATTCAATAATGCATTAATCTTTATAAATACTTCATAAAATTACATTTAATATTCGTTCCATGTATAGTAAACAACTATTGTATTATATCTATAATTGACTATTGTATTAATTAATCAAAATTTTCCAATTTTAATAACAGGAAGTTAATCCCTGTTACAATTAAGTAATACAAATTTTCAATAGGTAAATACTTTTGTACTTGAATAAGGAAAAATGTCTATTATAATGAGTCAATTACCTCAATTCATAAACAACTTGTAAATACTATTAGGTAAGTATTTATTTTCCTGATGAATAAACAATTACGTTTTGCTTCTATGTAATTTAGTGAATTTGTTTATAATTTATGACTCATCAATAACTAGCATCCACACTTTCGAAAGTATGGTGTAAAAGATCAAGCGATGATAAAAACAGTCCTGAGGTAAGGTCTGATGTCTTCATTATTTTTATTATATGTGTATATAATAACCGTGTAAATATAGATAATATAAAGTAATAATTTTCGGTACTATATACGTGGGTTGCTGCCATTGACTTACAAAATGCTTGGACGTATATGCTGAAAGTGGTGTGATGAACACCTAAAAGTGTTAAAGAAGAAACGATGCAGTGAAAAATAATTGTTTTCGAAGTTGATATATATGATATACAAATTTTATAATGGTAACCAAAAAACATAATAACAATGTACTTATTAATTAACAATGTGATATAAATATGGAATCGTATATGCATCCCCAAAGTTTACTACCACAGACACAAAAGGTACAAAAAATCCTTTTAACAATTAATTAGTAAGTACATGTGTGTATAAAGTAAGAATAAAATAAACCTTCAAATATTAACGAGTGCTATTATGTATTACTAAAAGATCAAAACATATAGAAAACCTAGAAAGGTACACACATTCGACAAATATCACACAATGAAACGAAATAAGTCTATCAGAAGTTGGCATGTAACAATATGAAATGAATACGATAAGGCGGACCTTCTCATGATCCTAAATATCTTTTTTATGAGTCTATTATATAATGTACACACAAACTCAAAATAAGCCAGAATATTGGAAAACTATCTCCCCCAACCAATACTACTGATTTATGTGGCAGTACTCTCAATGAACTATCTCATAACGCTGAATCTGTTACTTGGACTACTCGAATTAATACATTTTAATTTCCATTACAGAATAGCATAGAATATAATTAATTCAGAGATCAATACGGTAAGTGAAGAACATAATATACATACATGGGGCATGGGCCAATATTCATGTAAAACATAAAAGTAGATATAGAACAAATTAATATTTAGAGATGACACAAGGACACCATAACATGTAACTGTCCAATAAAGTGTTTATAACATACACTATAAGGGGAAGATCCGATTGGGTCGAAGAGCGACAGGAGTAACCTGACCCCGCAGGCAAAAACAAAGATAAGATATAACAATGTTAATGATGAGTTGAGTATACTAATTTCAATGACAAAGGTATAACACCTTGGCAACACAAATACAAAGGGCTATAGAATTCAATTCGTATGTAAATCAAATGAACAATAAACAAATCTTCATTAATCTCTTTTTAATACAAAACGCTTTGATCGCCTAGCAGACATAAATACGTTGGTATGATAAATACTCGTTTGGGCTGAGTGGTTTGACTGAAAGGGACACTAATTTAATTTCATTACATTAGGTCGAGGGTTCTTGTCTAAAAGCGGACGACAGGGCGCAGCGCATGGTGTCTGTTGAATGGCGGTGAGCCGAGCGGCCGGCATGACATCCAATCTGTGTGGAGGGTCCTCTTGTCTGTCTCATTGAAACTAAATCACCCGAAACTAGGGGAGCTCGCGAATTTCATCCAAAATGAAAGACCGCGTTTGGCTCGCGATATCCGTAACGAAGTTTACATGTGAACAGATCTTTATATACATTCAGTCCATCTATTTTAAATCTGGGAGAAAAGTTTATCGGAACCAAGATTTTCGATATACTGTATTCCTCTTACAATTTCTTCTAATACTAGTAGTTAGTTATTTAGTATACAAATACAAAAGATTTGTAAGATAATTACTTAAAGATCTTTTTTATTACTTTAACACGCCATGCGAAATAAGTGATAGCATCACTTATTTTTAATGGACACCTAATATTCCAATTTATTGATCCAATATGAAATGATTATAACATTCAATAAAATAATGTAAATTAAATTTATCTATATTTAAAATACCTTAAAAATAATTATAATTATCCTATACATTATACAATATATTGAATATTGTATATTGAAAAATAAGAGGTTGTACTTAGACGCAACATTATTCTTTAATATTATACTTTAATGGATTTTTCAAAGATAAACGTCCCTTTTGAGACGGCTGAAAGGATTTAGCTCCATTTATCAGGAATCTTGATAGACCTATTTTGCTGCGTCCAAATCTCGTTTAATATTCATAATATTGCTTCCAACATCTTTGGTGGGCATACTTGAAACAAAATGAGAAAAAGGGACGGAAAATAACTTACGAAAAATAATTCTGATCCGCCAGAAACCACAAAAATTATAAAGCAGGCATTGTGTTATAAAATTATTTTGTTTTGTTGGCTATACAATAGAATATTGAGCTTTGTGTAACTTTACTGACGGTAAATAATATTCGGCAACAATTTTATGGCTACAAGACTTTGAGAACACTTTAGATATTTTAATTAAAAAATTATGAAGGCGGCAGACATCCTTAATTATTTGCGTGGGGGTTTATCAAGTTAATCGATGAGTATTTCAGAAATGATTTTCCTGTAAAATGAAGTATCAACGATTGTTAGCTCGTAGTTTTGTAGTATTGTTTATGTATGTTGGGCCCAAGAGAGGCAAATCCGACAGATTGCAAAAAGAATTATCAATTCAATTTGGAATGGGCAAAGATATTCTGCGTATAATCAAATTGAAAGCCTCCTTCATATCGGTTCATATTAATAATGAATTAAATAAGAAACCTATAGACCTATAGAAAAAAACCTACCTACCGTAGCGAACTGTCATCAGTCAACACCGAAAAGCCTTGTGTTAGTTTATAATTCTGACTGAATCACTGATGAAATAAATATCCATATCAAATCAAAAACATAATCCGAGTGGCAAGCAAAATGGCAGTAAGCTGACCATCCTAAAGAACTTATGCTGACGATATTAAATAATAGACTATATATACAAATATTTTTATGTAAATAGATTCTTATAGAATTAGGTTAAAATCCCACCCCAATAAAATCCAAGTTCTTATAAATTCATTTGTGTAATGTGTTGGAATCAAAACATACTGTACTACTACTGTCGTCAAATAATAGTGAGTTATATAAGTATTCACAGCTTACTGTAAGTACGCACATCTTATTGATATTATCAATAAGCAGATGATACTCAGGATGGTTCAAATCCAAAACTGGATAACTGCTCGTCGGCCACTGAGCTGGAATCCCATGTTTGAATACAAATGAAGCGTTTATCCCTGAAAGCCAATCTGTATGCAAATTACAGGTTCGTTCAACTATTCTCGTTAGTTGCTCATTTTCGGAATGTTTGAATTATTATAGTATTGTTTCAGTATGAAATCTACATTCTATATCCGATCTACATTTTAAATTTATTCCACGGCAATGCACGATTTAATAGCTCGTTAGTAATCTTCCACAGCACTAAAATAAGCATGTATTTTGTTCTGTAATAAAACCTAAAAACATAACAACAGGGTAGATATATGTATGCATTTTTTATAATATAATTAAATTTTTACATAAAAGGAAGATCTTAATAAATATATATGAATATTTTTGAACTGTACAAAATATTTTTTTAAATAATATTTGTTCGATATAAATTATACATCTATGGACTCCGCCGTTTTTAGCGTGTTTAGAGTAAATGTCACCTAAAAAGCACAACGACGCCGATAAAGCAGATAACGTGATAAGACATAACGTTTCGTTTCGACCAGTAATGATGTGTATCGCAATTTTTCCTGTTCCCATGTTTTTAACTTCTGAATTAATATCTCATGCAATTAAAAATTAATTAACTATTTTACGACTGCTCTCTAGAGTAAACTGTACCGATTATATCCGTAAAATCGAAATACGTATATATCCGACGAGATATTACGTGACTTTCATTAAAAAAAACAGTAGACTAACGAAAGAGTTAGTGCTAAGTGAACATGAAAATATAGTATTAAACTTGATAAAATATTCATTCTTAAAATTAACTTAAATTTAAACAATTCAAATGGAATATGATCATGTATTGGTAGTATTATTGACTGTCGTTATTGATTAATTAACCCTTAAAATATTTTTTATTAAATATAACTGAAATGTTGATAGTAGCAACATTTGCATACAATGAGTTTATTGTTTGTATATATTTTATGTATATTATGTACGTATATAAAAAAGATATCTAAGTACTGCTATCAGTACTTAGTACCCATAATATAAATTCTGCTTAGCCTATAATAAGATATCCTTCTCTTTCAATATACATAAACATAAACGAATAAGTTCCAGTAATCAGTGCGATGGTAATTGTGTTATTCATATGTACGTGAGGCATACGGATGAAAAGGAAGTGGTAAAAGAGATTACCACACTATAAGAGAAATGCAAATAGATGTAATTGATATTCAGGATACACACCACTATTGTAATAAGGTGATGGTGTTGCGATATTATTAGACTAGTAGGTATAATGAAAGGATAAATAAAAGTCCTCTAGACAGTTGAGTTTTCTTTGAAAATATTTTATTGGAAAGAGGTTTTATTATAGCACTTAAAATAATATTATTTATTTGAAAGAATTATTTTGAATATGATTGAAATAGCGATTAAGGGCAGCTCGTAGAAAGTGTCAATCTTTGCTTTAAAATTATTTTCATATTTCGTGTTTTTTTACGTCAAAGTTAATATAAAATTTGATAAGATGGGTATAAATGACAGCTTGTCACTATACTTGCATGCGATGCCTATAAATAATAGAGCAAAAATTAACAAAAAGAAAGTCAGAAAAAAGCCTATTTTTCAACGAATACAGTGTAAACTTAGCGTTAACTTTTCTCATCTGCTTTTTCCAGTTTCGCTAATGCACAAACTTTTCGCGTCAGCTTCCCAAGCGCAATGTGCCCCCAAGATTTAGTGAAAGATAACTGCTTTAAGGATAATCCACACGTCGCACTCGTTTCAGTTAAGCTATGGGTTCAATTTCATGAAAAGTTTAACGAGTGTTTAATATAATATAAGAAAACAAAAACCGAGAACATACTTTTTGTGGGTATATAACAACCAAATAAATTTTAATATTCATGTCAGCTTTTTAATGTAAAAACGAAATTGATTTTACAAAAAAGTATGGGCGTAGAGATGAGTAAATATATACTACGTTATTTTATACATATGAAAAGGATATCTGCTTATATATTATAAATAAATGGATAACGAAGTTATATTTATTTGTCAGTTACCGTTTGACGATTTATCTACTCCAATATTTATTCAATGTTGCGTACACGTAATAAGTGTCTTTTTATTGTAACGTAATATCTATCGTTTTCTTTGTGGGGACAACCTTTTTGTCTATGTTTTATTCCTGTGTGTGTTGTATTCCTGGTTTTTATTATCCTAGTTTATTTATATCACACCTTTTACACTTCTTGTAAAGAGGGACGGACGCTAGTCTAACTCTAACAACGACGAAACGGATATAGAATGCGACAATACCTGCATCGGGGCAAGTTTAGGCTGACTTTTATATTTCAGATAATTGCGTGTTATTAGAAAGAGGACTTCTAAACCTCAACTGATATGTAAACATGAGGTAAAACATGAAACAGGATAAAAAAAAAAGCGTGTATACATGTAGTAATATGTAATTCCCTGTTTACCTCATACGCACCAGGTGTGAAAACAACTAAATAATAAAATGTTGGGTTGTGCTCGATATATGTGCATAGTTCCTCATAATACAGGATATACTGTTTCGTTATAGCCTTATTTCTTTCCTATAGTCATGCCATTATCATCATTTCATTCTTATGCATATACTATAATATTATTAATCATGACATACGTGAGTTTGTGCTGTTTGTATATCTCTTATACAGTTGAGTAAATATGTTTGTAACAATTGAATTTGTTTTTATGATACTGCTTTTTGTTTCGACGATATTATTTTCAGGCATTCAAATCTCTCTTATTATATGTAGGAGATATATAATAAGAGAGAATTGAACGCTGAATTGAAATTAGTATTGGAATGAACCAAACAAATATAATAACAGGAGCTTATTAAAATCCAGGGACAATCCCATACAAATCGTTTAAGCCATTTTTTAAGTTACCGCCTACAAACACATAGACAAGTATCTACACAAAAATCTAAATAATATTTTTAGAAGCCCAACGTCTGAAAATAATTTACAGGCATACAGGTTTGGTTTTTATTTAATTATTCAAAAGATTATGCACTACATCTTCAATTAAATAAGAAATGTGTGCAGACAAAGGCTCAAATACACATTATTCACATTACAAGTATCGTATCAAGAACGACAATTAAGGAAAGCTATTAATATCGTTTAGGAGAACATGCTGATGAATTGTAATACGAGTTCGAAATAATAGATGTGGCGTCGGCAGAAGCTCTACAGAAATTCATTAGGTTGTAGTTTTACAACAAATATACAACCATTAATTCCAAGCTAAATAAAATAAAGCTTAATCAACAATTAAACTTACTTCATTATGTTTGAATAATAATTAATAATAATAATATATTTATATATATCTCATAAAAGAAATTGTTCATTAACGTTGCATCGCCATCTTCCACGACTGCTAGACAAAAGTGAATATTTAAAGAACAATATTTTTATACTTACTGCTAAAGTAAGAAGTTATAGGGAACTAACAATTACCTAATTATTTGTAACTATTGCTATATAAGTAGTTGTTTCATAAGGTGAGTATTTCAATATATGGACCAATGACAATTAATATACGCTTGAAACCAATTGTCCCTTAATAAGAGAAGTAACATACGAGAATGAATATTCAATCTAAACTCGATCTTAGTTTTACAAACAAAGAGCTTATAATTGTATGCGTATTGCGAAATAACGTCGAGTATTCGCAGTCTAACCCTCGTTTATTGAACGGCTGTCTATCCGTATCATCGGCATAGCAAGGGGCGATGGCAGTAGAGCTTAATGACTATGGACCAATACAGAATGGAGGTCATCGTTAAGTGTCGCATTGGACTTGGCATCGGATGTTAATTGAGTAGTAACCTTATAGAATATGAGAACAATCAGCAATTGAAATGCATCATAGTAATAATTAAAATTAACTTTTTATAGTTATTCCAACTTCATTTTTATTATTTATTCTAGCATTAGCACCTACAAAATATATTTATGATGATATTATACTATACCAGCTGTTCCCGCGACGCGTCGCGTTCGCGGAATTTAACTTTATATTTCTAAAATAAGTCAAAATCGGAATCAAATCTCTGAAATGGTTGAAAATTTCAGAGATTCGATTCCGATTTTGACTTTTGATTAGCCGAAACAAACAGACCGACAGACAGACAAAAATTGTAAAAAATGTTATTTTGGTGTATGTACCGTATTTATATATACATGCATTAAGTAAAAAACGAGTATTTCAATATTACAAACAGATACTCCAATTTTATTCATATGTATAGATAATTAGTTTTTCTTTCAGCATTTCGTAAACGCATTTATTACTTTGATTATATTTTAGAAAATTCTAGTCTTTAACGAACTACAGTTTTATTTGAAATTATACATTTATGCTACATTAATATACATTGATGATATTTATTCATGAAAAATCCATTAAATATCATATACGAGTTGTGGAAACCAAATAAGCTGCTTTTTACACTTAGCAATGAAATACTCGAACCAATCATATCAAGAATACTCGTAAAACATGACTTGCTCTATATTTTATTGAACATCTCTCAATATTTCTTATAGAAGTAGCCAGTCACATATCGTCTAAACGATATAAGGTTTATCGAATAAAGATGTATGATTCATAAAGAACTTCTTTTGCAGGCTTTTTTTTACGATGGAATTAGTTTCCAAACTTTCTGACCTTCACTAAAGGCAAGGACCAAAGTCGGATACCCTTATCTAATCTGCAGTTATCCTTTCACCGACTGGAGATATTGCAGCTGGTGCCTTCGCTCTTTGAAATTTAGAACCTAATGTTCTTTCCAAATTGCTGTACTTGCTTCCAATAGCGACATTCAATTCTCGTAAAATTTTATCGATATTGCGACTTTCCTTTAAAGGTTATTATTTTCTTATATTTGTAAGAAAATTGTGACAAATGAGAGCATAATGACCTATAGGAGTCGTAATGAATCAATCGACAAATTCACTGAAAGCAAAGGCTGTTTGTAACGCAAAAGTCAGTAATACTAGTCAGAGCATAACGAGTAAGCTTCGTTTTTCATTTTTCACATAATGACACCATTTCTCAGCACAAAGCCCGTTTTATAACCATCACAATGGAATTGTCCTCTTTCATCAGCAGGACTTTTATGGTCGTCGAGCAGCTGTGGAACGCCAAAATTGAGACAATCATAACGAAGTACTTTTACTACTATATTAGATTATCTATTTCGCTAAGCTGCTTCTTCTATTTATTGCTGACCTGATAATTATACCGATATTGTAGACATTTTCCATATCGCATTTATCTAAAACTAATCTATTAATATTAACTTTATTTAGGTTATAAGTGATAAGAAGTAATACCATTATTATATTATACTAATAATAATGGATTCCGATATCTCTGAAAAATATTTATACTTAAAATTTTAATATTTACTTACTATTTAAATTGGAATATAATACAGAAAACAGGTCACTTGTTTTCTATTATATTTGAAATTTTCTTCTAGAGCTTTTTTATATATACACCACTAGCTGTTATCCGTGACTTCAACCGCGTGGGTGTATTTAAGTACAATATACATTTTCATATGCATTTAATGAGTATAAAATAAACAAAATCTTGCACCTTACTACTCATATCAATATTCAGAACCACCGAAATAAATGATATGACAAAAAAGTGACTCAACTTATCCGCCCCTAAACTGATGTGCTGAGAATTTTCAAATCTCGGAGATTATGATAACGTGGAAATCTCATAAAACTGAATAATGGGCAGATTAAGGTGTAATCCTATTTAGTACACTTGTAACTGTAATTGAATTCGCACGATATGAAACTGAAAATGTTATTAAAATGCAAAACAAAGTATCCTTCGTGACGACTTAAAATTGGCTTTTAGCCACGGATATCGAACTTTGTACGGACTACGGATGCAGGAAAATATTATGTCTTCGGACACATTCGGTTGTTTGTATCTCTATTTTAGTATCTTGGCAAGAGTATAGTATTTTTATATACATAAGCATCAATATTTTCGATATATTATAGATCCATTACATATGTACATTTAATCATATTTTTATTACTTGTAATAGATAGTTCAACAATCAACAAAGTAACTATACACGGTAACTGTGTGTAACTAATGAAACTGGACAGCGTACTACTGATTATATCCTCGGTTATTATCTTTCAGTCTTGCGTTAATTATTTTTGCTATAGAATTATTTATCTCTTTAATTAATTTTGTATTATTTATGGACTTCAAATCTTATTAAATTATATTATTTCAGACATTGATATGCTTACTATTATTATTTACATATGCATGATAAAATACTCGCGTGATTTTTCATGACGTATCACTTAGTTCAGACGTATTTCTTGATAGTAGTATTTTTTCAAATTTTTTAATACATAAAATAAAGGTATTTAGTAGAAATTGTAAATTTTCTACAGTACTTGAACATTGAAGTACAGTACGTGATTGAATTTCTTGAAGCAATTTAGAGCGAGGCCGGAAGTCATCTATAGTTTATTTAGTATATCATCTTCTTTGCTGAATCTTTTAACTATGTATTTCAAATGATATTGTAGTAAGTATGTAGGTTATATATACAAGAATAAAAAAATGTTGCAAAATAAAATAAATTCCAAATAATTTATTACAAAGAAGACCTATAGAATACTTAAGTGGGGTGGTGGCGTAACATAAGTGTCATTGCTGTACCACATCAAAAACATCCACATTCGAGACAGCTTTAAGGTTTAAGGTTAAGGAGAAGGTATTGGAGAGCCGCCTAAGATGGTACGGTCACGTCATGCGGAGATCATCATACCACATGACTAGAACAGTACTTGACATGAGTACCCAGTCCAGAAGACGCGGCAGACCCCGCCTCACATGGATGTTTTTTAATAGACGAAGCAAAAGAAAGAAGACCTATAGATTATGTCTTTAGGAAAGGAGACCGCATCGATTGTGTATAATTGCCTATCGTTGAGGGGACAAGTGTATGTACCTAATATAATCGAAATCCTAACCATGATCAAATAGGCAATTACTAACCAACAAGATGTACATGTTTATAATAATACAGATTCATTTTTAAATTCAAAGTTGGGAGAATAGAGTGACAACCAGCATAGTTTTAAATTGAAATTACAAGCAGAAACTTAAATTGTATTCAATGGTATCAATTTGGCGCTTATAATATATAATAGGTTCTAAAAAAGTACCAGATAATGTCAAACAAATGTCGAACGACTTTGCACAGTAAGCAGGTCTATCGCGAATTAATTATAGGAGATGGCAGGTGGAAGGAGACTGGTAGTAAAGGTAAGAAGGGTCACCTTATCAATTACGGCATGTGTATAAGTTGTTACAATCAATATATTTAGTTTATTTATGTCTATTTATACATTTATGATTACTGTCAATATATTTTGTATAATATACAAAATAACATGTACTTGTAAAACTAGATGATAATGGTATAGTGCAAAGACCTGCACTAATACTATATAAGAAAGAGGGATAGCACTGGACGATGATGTGATGAAATGAATGCAGGTGGCGAATTCCCCAGGAATTAACCACGACGGTTTCCGAAGGTATCCATGCAGGTATTTGAAAGCAACTACATTGTAATCAATAGCATAATAAATAGTAGTAGACAGATATGTATACTCCTGCGTTTTGCTCGTTGTATAACCTTTCTTTCATTTTAGTGTATATGTATCGACTTCAATGGATTATGTAATCTCTGTCTACATCTTGATCTAAGTAATATTTACCTCGTCAAATTTACAACTACGTACCTAGTAAACTTGACAGTAGATAGATTACCTGACAATACCTATGCCATTGCTGTTAAAAATATATTATGCATCAGATGTCAACTTGCGTAATTTAGCATCAATACCAGATATCTGTCTATCTTCACTCCTTGTTATCTACTTAGATACCTACGTAGATACAATATTTAATATAGCACATTCTTACTTAAATAATAAATACTTAAGTACCTAACTACCAACTAATCAAATACAATGAGCGAGCTATAAATAAACAAAAAAAAATTAACCCATCACACACGCAAATTGACAACATATAGGTATATAGGTATAACTCAAAATAAACAAAATAATAAACACCAGCTCTGTTTTTCATTGTCATTGTTTCATGTTCTGAATTCTATACAGCTCAAGATCTGTGCACAAATCATGAAGTATTATTACCTATCTGTTTAATAATTACCTGCAGTTTAGTTTGATTTTTATCATTCCTCTATAGCTACCTAACGATCGCGTGACGTGACATTCTTATTTGTTATCTGGTGATTATCATTTTCCATAGAATCTTAATGATTTTTTACGTTGTAAACAACTCAATGATGCATTTGTATAATTATAGGTAAACGTAAGAACCACGTGTAGACCAGTAGATGTAACAAACCAGTTTTTGGCGTAAATAAACTAACACTGACTGGACCAGTGATTCTCGCCTTGAATATGATTTTGCGACACTAATAGCCTATCGAAACTATTAATAATACTCCTCCAAAAGATGGATACACTTATAGAAAAGGAGTAAAGATATATATTACTTTTTAAATAGCTGAATTGAAAAATAAATACCAAAATACATACCATCAGCCTCTGGAGATACTTGTAGTTGTTTGTTGTCAGACGCTGACACTCCAAATATATTGATGTTTATAACACATATAAATATACACCACCACATACTGGCACAGTATTTGGGGGCTGCCCGATGACAGCCCACCAAAACGATCATTTGTCCTTTGGAAACTTTCGATTTTGTCAAATTCACTATAATGGAACACTACGGAACAAGATTAAATTGATGTTCGATGTATATGTATATCATAAAACACTAAGAATTTTTATTGTATTCCACACGTCACTGTTAATAATGTACGGAAGGGCAATATTTTGGTGATTGGTTTGCTATGAGCGTTTTGAGGTTATTTTTACGTGCCACTGGTGCGAGTGCGACGGAGAAATGTCGTGCAAGCAGGCAGGTGTGTGTCGTGCAAGAGAGAACGTCGCCGCTAGATGGCGGTACGAGTGCGCGCGTGACGTTTACCTCGCTTAGTTTCGGCGACCGAACCGTGGCGCTGCGACGCTGATTCTAGCTAGAGATTTTTCCAACGCATAGCGCGGACGAAGTTACGTTAGGATACATTCACATGATCCAATAAAATCTAACATATTGAACAGCCGTTAAATTAATAGGAAAACCGTTACTTTTTACGAGGATGATTCCTATAAAAAGGGAAATTATTATTTCTTATGGCGCCCGGCGGCGATGCATTTGTAATATATATATATATAAAATTATACTACTTCAATAGAATTATATTCTTGACGAAATAAATATTTCAATAGAATACAATAACTGTTCGTAATTCATTTCCTTGTAAATTATAAAATATAGTTTGTTCTTTTTAATACGGTTATGGATTAAATATTTATTGCTTATATTTAAGATTATTGTTCAAGGTATTGTTTAAAATATATGTTATGTTTTATGGAATATTGATAACAAAATAAATACGATACATGCAATCACTGAAGTAATGTATACTGACCCTTACACCGAAATAGGATTGCGCGCGCATCTTAACAGTCGGCTATCGTCGAAAGACGTCGGGGGCGTGGCACAGTCGTTACGCACTACCACCACGCAACCGAGAGATAAGACAACCGACTATCCGCCCGACAAGAATGCCACCGTCCACGACTCACTCAGCATCTTAAAACCTACCTACTCAATCCACCCGGGTTACACATGAATAGAACAGCTCCCGAATATATCTCTTTTACAGCATCATCGGAATTGTATAGGCAAAGGTTAACTCGGTTAAGGTTAACTCATAATTTGGACTATAGGACTTTAATTAATTTTATCAGCAACTTATTTTATATTTAAATAAACAAGAGGTAGGTAGGTATATATGTTATATTTTATGTCCTTTACTTTACTTCTTTTTTTTTAAGACATTATATTATTGAACATTTTTCAACTACAAAATTTTCGGAAATTCTCTCAACATTATGTACTTGTTGCAACATGATTACGTTCTGTGTTTATCGTGAACTTTAATGATGCGAGCCTTTGTCTTGGTGAGACAGTTATACCCTGTTACATCCGTTTGTTACGGCGCCGAGGATTATCCGCCTACGTGATGAGATCTGAACAGGGTAAGATAAGGATTCGGTTAGACAACATTAGACTATTTATGTATTCATTACGTTTAATTCGATGAATTTTAAAGGCTTCTTTGTTTTAAGTAGGTATTTATTATGTGGTATATAATTGAAGATAATATTGAAGACATTCAAATACACTGCAAATGTGTCATTACTTTTCTAATGAAAGAAGAATACGCCAAAATATACAAGACAACCATTGAGCAAGAGTGGAGAATGAAGATTTACAACTGCAATAATTATTAAAAAATAAATTAGGAATTAATTGATTCATCTTTTCAATTCATCGACTGATTAACACTAACTAAATTTAACAAAACTTAATTAACTATATGATGACACCTAATCGACTCTGGAACCTTAAAGAGCAAGTAAAATGGCTTTGACATGCAGACAAAAATAATATGAACAATGAAAACAATAACCACTGAATAAAAGACGCCGTTAACACCTTCAGAACTTATTATACTCTTTGCCATCTCTCATCATTTCACTGATCAAATACATAATAAAAAACAAAATCAAGAACATTTTGTTAAATAATCAGACTTTGCTCTTTTAATCATAAATTATAATAATAAAGAAGAGGAGATACTTTTGTGACGTTTGTGTAACACAGCGCAGTGACAGAAATAAAGTATACTTAAAAGTAATAAACAAAGATTACGTGTATTGTAATTGTATACGAATATAGGTAATATTGTACAAAACGGTACGTAACTCTTAATGTAGATCTGTCTATCAACAAATAAAGTAAAAATAACAACAACACGAAAATGTGATTCTACAAAATTATCATGCCAAGAGGTTTATTTTCGGATAAATACTAATAATAACATTTTCATAAAAGTGGAGTTTAAAACATAAAGTATGAACAAAATTACAACTATTTCATGCAATACAAAATTTCATTTGTAACATGATGTTTAAATAAAATCCTCGTCAATGCCGTAATCTAGACACGCGGGAGCGTGTCAAAGCCAAATTCAAGTAAGAGATCAGTATTACCAATTGTCACAAATCAAGAAGGACTATATGGCTTGAAAATAAAAATAGTAAACATAAGTTAACCGTCTGGATCTGAACATTTTCCTTCATACAGACCAAAGGAAATCCTAGACTTACTCGTTGATCCCGACACATTTTTAGGATACTACCTAGTTGGGTCTGGTATATGGAACTTGAATATCCTGAAATAGGGTATGGTAAGATAACATACACATATACTATGTTAAGCCCCTTTATTAACGCCACATGTGTTTAAACATGAATTAATCCGCCGCAAGCAAATAATGCATTCAATTAATTTTCGTCCAATATATATCTGATAATCCCTCTCTGATTTAATATTTAATTAAGTGAACTCGGTGAATATTGAATATGTACGCTCACATTAATATATGCACTATATGTAAATTCACTAAACATATAAAAGGAATGCTATAGTTAAATACTAACAGCAGCGTAAATACTGGATTTATTGACATAATTATTGTTACGTCGCTAAACGATCTTAAAGAAAATAAGTATCATGATGTTGGTTAGTTATAGTTGGTCTTATATATTGATTATGCGACTCTACATCTTCTTTATTTATAAAGAAGATGTAGGTTACTCGCATATCAATAGCACTCGAATATATCCCCAAAAATACCAGAGATAGCATATCCCATCTCTAGTACATTCGGGTATTATACAAATTTACTGGTAACCTAATCCAAAGCAATAAATAAATGGATATAAAATATAGAACGGCCAGCAAACATGTGGAAACATTAAAATACAATTGCCATGTGACCCATAAACTGACATCCCTTATTTATTGCTATTGGGTTTTACGTTTTGGCGTCAATGGATTAGACAGGGACATTATGTCACTAACAAACACGGTTTAGAGTTCCACATGGCTAAAATCAAATGTGTGTAATTGCGTCGTGTTTTACCGTCTGATCGTGTCTCACACAATATTATATACTTTTGTAGGTTGTGTTCGGTCAAACGAAAATACGGAACAATTTATAAAATTCCTCTTCAAAAGCTATATAAGCAATAATAACTTTTATTTTACTTTGGTCCTATATACTTAATATGCTATATTTATTTTTCTACTCTCGCATTTTTCCATCTACACATGATGTGAAATCGGAAATTGTCTAAATTCGCTACGTCAGTAAACGCTGCGGGGTGCAATTATAGCGATTGCGGTCCTACCAGATAATTGCCGGCGTGACTGCACAAAAGAGTCGTAAACCGACTGCTGAACCGAAAATTTGACCGAACCGTTCTATCTTTTCTCTTAATCACATAATTACGGATTCAAAATGAACAAGATTTAACATTGTTGTCAGAAAGGGAGAAGGTGAAATATATATTGCTACCTATATAAATTGCAATACAGAATTGTAGCCAATATTGAAGTCAAACAGAATATCGTGTATTGATCTCACTTTTAACTAGTTTTAACTTGCTCTGATCGTTTGCCGTTTCATTATATCATGCCACAATCATGGTACAACAAATCATGATATGGACTGATCTAAGTAATACATTTAAAAATTATTACATTTTTAGACCTTCTTTGCATATTTATATATACATTTATATATACATATTTTACTATGCATAGTATAGTATGATATTTTATGACGAAATAATCCTTACTAATCCTTACTAATATTATAAATGCGAAAGTAACTCTGTCTGTCTGTCTCGCTTTCACGCCAAAACTACTGAACTGATTTAAATGAAATTTGGTACCCATATAGTCTAGACGCCAAGGAAGGACATAGGCTACTTTTTAATGCGAAAAAAGGGTTGTAAGGGGTTGAAAATGGTAATGCAAGGTTATCTTTATGTTGGGGCGTGTGTCGGGCAACCTCCAAGTATGGGCCTGCCATTGGGAGGCTTCCCCATCCTCGTGGATACGTCCGCGGGGAACGGTGGCCGAGCAATGGTTTGGTTCTGGTACGCCCTGGGCGGGATAGTAGACGTTCCTTCGGGATACTGCTACTATGTCGGCCGATAGTCCGGCGAGTAGGTAGGAGTGTAAATAGTGTATATAGTTAGGTTAAGTTATTTATTTGTAAATAGTTAGGTTTAGGTTGTAAATATGTACATAGTTTCTTCTTGCTTCTTGTTTTGTTTTCTTCGTTTTGTTTTGTGTTTTGTTTCCTTTCCTGTCCTATAACCTTTCTGTCCCCTTCTTCTTCGTCTTAATTTTTCGCCTTCCGCGGGACCTCACCCGGGTAAAAAAGGAAAACAGATGATGATATGGCAGAACCTAAAAAACTATTACCCCAGGAAGGTACCAGCAAAGCTGGAGAATCCTTCCCCACCGCACCGGACTCGCGGGGGGTGGGCTGTCCCAAGTATTCTGGGGGGGACAAGTTAGGCCATGAGTGGGAGGATGAGGAGGAGGTAGATGCAGCGAGGAGGGAGTTTGTGGAGAGGCTGCTGGACGAGATGGAGGCAGAAGCAATGGAGGGATTAGATTCGGATTTCTCCGGATCGAGTCTCTCCTTGGATTCTGAAGTAGGAAGTGACGTTGCCGGCACATCAACACCGTTGCCGCAACGACGATCTCAGCGTAAGAGGCGGATCGTTGAGAAGTCGAAACCGGAAGATGACGCACCCGAGATCGTTTTTAAAACACCGGTGCAAAAACCCGCAACACCATCTGCGGCAAGGAGGACGCCCGTCACAAAAGTGGGTGACAGTAGTGCCGGGCCAAAGAAAACAACGAGGGGTGATAATGACCCTGAATTGGAGCATGCGAAGGCTGAATTGGCCGCCGCTACAAAAAGAGACATGGAGATGGAGGCAGCAGCTGCAGCAGTGGTTGTTCCGAAACCGGCGAAGCGTCTGGTAACCCGCAGACCCTCAGATGAGGATGCGAAGCGATCCGACGTCCTGGTTTCGGATATCCAGGAGTGTGCCCAGAAGGTCCTTGATGCCGTGAAGAAGTCCGGCCACCTGAAGGGCACAATCGTGAAGGACATTAAGGACGCCGTAGCTACCATCCGCGCGGCGTCTGAGTCATTGGCGGGGTGGACGTCATCAACCGAGTGCGCAGCAATGCGCCGAGAGAACTCCCGGTTGTCACGAGACTTGGCGGACATGCGGGAGATGATGACCGCCATAAGGGAGGAGTCCGCCAAGTACTATGTGGAGTTGCGGGACCTCAAAAAGAAGACCATGGGGTCCGTCGCCCAGGACACGGACGAGCTCGCGATGCTCAAGGCGGAGAGGGCGGAGTGGGAGCAGGAGATCGCTGCGACCCGCAACTCCTACCAGGAGTTACTCAAGAGGAGCACTGAGGACCGCCTGGCGCTCAATTCGCTCCAAAGCAAACTGGCGGCGGCTAAAGTGGCTTTGGCGAAACTGCCGGATAGTGCGGCCATGGAGGTGACTTCCGATGCTCGAGGTGCTGAACTGGGTGTGCAAGGCCCGGTGATCTCCGAGAGTGTCGAGACACGGATTGTTCGGCAAATCGGTGACATCTTCAATGCCCGATTTGAGAAGATTGAAGAGCTCGTGGGCAGGCAGAACAATTCGCCGCCCAAACGGGCCACGGCTGCACCCCGAACACCTGGGGCGGCCAAGAAAGGAGGCAGTGCGGCTCCTGTTGCCAGCACCAGTAGGGCGGGATTAAGCGCTTCTCAGCCGCTTCCCACTATCAACGAGCAGTGGACGACCGTTGTCCGGAGAGGCAAGCGCGCCAAAAAGGCTAAGGGCCAGGAGTCGGCCCCAGCCACACAGGCGGCATCAGGACGCGAAACGTCTACTCAGGCGACTCAAAAGGAGGCCAACAGTGAGGCTGCCAAAAAGAAAAAGGCGCGAAGGAGGCAATTCCGCCAGCCGCGCTCCTCGGCGATAGTGTTAACACTGAAGCCGGGAGCTGCGGAGGCGGGATCGAGTTATACATCGGTGCTCCGAGAGGCCCAACAGAAGATCAAGTTGGATGCCCTCGGAATCACCGAACTCGGATTCAGATTGGCCGTTACGGGCTCCCGTATCCTGGAAGTGCCAGGGCCATTGGAGGAAAGCGGCGGTAAGGCGGATGCCCTCGCCGCAAAACTGTCGGAGGTGCTTCCGGCAGAGGTGGTCAGCGTCACCAGGCCGGTCAAGTCAGCGGAGTTCCGCGTCTTGGACCTGGACGATGCCACAACCGCAGCTGATGTGGTGGCAGCCGTAGCGCGCGAGGGAGACTGCACCGAGGCCTCCGTAAAAACGGGGGAGATCCGGCGCTCTCCCTCAGGGAGTGGCTCCGTCTGGGTCCGAGGCCCAATAGGAGCAGTAAAGCGGCTGGTCGATGCCGGCAGATTAAAAGTGGGGTGGACGATGGCACGGGTGCGGTCCTTAGACCCCCGGCCGATGCGGTGCTATCGCTGCCTGCTCACGGGTCACGTGGGCCAGCGGTGCACCGCCAAGGAGGACTGCGGCGGAGCCTGCTTCCGCTGCGGACAAGACGGCCACAAGGCCGCCTCGTGCACCGCCCCCTCGCCGCACTGCCCCTATTGTGCAGCGGCGAAGAGGAAGGCTGACCACCGAATGGGAAGCACCAAAGGGTGCTGTCTGCCCAAACAGGCGGCGAGAGTGGAGACGATGGAGGCCGAGACCGGCCCGTCGCCTCCCACCATGGGCCTCGCGGCAGCTGACGCGGGGGCGTCGGCTGTCACCTAAGAAGGGATGAGGCCAGGAGTAGGCGCGCGTGGTGTCCGCGTGCGCCACTCAGGAGTGGGGCTGAAGAGCCCGCGCCGCCGGGGATCACGGTTGAATGTTTCGATCCCGTAACCCCGGCACCAAAGCGCTCGAGGACACCAAGGGGTTTTAGCCGGTAGGAGTCCGGCAGTACCCCCACGCTTCCCCCGGGGCGTGCGGGTCTCCATGACGGATTTCCCCTTGTAAAAAAAAAAAAAAGGTTATCTTTATGTGGTTGAATACACACTTATTATAATACTGGCTTAACTCAAAAATTAGATATTTTGGAAAGTCTACTTTATAATTGTGGTATTAAGTCTATTTTCAAAAATTTTTAATCTCTAAATTACACCAGTATTGTACTAGATATGCGACTTATTAACGCTCATATGTCATAAATAAACATATATGTCATTTGTATAAGCAGCGCGCGCAACTGATTATTATCAATCCGTTGTCTCCTTATGAATTTAAATGAATAAACGTTTGCTCTGCAATTTTATTTTATAAATACATAAATATAATCCTGGTATAGCCTATAACTGATGACCCTGCTCTTGGACAAGAGCGTAAGAACATATTATTAATATTTTTGAAGAATAAAACCACATATAATATTAAAAATGTTGTCAATACATATGAACAACATTTCCTTGGAAGAAACAACATCTACCGTTCCATCCGAGCTATTCAGGTTCGGAATACGCGTTTCTCCATTCTGGCCAATAGAGTCAGAGATATGGTTCGCGCAAGTAGAGGGATAGTTTGCAATTTAGAATATCACATCTATTATTTTGATTTAACAAAATTTTATTATGTTATTGGCCAACTGGACCACCAATTTTCAAAAGAATTTAAAGAAATGTTTAAACTGTTTATTAAATATAAATAAATATGACATTTAAATTTGTAAATATCACATTGTCACCATTCAAGGGGTAAAATAAAATAGCAGATAAAAGTTTTTATGGAAATTCGTCATATTTGAAGCTAGAACGATAAAGCTTTTTTCTTACGCTTTTTTGGGTCAGTTTAATAAATACCTTACTAATATTATGAAAGTGAAAGTGACTCTGTCTGTCTGTCTTAAAAGCCAAAACTTCTGAACGGATTTAAATGAAATTTAAAGTCTAGATCTTGAGATAGGACATAGGTTACTTTTTAATGCTAAAAAGGGTTATAAGAGACTGAAACAGGAATTTTTAAAAATTGAAGCTTCAATCTTATTTTCTTGCGTATTGATTAAATATAATTAACGAAAATGGGTTGTAAGGGTCAAAAGGGGAGTTAAAATGTTGTATGCATGTATTGTCATTTTTTAAAGCTAGAAGCTTGAAACTTATTTTTTAGGCTGTTGAGAAAATATCAGTACCTACCGCCACAGGACTCAGCCATAAATGGTTACAGTATAACGACATGTTATCATTGGTACATGATGACACTAATATAAGTAGCATTAAAAAAAACAAGAAAAAGGGTTATAAGGGGTTGAAAGGGGAGATGTAATGTATGTATGGAAGTATCTTCATTTTAAAGATAGTAGTTTGAAACTTAGTTTTTGGCTGTTGATTGAATTGTATGGAAATTTTATTTTTGAAGTTAGAACGATTAAACTTTTTTATTGGGTTAGATTATTAATATATATTTTTTATTATTTTCTATTCTTTGCTTTTTAAAGTTAACTTTTGTAATATGAAATCGGTTCCCACGTGTTCTATAACACGTATTTGGTAATAAGTGTGGATATGTTACAGAAATTTCAAGAAATGTATACCTAAACAATAATTTACTAATGACGCGTCGGAATTGTTAATAATGGCACAGATAAGATAATATTACAGAATTGTAATGGTAACATCATTGTCTATTATGTACCTAATCCTCCTAGTTACCCTCCACACAGAACTAAATTCCTCAAACATTTACCATGACAGTAGTAATTTATATTGAGCACACCGCCTTACTTGACGGTTGCATGTTCGATTCCACGCACAGTACAAAAATTTGTATTCATGACTATGATTGTTTACACTCTATTTATGGCCTGTTGCAATTAAAAATAAACAAAATATTATATTTGAATTTGGAATCTGTCATTCTTTTATGATTATTTATTGTGTTTTCTCATTTTCGCGCCAATTGATTGTTAAATATTATTTTGATCTTAAAATGTAGTGGGGTGAAAAAATACAGATTTTTCAATTTAACAGTATTTATGACGAAATTATGTATACAAATAAATGTGTTGAAGTATTTCTATCAGTTGTGTAATATACATAATAAAAGGTATATTTAGCCATATTCAACTTAAAACTAGATGGCGCTGTGTGAATTGTCAGGGATTATTATTAAAGTAAATGAGGCTTTAAGTTCAACAACTGGGCACTTGTTCTCATAAGAGATATTGAATTACCACGATGATGTTATTTTGTATTTTCCTTCTATTGTATGATGTGTGTTTTTTCCTCTAATCGACTCTTATGACGTCCTGAAAAGGAAGGAGTAGTGACATATTTTCTTACATCATCAAAGTACGGAAATTTTGTAATAGAATCTAATGCACTTTTTTATAAAAGCGAAAGATCAGGTATAGAACTGTTTTTTTCTTACGTTCTTTTTTCATCATTTAATGGAAATAATTAAAATGATTTTGTAGAAAATTTTGGTATTTATAAGTAAAAGAGTATTTTTTTATTAACCACAAAAACATTACAAATGTGAAAATGTGTCTATATGTGTGACTTGGTACGTTTTCACAAGAAAATGTCTGAAAGGATATAAATAAAATTGGACGTGAAAATAGATTGTAATACAATCTATATTCACGAAAGACTAATGTCCGTTTATCAAAAAATACTGATGGAACAGGGGACAACAGTTAGTTAGTGATTAATATGAACTAGTATAAAACAGTTCCTACATATTACATTACACGATAATGTCGCTAATTTTACGATTTTTCAAGACATAAAACAACGTATTTCTAATTAATTGTCTTAATAACGATACTACCATAATTATTGCACTACATGTGTACAAAAAATAATATGTTTTTCACTCGTTTTAATAAAGTACCTACCTAATTAAAACGTCTAGATCCAGACAGAAAGATAAAAAGTATGATACACTCGCAAAGTAGCATTGATAAGACTAATTTTTCATGTCTTTCATTAGGAAAATTACCGTCGGGAATGTATGATATCTTTTTTATTACACAATTATAATTAATATATTCGTTTACATGTATAAGAGTCACCAACAAACTGATAATTCAGCCCATCTTACTCAACTGACACAATATGAAAATGACCAAACAAGCACCATCTAAAATTATTTATTTATTTTGGAAAACTTGGCTGTATTTGTGTGTATTCTCTGTATGGCTGTAAACATACCTAGAAACAATTTATAAAACAAACTAAGTCACTTTATAGTGAAGTCTTATGACTTTTATTAATGGAAACGGAATTGTTATGAAATTCTACACCACTACTTCTATAAAGGCAACACAAATAAAATTCTAAACGTTAAGAAAAGAACTAGTTGACAGTGATATGATTAATAAAATTTTAATTAAATATATATCAAACCCAGGATTATTATATAGGTATATATAATAAACCTGGGATGGATATAAATCTAAATTACGACGCATATTTTCATAATATATTTCAGTATTGATAATTATTTTTATTACTATCTCCACAGATTAGATAACATTACATAGTTATTATTATGTCTATATTTACCTTGAATTTCGTTAAATGGTAATATATAAAACAAATAAGTGACAAATATTAACAGAATCAGTTTGCAGGTAGAAAATACGTAATTAAATATTATACTATATGTATTTCACAAGTTTTCCTTACTTGTCTATGTAAAGAGGTATATGAAATTATACAAATACATAAAATTGGAGTGTCTGTTTAAAATAACCGTTTTTATATATATAAATACGGTACATACACCAAAATAAGATTATTTACTCTAAAATGGCTGGACCGTTTTGTCGAGACTTTTATTAACAGGTATCTGATGTAATAAGTGCTTATATTTTTGAAAAATACTTTTGTTTTAGAAAAATAAACTTATATTACGCGCGGACGAATTCGCAGGTGCAATTAGTAATAAATAAATTTAAAGAAATTAATTACATGCTATATGTTTCTTCCGATAATTCTGCGGTATTCCTTTTGTTCTACAATTGACATAAAAGAGTGAACGATTCCAATTTTTGTGTGGCAAATTGTTTTCAGCATATAAGCAGTAAATAAATAGAAATACTTTTCTCGTAAACAATAGATATTACAGGTTTCTTATTGTACCTACTTACTACAACAACAAGCTCATAACAAACCGACAGGTTCCACGTAAGTTACGCCCCCACGGGAAATCGAAAGAGGCGCTTCGAGAAAACTTATTTAAAATTAGGCTGATTCCAGTCACTCGTCATACCGTCAATACATCACGGAAATCATGTACTTACATTTTTCTAACTAAAATAAGTTAATAATTTTCGATGACCAAATATATGTAAGAGAAGTAAAAAAATATGATATTATTATTACCATTATTTATTTATTAAGTCACATCATACTTTTACTTCTGGTTACATATGTCCGCTTAAGAAGAGTATATGTAATATATAAACGAATTAATAGAGAAACAAACTTAAATTTGTATACCTAAATGTAACCTAAATAATCTAATGCCATCCTACGGAAACCAGAAAATTACAAGTAAATATATCTGAGTCTCGAATTCAACTAACTATACCATTGAGTAGACTTTATCATGCAAGAGAAATAGGAAACTCCTTGGCCAGCTTTGTTCTTCTCCATGGAACATCAAAGAAGTGTCGTCTTTATGCTTGTACGTAATTATTGGGCACTCATATGGATACCGTCTATGTACATTTGCCGTTTGTACAGTAACCTCAAAATATAAATTCTCCGTTTGAGTATCACATTTTGCATGAACTGAACTATCTACTCGAAGTGTTGTCTGAACTACATAAGGTATTTCTTTACAAATATTTTTAAAATAGATAAAGATATTTCATATCTGTAGAAAGCATAGGTACCTAAAGGCACTGTTGACGTTTACAGAGTGGAGTTTTAACGAGCAGTACCTGTTAATTAGAAGTTAAGTCGAAAGTTAGTTGGTTTCTACAATAGTTAGTTATAAAGACGCCACTGTTTTCATTTACTTACAACTTTTAATCTTCTATGCCTATTTGAAATTTGTGGTTTCGCTTAAAAGAATGTGTCGATTTACAAAATAATATAATTAATGTGAATAGTGAGTGAGTAGGAACTGCAATTAACTAAGCTTTTTCAACCCAAACACATCTGGATAGTAGGTTGATGATGAGAGATATTAATATTAGGCCGTAAACTAAGTTGCATTGCAATTACATAAACAAATAAATGATGTTTATCAACACTGACGTATATTTCATTAGAACCTTTAATAATTCTTTTAAAGTCAAACATTTATCACGATAGTATCAAATAAATAGTAACAAATAAAACAGAGTCCTGTTTTTGGAAATGATCGATGTGTTATAGGAGCAAAACCGTTAGTATTCTGACCTTTATACGGTTTCCACTTGATTTAATAGCAAAAGCATACACGTGAAAGAGCGCGTTACGCTACTCCATCTTACGATACTCCATTTCCACATGAATGCATTTTCTTTTACAAATTGCGAGGATCAGAAATTCATATCCAATATGTCGGACGTTTTTGTTTATTTGTAAATTTTTTCATGATTATAAGCACACTTATAAAATGTAATTTAAAGCAAAACAGCCTTTGCTATACGTATCTGTATTTGATAAGGATTCCCAATTATATCCTGCTTATAATGTATCAATAATATTTACAAAGGGTAACAGATATAATAGAATAGTAATAATACAGTAGGTACTAATGTATACGAATTTAAAAATGTAGCTCCAGAAAAGATATTCATAGAAAACTATTGTGTCCTTTGCTTTCAAACTATTTTCATAATTTTAATGAATGTGACGCTATTAAAACTATATGGATTACATTACAGTCTAAGAACAATATTTGTTGATTATAATAGTGAATATATAAATAGAGAAAACTGTTCATTATAGTTTTACTTCTATTAGCGTTTTACTTTAATATTTAAATATTAAACAATATTTCTCTTTTTCCTATCTATCTTAAGTAAATCCGAGGGATCACGAAGTAATACAGGGACAAATAATTAATACAAATAATACTTGTTTGTATTACTTCGTGAGATAAATAATAATAAAAATATCAAAATCTAGACTCAATATAGAATGATTTTGTATAAATAACTATACAACTATAATAATAATATAGTACTAATCATCATGTCTTAATTCGTCAATTCTATATAACTAAATAGGATATAATAAGATATTCAGCAGCCTTTACTGAAGAATCAATATACATACATAACAGTTCAACAACAACTGTTACAACAGTAGAAAATAGATACCTGCTCGTGTTCGGTGTCAAAATTCGCACTAATTTCCGGCCTAACTGTGATCACTGGCAGCATTCATTATTTCTGTCAGTCCTATTCGACGTCTGGTCTGATATTCAATCTATTGTCCGGTTCTTATTTGACATTTACATTTCTTTTATATCAAACTCAATGTCCGTTCAAGCGATTGATATTTAAACTAGTAGAGTACCTATTCAACATCCTACGCTCCACACTCTGTAGAAATGATACGGATGACAACCGACATTTATTACATTATATTATATAGCATTATTTACAGTAAAAGATATTTTTAGAATAGAAATTACATATATTGTCATATTGCTTTTTTTGCGATTCCAATTTCAAAAGATCGTTTATTTCGGTTTGCTTTACCAGTTCATTATGCGTAGGTTTAATTGAATACATTGAGTGTTCGAAATAGATTCACTAAGTGAAGTCGTTATAAGAATGAAATTAAGAAGCCAAGAAAATCGTATTATGAGATACATACTTTGATGGAAACTAAAATTAATTCTACAGCTATTATTTATTTTATTTAGAAAATGATAATAAACTCTACTCATATTACATTAATTTCCTAAGTTCATTCATACAAACTGAGTCGTTATATTACAATTATACGTAAAGACATGCTCACTGTTCTACAAACTTTCTAGTGCATCATAGAAACTGTCATTATTTGATATTTGGTTACAAAAGGCAGTTCTTTGTTATATCAAACTGTGTATCGACGCCTACAACATCAAGAACATCGCTGTATATTATTGATGTAAAGTGAATAGAAAAATTTCACACAGTTTTAAATCACATCCCATTTATCAATATATTTTTAATATATGGTCTAATTCTGATTCTTTTTCGATTGCAATATATATGAAAATCAACAAGACTATTTTATTTCATGACTAGTTTGTTATATGAATATGCATTTTTTAATAAAATTTTAGAATTTTAATTTTTGCAATTTTATGTAATTTAATTTTAAGGTGCCAAAATCTACATTTTATTAAAAACATGAATAATAACAACAAAGTATAGTATAGTATAGCGTCGGCGCGCTGCATTAACTTCAGGAATTTCCGCTGCCGAATTCACCTATTACCAGGGTTGTAAAACTGAGAGCAATAAAAAGAACTTTATTCTCCCGATCTTTGGGCCGTAAAAGAGTAAGCATCGCTTTACTATGTAATTCTCTTTTACACCCATCCGCACGACTATCTTACAAAGGGAATTCTTGTCTGTTAGCAAGGTTTTGAACGCGAGTGTCACTTTAACATTAAAGTGACACTCGCGTTTTCATTTTCATTGTCTCATAGTTATTCGCAATGGCTGTGATCCCGGTAATAACCAAGTTTAACTTAAACATAGATCAATACAGACAGACAGACATGCTATGCTGCATTATCTTATTCGAGTATGATTACCATTGCATTGAGATCTCTTGTCTCTAGGTGTATTAAAATATGGCCAAAATGAATTGTATAACTTTAATAGCATTTAATAAATAAATAAAAATATAAAAAAACTTTATAATAAAAGGTATAGAGGGATATAAAACCATAAATATATCTACCTAATACTTTATTTGCTGAGCTGTAGGTAGAATCTAACTTTATCAGAGTCCCATACATTATCCGTACCTTCGGCATATTTTATTAAGTATAAACTCTGGAAGCTCAAGAAGAATACCGATGAGGCCAATCACATATCTCGAAATAAAAAAAGATGGCCTTCGTGAATTCTCGCTGAATCTTGGCAATATAGGCCACATGCAAATTTATTGAGAAATCATTGAACTGAATTTCATGAGGTAAAAATGACACCAGACATTGTCAATTTTTTACATTGTTCGTAATATCTCTGGACTTATTCTAAAAATACATTAATGTTATTGGGCAATAATTATATTTTAAAAAAATCTCATGATATTACTCCGTGACTTTTCTCGAATCTAGGAAAATACAAGTGTATAGATTGCTCTTCCACTTTTAAGTTTTGCATGTTGACGTTTAATACATATTTAAATTAAATAATCCTGGTACCAACATTTTGAAATAATCATCAATTTAAAAATCAAAACAAACAAAACATTATGATCATGTATATAATCTATATAGGAACTGAATATAGAGATTCAATTGTTAGAGTTGTTCGGGTAATTTTCAACATTCCTTAACAATAATAATTCTATGAACTTTATTTGCGTCTTTGTGTTTTATATTTGTATTCCATAGTTATATTATGAATTCAAATAAGATTGTATATTTTTCTATCTAGTTTTTTATAGGTCATAGGTGTTTTTTCTTTTGATAGACGACCGCCACTACTCCAATAATCTAGAAGAGAACTAAGACTTACCGCTTGTGTTATTGTTAGTATACATTTACTAATACGTTAGTGTAAATGAACTAAAATATTGGTAGATTTTATTTCAATCTGCATTTTACTATTCTCCTACTTTAATTTTAAATTCAATCTTACAAGTTCTGGACTTCATGACAGATATCTGTATATATACCGGAAATTAAATGTGTATGAAATTGTCAGCATGAGTACCTCTGTATGTCTCTGTATTTCTACTTCCAAGAGTATGTTTTGCTCGTTGTAAGTATTGAGTATCACAACAAAATTACAGGCTTTTTAATAAAAGTTCTGTCGATGTTCATGATTATGCCCACTTTCCATTAGGTAAAATCCATGTATATTATAAAAACCGTAAACCAATCAGTACACCTAATTAAATAATATAACCTAAAGATTACTTACCAAGGTTTCTCAATATTTTTGCATACAACAAAGCAATATTGCACCCTTTCATAATAATAAAGTTTTGATGACTCTAGACGATCGCGATGGTTGTGTCTCATAAACAAAGAATAACGGGCGGAATACTTAATAATTTTCGACTTCCCCGTATAGTTACGAGTTTATAAGGAAGAAGAAAAACTTTCCCGATGCTCTAGTGAAATATTCAACTAGTTAGAAACCCGGCGAAGCTTCTGGAAACGAACGAATCAATACGAACAGAAATATTGAAGATGTTAAGAAGTTTGGTTAGGAAAGTAATCACCTGGCGCCTGTAAGCTCTTTACTATGGCTCTCTATTTATTACACGTTCATTGTAGGAAATAGACATAAACCTTTTAGTAATTGGGTAAGAGTATCTAATATTTTCCAATTTTTTGTTGTTCTTGGTTTATAAGTTATTTTTTTTTTTGTGTTTATTATTAAACTTATTTTTTAAGAACTAATTTTCACATTAATTTAAGATTTTGAGTACAAAAGTCGCAAAAAAAGTAAACAGAAAAAAAGAATATTATTAGTAGTAATATTATAAGATCAATTTAATTGTATTTTATATTTATTCTGCAAAATTATATTACAGCCAAAGATAATTGAAAAATTTGAAGAGGTGAAAATTCTTTGTACTAGGCATTTTATTAAATAAATTTTGCGATGCTCAGAATACTTCATATTTCATAAAATTGTTGCCAAATTGGCAACGCAATTAAGAAACTGTAAGTATGCCGCCTCGGTTTCAGAAAGAACAATTAAAACTTACGACTGGAAATTCACTTATACCAGTCAGAAATGGATAATAATAATTGCTCTTGGAGACACTTGAAGCGAAACTCGTTAAATTCTAGTGCTCTCCTCTTGTTGACGCGGCCCGAGACATGAACAAATCAAATTCAATCATGGATCTTTTATAAGGTGATTTTAAAAATCCTTTCAAAATTGCGGAACGGAACATTTCAATCTACTTTTATAAAGCATTTTAGAATTTTTTATTTGACTACCTAACTTTGCTAAGTCGTGTATCGAATAGAAGCGGTAATAGTTTTCTAATCTTCAATAGATTTAATATACATTGGCTAACATTGGCGTTATAGCTTCATATTCCTAGATAGGTAGTGTATGTGTCCTTGACGGCTCAAATAAACTTCATTGGACAGTAGGTAATGTATAAGTATAATTAGAATGCTATTATATTACTTAAGGTTTAAACTATGAAACCGTAAGACAGTTTGGTAAGCCGGTAGACTATTATCTATCTACTACGGTTGCCGATGGACGAAAAGTGGCCGTTGTTACACGCTGTCTTTGATGTGCGGCACGGCTCCCGCAAGATGGCAGTGCGTAGGCAATAAATGTTAACTAAACAAATACCATATACATTAGTAAAGATAATGGATGAATGTTATCTTATTTTATTTCATACGTAATAGGTATAATAACATCTCCGGACAATTCACACAGCTTCATCTAGTCCCAATTAAGGAGTGCTTGAGTAATAAATCATAATTAAAAAAAAAACAAATAACTGGAATAAATATAAAAAAATCATTGAAAGAATAGTTGTTGTAACTATAAAAATGCATCAAATGTACATATTATATAAGAATGATGGTGAAATGGACAGCTGACTGATTTTATCATATATGTGTATACTCACAAAAACGAACCCCACTAATATGAAATATTCAGGTTACTTAACGAAATTACTTACTTATTCGCACCGCGTCTCCGTCCCGGAAGTAGGTGTTGAGGGATTACCACCTTTTCTCACTTTCAAAGTTTTGATTTATGCGGTTATAGTATCCTAAAATCGATATTAAGAGTGTAAAAATAGAAAATTGCCAACAGAACAATATATAATAGCAAAATTTATTTGAAAATATACTCATAAATATGTACCTACAATTTCATAAGACACATGGCGTGTAAACCGATTAGACGAATATAACTTCCTGCATACAAGTAGATGTTAAAACTTTGTAATTATATTATTTTATGCAATATCTCATAAAAAATATTAGATACTACTTAGTCTCCTAGCCTAAAACTTAAAATTATATAGGTATTCACATTGTTTTATTTAGTTGAATTTACGTTAGATTAAGTCTTGTTAAGTTTACATCAAATATCTATCTGTGTATTACTACCTCCGTTGAAATGAAACTCTACAAGGTTTTACTTGGGTACCTTATATTAGCTAAAATTTACCCTGAAAGGAGTTTTACATCCTATACTTAACTCAATGTTATCAAAACACATGACACAAAAACATAGACTTAAAATTCCATTAATTCCAACAGCAAAGGTTTTAAGAGTTACGAGACGAATTAGCTGTCAGGGTCTAACCTTGCAAATAAAACGAAAACATTGTAGGTATTAAAAGGATCCGGCAAATGCTCTTTGTCTCCCAGTTTTCACGTTTTATTTGCTTTGGCTGACACAGAGAGGGAGCTGATAACTCAGGATTTACTGCCCTAGTGATTCATTACTAGGACACTGCGAAGTCATTAAGTTTGTCCTCAGAGACATGTTTGATCTATGGTCGCACAAAAACCTCACGGACTCGAATCTTTTCGATAGACTTTTTCGTGTCAGGAAGTATCAATGTAACATAGACATCCTTTTTCAAACTCCTAATTCTTGAACAAGCACATACCGATATAGCTATATGTAAATCTATGATTTAAGGTGTGCAAAAAATATTTATGTAATGCTGGCTTTCGGTACTTTCGGTTATTTAAAAAATATACGAATTATATACTGAATAAAAACTATCATGTGAAATATTAATCCTTCAACACTAATAATAGAAATAGGACTCGAAATAGGTACAATTGAGCTACGAATAAAACCAGAACATTTCCTAGTAATTTCTTATTCTAACTATTGATGTCGAATAATGGAGTTGTATACTCCACAATTAGCCAATGATTACGCTATGGTAGTCACTTCACTTTATTTCTTTCATTATGTTTCATGTGTCAACCTTATTCTATACCGTTTCTTGTACAAAATCATAAAAACATTGAGTTTTTGTTAATTGTTCATACCAACCGATTAATACTTATATACAGTCGAAACTTCTGGGTAAACAGAGGTGAAATGTTATAGAAATAGTCGTAGAACCTAAGTGAGCGCTAACAAAGGTTTCGCATAGAAAACAGCCACAAACATTACTACAATATCACATTAAATTTTGTTATCAAACAACTTTTAACACTATCTATTTGGAACATTTTATAGCGTTCCAACACTTTGTACGTCTATAAAATTTTTCAAGATATTTATATTTTCACTGTATCAACTCTGTGAGATTTAAAACTTGCTCTCGCAATCGCCGTAAAAATATGAAAACGAACTGGAAACTTCGGATGCAAAACATGTACTCTTTGGTTATGTAAGCACGTGTTTTTTTATGTATAGAATCATTTTTTAGTACTCGTAGGAATAGTACAAATAACTATAGTTATATTAAAAACCATTGTAGACTATTTACTGTAAAAAAATAACAGTTGCAAATATAAATCGAATGCTTGTATATAAAAAAACTACTAAAATAATAAACAAAAACTAGTCATAATTAAAAACAATTTCATTAAAATTTTACCGAGCTTAATTTCTAGACTCGGTTAAAAGAATCACTTTATGTAAAAATAAGTAATAAAGACGTAAAATTAGTCAGAATATTTGACATTATTATCATCATGTCTCTACTTATTTAGTAGAATCATGTCAGAAAAACAAAAAGTTATTTTATATTATATATTTCTGGTGTTTTTACTAAATTAACTAATTATTCTTTAGTCGCAATTTTTATAAATTACTTTGAATACATATTTTTATTTTTTTAGTAATTGTATATAGGGTGAAAATTAATAGGAATGGTTAGTAATTATTAAATCATATATTACGAATAATAAATTCCTTGTGAATTCGCCACGATGACCTGACTTCATGCTCATCCTATCCTCCTATACTGCTGCCATCATTACCACTGACGTGGACACACCATTCCATAGTCATCCATCCATATACTGTTCGTACCAATCGTATATAATGTACATTACGTACTTTTGTAAGTAATCTTCGTAAAACTCAATAATATAGCTGTTGAATTTGTTAAGAGGTGATCCATCCGTATCTTATAGAAAAATGTAGATTTCGCTCCCACATAACATCTATTTACTTTTTCAGAGTAAGAATAATAAAGCGTTCTTTGTAAAGCAAATACGACATCATGTAGAAGCAGTTATATAGCATATTCGTTAAGTGTATATGAATTTTCATGCACTTAGCTTTGAAACGGTTTCCATTGAGTACGCTGCTAAAAGATTAATGACTTTGTGCACGGAACTGGTTAAACCTCTATTGTAAGGTAATGTTAAGCCAATTGTAATATCAAATACTATATCCCATCTATACAGCTGATGCGTAAAGTGTCTGACATAATATGCATCAATAAACACATATAATTATTAGCTAGGTAGACTTTATAAAAAGTAGTCTATATATACACCTGTTTCAGCCGCCAATTAGCTTACTTTGTAAGCAGAGCACACACACACACACACACACACACACACACACACACACACACACACACACACACACACACACACACACACACAATGTTCAGGTAGATGTGTATTAAACATAGCAGTGACAATACAAAACAATGCATTAATATTAGATGTAACAGTATTCAATACCTGGAACATGAAAAAAATCGAATATTACCTAAGCATATAGAAATTGAGAAGTAAGTTGTTACTAAGTAACAAATTTTCTTTCAAATTATTAGACCCTTCTCCGAAATTGTATATTTATTATTCAATGTTATAATGATATTGTAGTTTTTTTTAAACTTTATAGAACCGTTAGTTTGTTATTGTTTTGTTTTTTAAGTACTAATTCAAACAAGGCTTTATATTTACCATTTATACTCGAATACAAAATTTACTGTAGTCATTAAGTCGCATATACAGTTAATTTATCCAAATATCATAAAACCAGTATCAGAGACAAAAGTTCCATATAGTGCAGCACGCAAGCGCAACCGGAAGGAACTCGCTGTCCGCCAAATTTATGACGTGACTTCCTACCGCCCTCAACGGGTGCAGCTATCTCATTCTCCCGTGTTTACAGCTTACTGCTAGCAGAATTATTTATGATCGTAAACTTTTGATATAGCCACTGCAACTCTAATTTTTCAAGACAATTTTATTTTATGTTTTACCTGAATATATTGACAATACCTAACATCGCCCTACCAGTGATGATTTATTAAGAATTTACAAACCCTTTTTAGCGTAAATGAATCATGAAATAATTATGTTCAATCTGTTACAGAATTTAATTTTAATAATTGTATGGTAACTATTTATAAATCCAATTTAGTCGTAAACATTCCTACAATTAATATATCTATAATAGCGCTCAAATTTGTATATCATTAATATTATTATTATTATATATAATATAAGTACCTAATACATATTAGTGATCTGATTTATTTTAATTTATCTAATTAATCAAATTATTACTATACAATTTACATATAAAAGCGAGAACAAAGTTATATCCAAACTACAGTATAGATAAATAGTAATGTTAAAATACAACAACTAGACAATGCAAAGGACACAATTCAGGAAGTTGAATCCGCAATGTCTGCATTGTTCGTAGCTACTTCGCATTTGCTTATTTTTTATTCGCATTCATTTTATGGAACCTCAGCATTGGACTATACTTTAACAATAAACGAAATACAGCTAGTTATTTTCAGATCACTAATGATATCAAAGTGAAAGCTTTTGTTGAGCGTAACTGTCACGTGTCACTATATATACTGTGTATACGTGTCACCTATAATACAAACAGCTCATTCATTTGAAGGAGAATGCATAAAATAGTACAAGAATCAATACATATATGCATACTTAAATAATGTTAGTTACACAATATTATGTTATCTGTGGTTACACTACATGGGCCAATTCAACGGTGATCAAAATTACGACGGCCAGAGATGAGATTGGAACTCCTAGCGGTGCTTTCAGACTAAATTCATATCCATCAAGCGGGAGTTGGCCTTTAGCCGCTCCATAAGTCCTTCCGCGGATTTAAAGTGCCATCTGGACTTGCTCCCTCTCGTCAGAATTAGAGTAGTTCGAAACTAAAAATGTACCACTTTAAATATTTTATACAAAGTTATAAATGTAAACAACAATACTTAGACATAGTATATATAAATGTGTGTATATATACGGCAGATTGCCGTCTTTAGTGCCGTGATCACACAGACAATATTATTGTATTAGTTTTTAAATATTATATTATATGTATGTTAGTCTATAAGGTATTTATAATATGGGCCTAGTTGCCTGAAATAAATGAATAAATAAAATAAATATATTTATAACATTCTTACCGTCACAATTATATGTTTATTAATTAGTTGTTATCTTCACCTATTTTGTAAATTATGTACCCTTATCGAAGTTACTGTTCATCCCAAAGGTTAACTGATAAAGAATGCTTTTTACCAAGTTTAAATAGGACAGTTTTTTAAATAAATAAATATTTTAATATATTATTATGATGGCCTCGACGGTGTAGCGGTTTAGAACACCCCTTTTTCTGATGGTCGCGGCTTCGTTTTCTTGCATAGTACAATCATTTGTATTCATAAGTAAAAGTAAAGAATAGAATAGAATAGAAAATCATTTATTCAAATAAACTTACATTGAAGCACTTTTGAATAGTCATTACATTTTTTTACTCGAGGTCAAGAAATCAAACAACACCGGATTGGATAGTAAACAAAGATATATTCGGGTGCAAATCGAACTCAATAATTACAAAATTCCGTACAGTGGTCATAATCAAAGAAAACGAAACTATAGCGCGTTGTACATTTCACCTAGCGCCATCTAGTATAAATATTGAGAACTTTAATTGATATTGGTCGAAAATTCCGCCCACCAAGAACTAGTGTTCTTAATGACCGCCCACCATGACATTTATACACAACTAATAAAGTAGGCACCCAATTATTTTTTTTTTAAATGAATATACATATCTAGAGAAATAGAACTAAACATCGTAATGAATACAACAAATATCTTCGCTAGATACTTCGTACATCAGCAAGAATCAAACACTAAATTATACTCTATTAACAATGTGACTAAAACAAATGAAACAAACAAAAACAAACAACGCATTAACAAATCCTTACTAAATGCCAAACAATTAAAAGAAAACAAACAAAGCACAATTACACAAATTAAACAATTACAGAATAATCAATTTTAAAATACACATTTAGACATGCAGACTTAATACTATATAACAACTTATTGAACAACTGGCAAAATACAAAGTTTCGATACAGGTCTTTTAATACAATTTTCTTTACAACGCAAGGTGACAACTCTAGTTATATTGTCTGGACCAGGGTGCTTTTCCTCAATTCGACCGAACAACCATCTACTTGGAGGAAGATCATCCTCTTTAATTAAAACAACTTGGCCTATTTGAGGTTCAGGAGTAACTTTTGTCCATTTATACCTGTTGCAAAGTGTTGTGAGATATTCTCTTGACCACTTACGCCAAAAATTTTGAGTAAGTTTCTGCATGAGTTGCCATCTACGCAACATACTGCTATTATGGTTCATGTAATTATTTTCTGGAACTGTAATAAGCGGTTCCCCAATCAAGAAATGGCCTGGTGTGAGAGGCAAACTATCCTCCTGACTAGTGGGTAACCTATACATAGGTCTAGAATTCAAGCAGGCTTCCACTTGGGCCAACAATGTGGAAAGCTCCTCATAGGTTAAGGTGGTACCATCAAGCACACGTTTCAAGTGATACTTTGTTGATTTAACCCCTGCCTCCCAGATACCCCCGAAATTCGGAGCGCGGGGAGGTATAAAATGCCATTCGGTTCCTGTATTTGCTAAACATTGAGCAACTTCATCTAAAATACTCGACTTTTCAGCCTTAAATAAAACACGTAGCTCTTTTGATGCGCCCACAAAGTTCGTGCCGTTGTCGCTCCAAATCTCCTGACAGTGGCCTCGACGAGCCACGAATCTCTTGAAAGCTGCAATGAATCCTTCACTCGTCATATCACTTACCACTTCCAAGTGGATTGCGCGTGTCACCATACACACGAAAAGGCATACATAGCCCTTGAAGCATCGACATCCGCGACCCTTGGATATTCTAACGTTGATAGGACCGCAGTAGTCAACTCCACTTCGGCTAAATGGACGGCTCGCTGTAACACGTGAGCTTGGTAAATCACCCATGAAGGGTTGTTGGCACGAGGTACTATATCGAATACATGTAATACACTTCTTAATATATTTCTAATTATACTCCTCACGTTGATAATCCAGTACCTGGTACTGATATAATTATGCATTAATTGTGGTCCGCCATGCAGCGTTTTCTCGTGAGCATCTGCTACAATTAACTTAGAGATATGATGATCACGCGGCAAGATTATAGGGTGTTTCGCATCATAATCTTCTTGACTATGCTCTATACGTCCACGTACTCTCATTATATGTTTATCATCTAGGAATGGACACAAAGACAATATTTTACTACCTTTTGGGATGGATCGACACTTCATCAACTGTTCAATTTCAATGGGAAAGGATGAGCTTTGGCAGTGTTTCAGGCAAATGTTCAGACTATAATTTAATTCAGCAGCTTAAGATAGGAAGGTAACAATTTTCTATGTTTCAGTTTATTAACGATCCTCAAACAAAAACCAATTACTCTTATCATCTTATTGAGTGATGAATATTTAGTCCAGACAGGCAGTTCTTCATTACTTCGATCTGAGACAGCAAGGTAAGATTTAATGGCTTTTTTCTCCAAATCAGTAGACAAATTCTCAATTAGAGGAAACTCGTAATAGGATTCATGTAACATCTGCGGTCCATGCCACCATAATCCATGCTCGATCAAGTCCCCTGGCCTCAATCCTCGAGACGCGCAGTCAGCAGGATTTTGATTAGACTCAATATGTGACCATTGACTGCTGTCTAAAACCTCTAATATTTCAGTTACTCGGTTGGCGACAAACGTCTTCCAACGGTTTGGTTCGCCTTTCAACCAGGCTAAAACTATGGTTGAATCAGTCCAAGCACGTAATCGAATTATTACTGATACCTATATAATTGCCAAAGTACCGCGCCACAAATAAACGAGGTATTAGAGATCTGCTTAATGGGAGCAACCTTAGTCCTCGCTTATCAAGTTAACATGAACTTTCCAAACTTGTCTTTAATACGAGAATAAACGACTGCACCATATGCATCGTTGGAGGCATCACAATATCCGTGGATTTCTATGTCAGTGGTATTGCATCCACCGAGGTAATGATAGTTTTGGCAATTCTTCTCGAAATGAAATCCATTTATCTAGCAGATCAGATGGCACTTCCTCATCCCAGCCAAGTCCTGCAAGCCAGAGCTTTTGAATGTAATACTTGAATAATAACCGGTGCAATCCAACCCAGTGGATCAAAAAGGCGAGATATATCGGATAAAAACTGTCTTTGTAATTGGCTGCTTTTGTGGATGTAATTTAATTACGTACTCAAATTCATCAGATGAGACATTTGCTTATTTTGACCAAATTTGTCTTAATCACCAAGTTTCTGTCTTTTATGTCTTCTTGAATTTCCTCATAAGCATTGGACTATTACTTGCCCATTTCTGCAATTTAAATCCACCTCTTTCTAATAACGACCATTTGATTGTATATATCAACTGCTTCCTCTTCCGTCTGACAACCTGACATAAGGTCATCCATATAAAAATCTTGCAGTACTCTATCAGCTAGTGCTTGCCTTCATCCTTGGCGACTTGTTGAAGTGACTTTACTGCAAGATAAGGCGCAGAAGAAACTCCAAAAGTTACTCTCAGGATACGGTATTCCCTGAAGGGCTCGTTTGAATTGTGTCTCCACAGAATTCGCTGAAATCTTTTCGTCATGTACCTTAACCTGCCGGTACATCTTGATGATATGCCACAAACAAATTGGATAAGTACGCCATCATCAATAGATCTCTCCCTGCAATCGTGGACCGGTAAGTAGGTCATCATTCAATGATTTACCATTATTTTTGTTGATTTATCTAACCGAACAACAACTAACAACGGTAAGTAAACGGCATCTGCTCTAACCTTTTCTCTTTCTTCAGTTATAAGTTCCATGTGATTCATATCTATATATTCTTCTATTATATATCCTTTTCTAACTTTGTAATCTCTTTTTAGCTATTTCTTTAAAATCTCCTTGTTCACAATCAGGATTATTCTTGCGAAACGCTAGTCGCACAACATAACGACCTGATTCATCCCTGGTTGTAGTCTTTTCATAATACTCTTCACAAGCTTTATCTTCTTCTGACATGAAATTCTGCTCTTTACCAGACTCCAACTCCCAGAACTTACGCAATATCTCATCAGAATTATCCAGCGAATGCATGCTAACTATGCTGGAATGACAATGATGGTTTACTTCTACTCTACCGGATAATATCCACCCCAGCTGTGTATCTTGAGCAGTGACACTGCCCTTTCTAATAATATTATTCGTTAGGATCATTCCATAAACATCTAGCAACAAGTCTATCTTACTAGGTGTACCATAACCGGGATCAGCCAGAGTTAAACCTGATAATTCTGGCCAATCTTGAATATTAAGTTTTTGAGCTGGTAAACTGGATGACAAAGCGTTCAAAACATAGGCCTGAATTTCATAACTAAACGAGGTATAAATGGACTGTATCTTAAAAATGACCATATGTTTGATGGATAAGTTAAACTGATCTCCACCCAAGCCAGATACTATTCCCTTGAAAGGAATTTTACGAAGCCCTAATAATTGAACAACACGCTCCGTAACGAATGAGGCTTGAGAACCCTGATCCAGTAATGCTCGCAGTGTATAACAATCTCTATTAGTGTCTACGTGTACTAAAGCCGTAGCCAACATTACTTGACCAGGTGATGATATTGAGCCATTAGCAAAATGTGTTGAAATTCGACTTGATTCTTGAACCTCCTCTCTCTGCACATTTTCTTGCTCTTTGTGCTCGGATTCATTCGTTTGATTTAGTTCCATATTAGTCGATGAACTCGAATTTCCCTCAGGGTGCAGAGTGATGTCGCCGTCCGCAACGCCTACAAGTGGTACGTCTCTTACATCGGCTCACTGGATGATTACTTCCAAAACAGTTGAAGCATAATTTATTTTTCTGAATAAATTCATGACGACTTTCATAACTCTCATTACAAAACTTTTCACATTGGAATAATAGATGATACAAAAGGAACAGGAGATTGCGGTAACACTAAAAACTTTTGGTCTCTCTACTTTATCATCATTTCTCTCGTTATTGTGAAGACATTCCATAGCCAAAAACCTGCATTCTAGGAATTTATTGAATTCCTCTAACGTTGGTAATATGTCTGAGTGGTCACTGATATAGTACTATTATCTAGTTTTATGACACAAGATGTATAATGATAATGTCCCAAGAAGATGTATTGACTCCTATATTAGATAATGCACTCAGGCAATCATTTGTTGTGTCCAGTAACTGCTTGATTCCGTTTGCAGACTCTGTCATCAATTTGACCGACCAGTCTCGTGAGAATTGAATTAGCAATATAGCGCCTATTATTATATCTCTTTTTTAGCTTATTCCAACACTGTGTATAATTAGCGTCTGTGATTGGGATATGACGTAATATCTGTTCAGCTTCTCCACTGAGGTGTGCCTTTAAGTAGTGCAACTTCTGAACTTCTGCTAAAGATGTATTACTGTCGATCATAGAAACAAATAAATCATGGAAAGACTGCCATTCCAAATATTTTCCTGAGAAAATTGGTAAAGAAATTCGTGGTAAATGAGCAATACTACTTCCAGAAGGCGAGTTTGAAGATTGATCTTTACTGTTCTCCTCTTTTTCCTTTGGTTATCTTTTTTTAATAATGCCATAGAATCTTGGAGTGCACATTTAAATTCAACATATAATTCTTCAACTTCATCAAATAGACTTAGTTTAAAATAACTTATATCTTTGTCTGTATCTACGGCTTCTTTTAAAATATTCCGATGATTTTTTTCCCGCCAATTATTATTTAAAATATTTAATCTCTCTGCAAAATATCCATATGAACTACGACTTTTTGACTTTTTATAATTGCTATAATTTTTATTTATTTTATCTTGAATACTTTTCTGAATTTTCATTAAACCTTCCATTTTTGTTTTAGTAAATTGCCAATTGAAAGTTGAAAGTCAATTAATAACCGTTTGCACTGAGTCTTAAACGATACACTGGGTGAGTGAGCATAAAAAAATACAAATGTCTATTCACAATGTCGCACTGATTACTAAAGTTCAAGTTATTAGAGTTAGTTCAATAATCACTGAATGTTACAATATTTAAAATCACAAATTTTTCTAAGTTTTTTATTAGAACCCGAAAATTTTACAAGTGTTTTTTGCATTTATTTCGCTGTGTTTTCGGGCATAGGTTCCCCGTCTCACACAATTTTGGCGAAATATTCTAAGTCCAGTTCACTAATTATTTTTCTAAGTCCCTAAGCTACTCCTAACCAATAATAACTTGATTGTACTTACAGTTCGTCCCAGCTACTTACGACACTAAATCATAGCTCACTCACCACCGAACTTCACTTCACTAAAGTACCACTAGAGGTCGCCACTGTCCGGGTCGAAGGCCAATGTTTTACTCGAGGCCAAGAAATCAAACAACACCGAATTGGATAGTAAACAAACATATATTCAGGTGTAAAATCGAACACGATAATTATAAAATTCCGTACAGTGGTCATAATCAAAGAAAACGAAACTTTAGCGCGTTGTACATTTCACCTAGCGCCATCTAGTATAAATATTGAGAACTTTAATTGATATTGGTCGAACACATTTTTTTAATCTACCGCTCGTTCGGAAAGCTGTCTCATCACAAGAAGAACGAGCAAGAAACTTGCGTGTTGCTCTTTTAAATAATTTTATTATTACTTTACATTTTTAAGTTTAAGTGTGTGAATACAAGCCACCAATTAGCACTAATTCAATTAAATACTCAAATAGAAAAAATATTGAATATATAACCAACTACAAAAAAAAGGAAATCAGTCATAGACATTAGAGCAGACCAGTCGCTACAAGCAGCACCCGTTCACGAGTATGACGGATGAGCCAGCCATCACTGCGCTCGACCATATTTTAGGGAGCCCAATGACCCGGCCCACCACGTCGCCACAAGTCTGGACATTTTAGTGAGCATGACTACTCAAAACACTAGACCACGTCAAAGCTACTATAATTGCCATCTGATAGTTATAGTATTCACATTTTACATAAGAATGCATGCGGCAATCAATACAAAAAAAATACGCTTTCATATTTCTAAAATCAATCAATTAAATCAAGAAAGCAATGAGAAAATTAAATTATAACGTTGTATGCTAATAAACTAATTATTTACTTGATATGTTGTCATCTATGAATTCGTCTATCCTGTAATAGGCTTTCTTACATAAAAATTGTTTAATATAAGATTTGAATTGCCTCTCTGTCAGATTTAATGCAGATTCTGGCAGTTTATTATAAAATCTTACGCAATTACATAGAATGAATTACTGATTTTGTGCAGACGGCATTTAGGTAAAATTTACTTATTTATATTGCGTAAGTTTCTACTTTGAGTTTTTTAAAACTCTCTAAGTATTTCCGTGTATACAAGATATTTTCATAAATTAAGTAACGGTGAGGATATTTGATTCTTTAAAGCACTGACTAATGACTCTCTTGAACCCATACCATAAATAGAATGTATGGCTCTCTTTTGTAAAACAAATATAGTATTTATATCGGCTGCTTTACCCTACAGCAGTATGTCATAAGACATTATGCTATGGAAATAACTAAAATATACAAGTTTAGCCGTCGCCACGTCTGTTAATTGCCTAATTCTTCTAATTGCATATGCAGCAGAACTGAGTCTACTGGCCAATTTTGAAATATGGGGCCCCCATTGTAATTTCGAGTCCACTGTTATACCTAAAAAACTGTATCATTAACAAAATTTACTATTTCGTCATTAAGCAATAACTGTGTATTTATTAGTCTTACATTAGGAAGTGTAAATTTTATACACTTTGTAACAATCATTGTACTTGTCTGGGTATTTTCTATGTACATTATGTATGTATTCTATCCGTTATATGACACAGGCTTTGCTTAGCTCGAAACTCGATAGCGCTGTTTTAATCGTCCTAATTTATTGTTATTATTTTATTATAACACTAATTAATTGCAATAGAATTTTGTGGTGCATAACTGAATAGATACCTACATTTAACAATTTATTTTATGGATGAGTTTAAATTGGTTTGCGGGTAACATAGGACCGACGTGGTATTGGTCATTACGCGAACCGCAGGCGGACACGCGTACCTTTCTATAACAAATTACATTGTTAATTTAATTATACGAACCATTACAATACAGGACCATATAAGATATATAATTTACAAGCTGTGCCCGCATCTTCGTCCATGCCTACGACTTTGGATAGCTGTTTATTTATAAAAAACAAAAGAAAAAAGTTTCATAGTTCTATCTCAGTCTCATAGTTCTATTTCCAAACAACCTTTCGTCTCCACTCATTCACATATCACAGCAATATACTCTAGAAGTAATTGTACTGCAGTATAGTTACTAATAGGATTTTACACTTGATTTTTATAAATATCCAACATTAATAAGAAATATATTAGGGGTCCGACTAATTATAGAATAACACTGAAGAAACTAACTTTACCAATTTCAAAACGAATCACCAAATACAGTACAATTTTATATTAAGAACCTTTCTTTTTTTAGTAACTCGAACACAACTTAAAGGTATTTTAACTTGGCGTGTTTAAGTTACTAATAAAATAATTAATATATAGGTAAAGTAAATATATTGCACTGAATGAATGCAATAAAAAAGGTTTTCATTACACGCCGTACAATATGGTACACGGATTGACTGACCAATAAAACCTTCTCTTTTCACTGCTGGACAGTGAAAGAAGAACTCCCCCATAAAGAAAACATAAAACACAGTAGCGAAACGTTTTATTTATATTAGTTAGGAAAACGTTTTTGTAGCCATTCGCGTAATGCTCGGGCTGCATCAGTTTTTCAAGATTATGGAAGAAAAACGACGGCATTATCGGATCTTAGAGAAGTAATCGCCCGCCTCCGTACTCGGTAGATAGATACTTATTACAATTCGAATTCGCTTTTAAAATTAATGTCGTTTGGCTTCTTGTACTGTGTGGTCATTTATTAAAAGCAAAGGTTCAGACCAATTAAGCCAATGTCCAAGTCAGAGCCTAGGAAAATAACTCAAGAATTCAATTCCAGCTAAGTAAATTAAGTAATTAATAATGTTCATTTATCAAGACTTAAATTCTCTTATGCTATAAATGAGATGGACTAGACCTCTCTTAGATATAAAATTAATCTTCTCATTATAGCATAAAAATGTTCCTTTTATGTAAGCTATCTTTGAAATAAAATCTATTATATTGTACAGCCTATAAGATAAAAAAGTTTTACTAGATTATTCTATATACAATTGCAATAGAATCGTAAACTTATCCAAATTCGTAATTTGATTTGGTTCAAATTACGGATTTGAATCCGCCTTTGAAATGGTTAGGTTCTAGTTGTGTTGAATAATATATCTAAAAAAAGAAAACTTTATTTATTATTTATTCAGTATTATTTCAATAGATATGTTTATCGCATAATTACTATTTTTTTAAATACAATTAGTACTACAACTAAATTACTAAGCATCATAGTATACATTAAAATTTACTTATAGTACAATCAAATAAATAAAAGCTAGGTTACACTAACGTATCAATCGTCAGAAATATCTAGAAAAAGTTTCAGTACATACATACATTTCAGTATATTAGATTGAAAGTTGACAATCGCTCTAGATGAAACCATCACAGCCGTGATAACCCTTACGCTAAAAATAGAATTGCAAACTAGCAAATGAATAGGAATAGAGTATAGTTGGCCTATTATTTTGATATGTTGTTTTGTAAGTTGCCCAACGACAGACATTTAAAAAAACCATTTAGGTCTTTTTGTCCAAAGTATTTTCTTATAAATACTTTCTCTTCTATCTGATTACACTCCAATTACAGTAATTGGAATACAGATAGGTTTTTTCCTACATTTATGAATATAAAAATCTGAAATCGGAAATTAATTCCTCGAGAAATCCTTAATGTAATATTTTTCCACAAATTTTAGAAAGTAGAGACGATCAATTAAAAATTAATAACCCAACAAAACAACAAATAGAAATAAAAAAATAACAAACTTTACTTTTTTGTCTTTACTCTATTGTTATAATGTACTACTTTATTGTTATAATGTACTATATATAATTATAAAGCTATATTTTATTTATTTATATATTATGTTAACTGTAGGTTAATAAAGAATGTAGAAGCGTTAGAATATAATCAGTAATACCAGTATGTCTAGGTATATAATTCCGAAGTTCAAGAGATTTGCATATTTTATAGTCTAATTTACTAGAAGACGAACGAATATTGAAGCTCTTAACTTTCAATTTGATATAAATTTATCTTTGTTCTCCCCGAGTTATATCTTAACACGGGTCCGCTTTATCTTACAGGCTCGCATTCTCTGTTACAAATAAACTCTGTGTTATCGCTAAGTTTAGCGATACAATTCTACAATATAAGTAAATATTATATTGCAAATATTATTATCTATATTACCTTTAGAGGAGACGGAAACAATATCTTTATATTCTATTAGTACTACCTAAATACTATATGAGGCGTAAGCGCTAATGAAAGAACGAGATAGCACGTCCACCGTCTCGTTATTTCTCAAGAGTCGGGTACTAGAAGCGCAAACGTATTTAGAAATGGATTCGTTTGCCACTTGTTTTGAGGACCTGTTGTGTCGTCATCTAAACATATTTGTCGTTTCCGTCATAACTTTTCACCGTAGTAGGCACTTCGTCTACTTGAATGATACTTATTTGACTACCAATATACGGTACGATTTTATACGACTCAGAATATTTTTATATTAATTTACAAACAAAGAGCATATAAATAAAATACTATAAGATCGCGTAATTTGATGTACAAAGTAAATAAAATTTAATAAAACAATCCAAAGCAAAAGGCTTGGAGCATCACGTTTTCTTACTGAACATTATATTCGTTTTATTTTAGCAAACGCAATTAATGTAATAAAATCTCTTTTTAAAAACACATTTATATTATCTATTTTGTGCGAAAATACGTAACATGATGATCCAAACGGGCTAGCTTATTGCTTTAAAATCTTTATGCCGGAAAGCAAATTATCGGCAGTATAATGGCTCGTAAAGGACAGAATTTATGACAACCATAGCCGCTAGCTTGCCAATACTACCCCACCTGATGAAAACAATGTTATGTGGTCAAAAGGTTCCTTATATAATTACATAGAATCGTGCAAATTATTATGAGATTTTAAATATCTTTGTCTCAAGAGAGTTAAACTCTTTATATTAGTTCTTTGTGGAATAGATAAAATTTACATTACAATCCTAAGTAATTTTTTTTCAATAACTCGTCTAATATATTCATCTAATTCTTGTATTAATGTAATTGAATATAAGTAATCTTTATTTCAAATAAATTAAAATTAAACTTTCAACTACGAATTGTACAGCTTTAAATCAAAATATATGTACAAATTCAAAGTACTATACAATACAAGTACAAATATCTAATCAATACAAACTGCCAAATAGCAAAAAATTATTACAGTCAAAGTAAAATAATATTAAATGTACTGGTAGAATATCAAAATAAATCAGTCATCAGAACAGACTAGTCCCTACAAGTTTCCCTAAGTCCCAAAGATTTAATATTTTTGAATAAATAAACATTAATACAGCATTTGACAGTAACAAATTAACCAACCCCTATTATCTAATGACCTGAAGTTCGTAACAGGGCTTCTATGCATAAAATATAACTATTAGCATAATAAGTAAAGTACCTAATTCCTTGGAACTTGGTATAACAAAGTTGTAAGTTAGTACGATATGGCATTTTCAATTAGATATGTTCAAAACAGTTTGTTAGCAGGTGGTGCCCTGTTCCATTGTGGTTTCACCTTATCAACTATATTTATCATTGCCTCAACTCACGAACCAACTTCTGGGGAACCGCAGTTACAGATACAAAAGCATTGCCTACCTAACAATTTCTGATAAGCCTTTTGAATATTATTTGTTAGTCAAAGAAAATGAGTTGGTAAAACGTTTTTAAAAGCATAGGGAGGCACAACTATAGGTTATCTCATTAAAATATTATTATAGTAAAATATTATTAGTAGATTAAGTAAAAGGAGTTAATAATAATAAGTTAAGCATACGTTTTACGAAAACTATATTTGTAGATGGATGGATGGAAAAACTAAATTTTAGTAAAGGATATATATTTTATATGGCCAAAAATTTCGTTACAACGAGTTTTAATTATTAGATACTTCCATAACGAAGGACCTAATAAAAAATATGGATTTTAATATAATATGGATGGAATATCAGAATGACACGACAATACACACATGTAATATTGTAAACAATTGTGAAAATAATACTTAATAATTTTTTTTAGGTCAAATAATAAAGTTTAATAAAAGATTATACAAAAGTATATTGCACTAATCAAGAATAATTCCTATATAAAAATTTATATTTATTAGACATACAGGCGTTGTAGAAAATATATGAAAAAGATCCAATGAAAGTTGTTCTCCCATAAATGTTTTTAAGAGTAGAATACTTTACAGTATTTGATAAATGGTAAATAAAGCATTAACTATATACAATTAAATTGTAGAGGTTTGAAAACAAAATCACTGTTTCAGCAAAGCTTTGTTGTGCCCAGACTCCAGACGGTAACTGAACCTGAATATTAGCGCTAGAACTTTGCAAAGGTCAAACTTTTTGTATAATGTAAATAAATAATTATTAATTTCTATATAACCGCCTTCATTTAAATATTAATAAGTATATTCTTTCGATTATATTATACAATAAATGATCATAAGTACATGTTGTCTACAAAACTGAGAAAATACCCAGTATTCTTAGTCTTTTTTGATTTGTTATAAGCATTACAGAAATCTATTTGCACAATAGGTATTTATTATTCGCCTTTTTCTTGCTAAGTTAAAAATAAGTGTTTTTTAATTATACTACTTCATTTTCTTCCAGTCTTGTATAGAACCCTATGTATTAATATATCGCAATCGCACCCAGAAAGCTTCGATTTTATTTTAGATTGATAAATAAAACAATATTTACTCCGAAGGCTTCGCAAATACAACTAGAGTATAAATTCTAAATCTAGAAATTTGCAACATATAGAAACAAGAAAATAGCATTAAGAAATTAATAAAAAACGGTCGTCAAAGCCTACTTTATTTCGAGTGACAAAAATGTCTCAGTCTATATTAAAGACATTCTTATAAAGATTTAAAAAAATAAAACTCATATTGCAATTACATTGTCGAAGCATTTTATTTTTTTGCTATACCGCGGAGTACTGACAATAAATCCAGAATGTATTTGCCGCAAACACAAAAATCGCATTGAACATTTCACATCGTAGCACAAAATATGACAATTCCGTGTCGGAGCGGAGCTCGGAGCTAGCGGTTCGCTGCGCCCCTACAAACACCCTTTTTTCAATTTACAACCACCGCCACCCATACCTTATTTAGTTTCATATCTACTTATTTTAAAGTCTAGTCTTTTTTAACTTTATACTTATTTACAGGAATAAATTCATTGAAATATTCTTTTGTAAATATGGACTATTCGTCCCTGTGCACTTTCTATTTGTTTTATTTTTTTAAATCTTTAGTAACGCAAAGAGAATCTCAGAATAACTCTTTAGAAGATGTTTATGCATTAACCAAATTTCAGCAGTACCTACAACTTAAATCAATTTTTATTTCTTTTGAGATATTACATATATATATGAAATACAAATGTATTTCATATACCTATCATTCTCATATTCTTAAAATTTCGAGGCACTCTGAATCTTCTCGTTGAATTAATAACTAAAAACATTCAATTTAAGACATAACATTAGGTGCTATAGACGTCACAATATAACCGCTACCTATAATTAAAAGAATTACTAATATAAAAATATAAATAATACATTATAGGAATTATTTTATTCATTTTGCTATGATAGAGGAGTCGTACCTTAGTTTCTATTCTCGTACTTAGCGTGTTTTCGAATCTGGAAGTCTGTAAAAACTTTCTATATCAAGTTCCATTTCTGATTGAGTCACCTATGACAGAATCATCGATAACAAATCAACCTCATACCCAGCGAAGCAAAGTGTAGTAGTGGTCACCATGACTTCAACAACTGTCTATAATTCTAAATACCTCAAATAATGTGCTTCCCGAACTTACTCTCAGATGCGGTATTCATATATTGTTTCTATGTATAAGAACCTACTCTTTATCCGACTGTTAAAAGTACTTAGGAAGGTTTTCAATGCACGTTCATATATATAAATATTTCATTATATTATATTACACCAAAGGTCATCATAATATTCAAAAGAATACACAAGCAAAGGAAATCATCTCATATAAGATGCCTTCGTATCGTTGAGAATATTATGCAAATACACCACCTACTCCATTTCCACAAGCGGATCCGGTGTCGTATGTAAAAATGTTCTCGTCGTAAATCTCGGCTTTATTGAATTTCTCTTCATTCTCATTTAACAAATTTTGAAATATATATAAGCCTACCTACGCACGATACATATACGATGTATATCTATGAAAATCTAATTTACCAAAGGTAAACTTTGTACAAAATCATCTGACATGGTGTCCGTGGCGCTCATCGTGTATGTGTGTCTCGGATGATACTACTTACCACACAGTGGACCGTCAGCTTGTTTCCAATGCTAGTTTCATAAAAGAAAAGAAAATATCAATCATCAATCTCAATAAATAATGAGATTATCAATTACTGACACCTAGTACATGATTGTCGAATATATACAATTAAACTTTGCCCTGAATTTAGAAAGTTGAATCCCATTTAATACCGGTACGTATATATCACGTCTTTCTTTGTACTTTAAATTACAAAATGGATTTCGAGCTATAAAATCTGTTTATTACTGATAAAGACGTCTGAGAAAATCATAACTTTATAAGCTTCACAAATTGCCTACTAAATATAAGAGATTCACTATCATTATTTTTTATACAATAGAGTTGGCAACTAAGATTGCACCCCATCTCACGTCTAGTGCTTTTTGCCGACCCTTAAGAGAACTTAATATACCCTTCTTGATAAACCCTGTGCTATAGTCTCTAGAGAAAAGTTCGGCAGGTAGCTCATTCCACAATCTGTATGTGCGTGGGAGGAAACTCACAGGCCCAATTATTTGAAAGGAGTCGTCAATTGGCAGCAATATATTCGTACTGTCAAAGATAATATGCGTCCAATATGTATACTATGTTAAAAAATTATTAAATCTTCTACGGAATTTAATTAAATAAATATAGGTATATGAACAAACTGATTTATGCTCGTAATTACATAATCTTTAAAAAGAGAAATGAATTTGTATTTTCAGATTTAAATGTATATAAGAGGTACCTACTTTTGTTATCCTTTAAGTTTTTAAACATAAACTGATTTAAAATGCTTATTTAATAATGGAATCTCTTTTCTGCAGTAAATAAATAAAGCGGAACAGATGCGCTGCAGCTATTTGTCTCAGCCGACAATTCTGAAACAGTGCAATTGCTATGAATATAGAAAGAACACCGTTTGTCTTTTCATCTGCTTCTGTAGAACTATAATCAAATATTAGGAATCTTACATTAGCAAGTTTTATTTTTGGACTACAATAATTGATAACTATTGTTATATTATAACTGTTTTTCATATTAATTACCTATTTGTTGAACTTAGATGTCATCATAGATTACTAAAAGAAACGGTACAGAATGATACAGTTTTATAATACAACTGTGATTATATTACTAACCTCAAAACTGTAAAATAATATAATTGGAAAGGTACTACAACTCAGCTCGAATTATAAAGTTGGCAGCACATAGATTGATAAAGTTTGTTGCACCCCAACCACTATGTGAAATTAACAAACTTAGAAGCCTTCGTCCTTCGGTACTCAAAGTTTACCCCTACTAGCGGTGGATTGCATATAAATTGTGTTGCGACAGTCAACATTACTTACTTTGCATATACAACATTGCTTCTAATAATTTCTATGATGTTTAGTTTTGTAGCGCCTTCCAACGACAAGAAACTTTCAAACAAATATATTTACGTTGACTGGTTAGTTTTGAAGTATAATGAGAAAACACGATGCATATGGTGACATATATGTTTATGGGTTTAATATTTTTTCATTTTATACAGTTTTATTCTTTGCAGATAGAATCTGAAAAGAATAAAACTGTATAGAATGATATTATTTATGAAATACAAGAGTCCCGTCTCGTCCTTTTTAATGACACTAATAGTATAATTACATAATAATACACGATGTTACGTGAACTCAATATAATTAGGAAAAAACAATCTTTCACATAAACACACACACACGTGCATCACACTTAAAAGTTACACAATATATACTCTGCTTACACCAAAAGTATATGTGAGTTTATAACAATAATAATATTTGTACATTTAATTATGCTCAAGCAAAATTCAACTTTAAAGGAAATACACAAACTCATAACCAAAACCACGACAACAAGGTAAGCCGCTACTTTCCGTTAATGCAAACGCGAAATTGTATACGTAATCAAGAAACTCGTAAGTTTGTTACACGAACTCATTTCGCGGTTATATTAAAATTTTCAGGTACAGAAATTTTGTAACATTGTTCAAAGCGGACATAAGGGGCATAAAATTAGAAAAGTCTTTGCAGAAATCAACCATATCTTTTATTTCAATGACGTGTAGATGCAAATGAAACTCAAATTGCTGATACATATTATTAACAACATGTCATTGTGTCTTGATGACCGAAATGAAATCCGTTTTCATTTCGATATAAAATATTTTATTTTTTATATTAACACTTGGTTGCACTAATTTGATGACTACAGTGGTTCCTATTTCATTAAAAAAACCATTGCAATCTATTTACGGTATTTATTTTAATACTCTAATTAAAACAATATTACAGATAAACTCATATTTTTAAATGAGTTAAAGTCGTTTGGAATATTATACGCTAAAAACCTGATTAGCTTAGTAATAGAGGTGCCTGCTACATACTACCACAAAATGTATTGTTAATAATTATAATAAGGATTCATATAATAATTATTAATATTTATGTCATTAGAATGGCAAAAAAGCCTAGAAGAGAATCATTTCGTCGTTACGTAACGTAGTACCGTAGTTCCACTCATACACCGCACCTAAAGACTAATATATCGTGTCTCTTTACCTTGTAATGTAATGTTACACTATTCAAAACGAACACAACTTTCAATACAAACTGATTAATGGCAAAAATAGGTGAGACGTAAGAATCCACTCTGACGATATCATACAAAGTCTAAATCGGTAAAATGCACAGTAAAAATTATTCGAAGAAAGCCGACAAATCTTTTGAAACCATTTGTAAGAAAGAAAAAAATATTATTCGTTAAATACGAAACCCTAAAAACCCCGAAATTCTAGTAATAATTCAGTTCAGTGAAGCTGTCAATGCGAAAACGCAAGCCGGTTTCGAAAAAGTATAGAAAAAATTGACTTCATTATCGTGAACGTACCAACTCTTTGTTATCTAAATTACGTCTATTCTTTTTTTTTAGAATTTGTAGGTCTGCAGACTACTTTTGAATATATTGCGTCTGCGTGTGTGAATTTTACATGGAGTTAATTGCTATTTGCGTATATAAATACTTATTAATTGACTGGAGCTGTTAGCATTGTGGGTTGCTAATTTAAGTACTTATATGCAAATTGATAAAAGATTGTGTAGCCAAAAATAATAAACTGTCCGACATATGTAGCACATAGGTACCTACTTCTGAAAAATTAAAAAGCGAAATAGTTATGGTAACGTTAAATTGAATTTTTATTTTTAAAATAATATCATTTTACATGTGTCATTACAAGTGTAGTTTAATTAGGCAATATAAGGTACCTAATACCTAATTAGGTACCTTGTAATAAATACTATCATGCCATAAAACTACACTGCAGTGTTAGGTAAATATCTAAAATTCTGACATGCTATTTCATTCAAGATAGTTTTATTCCATTAAGTTGCATCACTTAATTATAAGTAAGCATAACTTTGAGTTTTAATTAAATACAAACACAGTAAAACGGCAGTCGAAGATTCTTGTGAAGTTAGGAGTTTCTGCAAATCAAGTGAAAGCAAGAGCCAACTGTACGAAGAGTTTTAGCCTAAGTGTTAGCTCCGACGAAGTTAGTTCTTCACAGCCATAGTAGATACTTGAACGACTGTCTAACAATTTTTTCAACTATTCGATTTGCGCCAAATGATTCCCATTTCCGTAACACCACTCATTTTCTTTTCAGATCTATTCATAAGGAAAGGCTATACTATAGTCCTATGTAATATAATCTATATTTCCCATTATTAATAATACACAGTACACTAATACACTTATATTACACTTGTCTCTCACGCAAACACACATAATTGCGGAAATAATATGGTCAGGCGTTTCCAATTAGGATTAAACGGAAATGTAGGTAACAGCCAATAATCAACAGACTTTTATCGTCTTTATATACGTACTTCATTGCCAAAACTGCATCTTCAAAAGAAATGCTAACCAAATTCTCTTAAAGACATACTTTTTTAAAAACTCTGCAGTCGTTAACTTAAAATCCCAACACTTCTTATATAACTATATCCCTAAAGAAACTAATCAATTATATAAAATATATAGAATGAAGTCATAGTACATAAAATAATAATTAGTACCTAAAAGCTGGCTTCCTTCCATATCTCCTGTTAGCAATAACTGCAAATTTACAATGAAAACCACCTATATCAGTCTCGCCGTTCCCGGTTATCTTTTATTTATGGTCAAAAATTTATAGTGGACGAAGCTACATCGTTTAATAAACATGTAAATTGCTGCCAGCAAAATTTTCCGTGATTTGTATATCTACTGTCGATAGTTGTGTATACTGGCAATACTTAAACCGGGTTGACATGATATCGCCATAGATATTGTTTAAGCTGCTACCTGCTATTCGGTCTGCTTTCGTTCTATAATATTATACTTTAGCTATGTTCGTCCTATGTGGTAAAAATTATCTTTACGATTCATTAGAGCCCATTTAACTGTTACAATCCTAAACTTATTGAACTTTATGTGATGATCCGATGCTTTGTGTCAGATCAAACATGTTGTCAGTACCTCACAGACTTCGCATTATCGTAAAGAATGCACTTTCTCAAATATAGATTAGATATTACGATATTGATAAGTAGGTCAAGTTCTTTATCAAGATTATTTAACACATTATTCGGCAATGTAAAACGAATCAATGTATCATAAATATATAAGTATTTTCCTGGTGTATAAGTGACAAGAAGAACATAAGGTTGCAGTTTTAACATTATTCTTTATGCTCCTTAGAGTCAACTTCATAGAGTGAAGTTTAAAACAGTAATACAATGGGTTTATGCTTTGTCTGAAGATAAACTTTCAGGCAGTAAGTATATGAATGATAAGTACTACATGGTAAGTAATATGCCAGGGTACAGATGAGACTGATACTCTTTTGAAATTTCAACTAACACAAAAGTATGTTATCTTTGTCACATCACATATCTCAGCCCTCGCGTCTAGCCCTCTATTTATGATGAAGGACCTTCCAGAGAAGTATTATTAACTTCTATAGTAGGATATGGTATAATATGTAGTAGAGTTTCTTGTGAATTAGTCACGATGGGCTAACTGAACCTTTTGATTAATTTATTATTCTCCATTGTATACCGTTAGCACAGATGGGATAAAAGAAATAGCGAACTCCGGAACTCCTTGATGGATGTTTATATTATTTTTAAATTTCGTAATTATGTTTTTTGATAATCTTTTTTGTATTAATCTGTTATATATCATATTAGTCGTATTCTCAGAAAACCCTCTATACCTCGATTTATTGATGTGTAAGTAAATAAAATTGTTAAGTTACACGTTTTTATTAACATATGACCACTGTTAGGCAACTGTATTCCACCTTCATTATAATCTGAAAAAAAAGCAGCCACAAGAACGTTTAGAATTTTCGTATTTAATTTCGCCTGAATGCAATATCGAGTTAATGGAAGGAACAAAAGAACTGGGTAATATATTTGCAAAGGATCTGCGTATTGGAGAATTTGCGAAGCAGAAAACGTAAATTTCATTAGGTTAAAACGTTTCAAATAAAAAAATTATCTTTGCAATTGTTCCAAAATCCTATATAATCGGCATTTTTAATGGAATACTATTGAATAAGTTACTTTTACGAAAAATAAAAAAGTAAAGTATAATTATTTATTTAATATTACAGCTCTAGAACCTGACCGCTACACTGGTTATAAATCGAAGCAAAATACAAAAGGATAGCTAGTTCAACTCTATATGTAAACACCTATGACAACTGTGAACAATGCATTTAGGGTTATTTAATTAAATGATATGACTGATTTAATATAAAATATACATAGCATCAATATTCAGCAATAATAATATTTAAATATGAACGTAAATTGGACTCCATTACTCGCACTTAGCCACTCATTTGGCTCTCGATGTGCAGTAATAATTATAATCTTTATTGAAAGTATTATCACAAATATATCGTATCACAGATAACATAATATTACATAGTCGTATACATTATATACAATTCTGAGTTTTATATATATTATTTTGTTAATATATATAAAACTATAGCCTATCTCCGTATGAATAATGTAACACTTCAAACATTTCCATATTTTAACTTTTCCAAACATGTAAAAAGTCTAATATTTCCTTTTATAACATAACCTTTTAGCCTCATCCTCTTCATATAACATTTAAACTTAAATAAAGAATTAAGTTAGGACTAAGTCTAATAAGTCATATCATCGTATCTTACTTTTTACTTTAGTATTTGTGGTACACAAAGTATGGAAGTGGGAATTGAGACAAACCATAATCTGTATCTGTCTCTATGTTGCCTACCTCTCAAATAGCAGTGGTTCTAGCAATGTCCTCGTAATTACTGTATAAAAATAAATTATTCTAAAACCATATACATATATTCCTACATTCGTATACCTATTGGAATAATCCTAGCAGTGATTATATCTATGTACAGGTAGATTTTATGGCCACGCCGGCATAATAAAATTTCATCAGTAAACATATCGTGAAAACTCGCCACCCAATCCAATCCCGTCAGGAAAACGTTCCCAATTTGTGTAAAAAGGAACGTTCCAAAACGGGGAGTTTTATTTATTTGAACTTTTCCTCTAATTTATTTTTCAGAATTTAACTGTGATTGAGGTCAATTACTTCTCCGCCACTTTTTCAATCAATGTCAGGATTGAACCACAAGGGGAGACCCGCACACTCTCTGAATCATTTATTTTCCTAGTGTATAGCAATAAACCTTCTTACTAATTTACTTTCACTAGTAATAAGTCCTGGAAAGTTAGCAATAAACAACATTTTTTTTATCAACAACAATACAACATATCTTTTTGGTTATATTAAGAATTTAGTCATAATTTAGAATATTTTCTATACATCAATTTTATTAATTTTTAAGCAGACTTCAAACAGATGGACGAATTGTGTTAATTAGACTGAGAGCTTGTGTTTTTATTTTTGAAGCGTCAAAGTATCCTTTGTTCTAGTAAAGAGAACCAATGTCAATTTTATCCAATCACGGTGACACAAACAAAAAAAGGTTTAACGGCCTCATATACAATTTTGCATACAAATGGACCAAACGTGAATTAGCATAAAATCACACGAGTTATTTTTTGTCTAGCTATGCAAAATCCCAAGGGTGAGAATAGCAAGCCGTTCGTACAGTTTTATGGTATGTATAAGATATAAAACACTTTTACTACTTAAGCCTAATTTATGTAATCACTACCCTTTACTAACGACTTGTTATCCCTTTAAGTTAGATTATAATATACAAAGCTTGATCTATCCGAATATTATATGAGGTTTAATATATTAACTTGTAAATACATAATACACGTCTTTCTAATTTTGTACTAAAATAAATGTTTTAATTTTTTTATAACAAGACTAATATTTAGTTTGAATTTTTTGTTTGTAATATTTCTTTGTTTGTAAATAACCATGCTATTGATACAAATGAAGGCGAAGTAGCGCTAATTATATTTTTTCAATGTATGGTTTAGAAATGCATCCGTCAATCTTATTATTTTTTAATTTTCTGCTACAGTCAGTAAAGCTATTTTGTCTATTAAAGCCTAGCCAGAGCAACTTACTATGTGTATAACACATAATATTTTTATCTTAAACCAACAAATGTAGCATAATTACACAGTGTCATCAGTACAAAAATGTACTGTGCGTACTGAAGAAATGATACTTTAATATTTTTTGTAAATACAAGCACAACATGTCAAGTCAGAAATACAAATGGTGATTTTGTGCGAATATCAAACGCGTGGTCACTGTATAGTGAAGCGGAATGTTTAACCATTCATTCTTTATAGTAAGAGTTAACATACGTCAAATTTCATTAAGATTAATTTAGCCGGTTAATCATGAAAAGGTAACAAACAGGCAGACACACTTTCGTATTTATAATATAGTAGGGATGTAGGTAATATAGATCCTAATAGTATAGTATAAAAAACTCGGTGAGACATTTCTAAACTTAGCAATATTGTTGACAATTGAATTGGCAAAGTTCTGGTTTAGGAAATAAAATGTAATATTACTTCGGAATCGGCACCATTGTAGTCACTAATACCACAGGAAGCGTAGTAATTACGTCAACTGAATAACTTTGACTTCGTGAATAATAAAGTCATTGTTTAAAGTTAACACAATACTTTATTAATAAAATTACATTTAATTTAATTTTCTGCAATTATTGCATAATATTCTCACCAATTAAAAATATTGAATTACTGTAATTTTTAATATATGTATTTCATATTATTGACACTTTTTCTTTTATTGGACTATCATTATGTAGTGAGAAATATTTTTGATAGGAATATTCGGATTTATTTTCTTTTAAATAATGCACAAAATCTAATTATTGACCTACCTAACTATATTCTTATGACTAAGATATGGATGTGAATTAAATATTTTCTTTTTAAGTCCTAAAGTAAACAGAAGTGCTAAATATAGTTTTATTTTAAGGGGTCTTCCTATGTGACGGCCTGTTTTTTAGGGATATTTTAGGATTTTTTTTCTACGACCAGTAAATATTTAGAGCTTCAAGTTTTTTATCATTTATTAACACATATTTGGACAGTATAAATATAAAATTTCAGCTAAAAATATTCAGTCAAACTAGAGTTACAGCGCTCTGAACACCCCCGCCTCGAAAAAAAGAGCTCCCACTTCCTCCACAATTCCGGCTGATCGGCTTATCTGAAAAAAAAAAAAAACGGCGTTTTAATTTGTAGGCTTAAAAGCACGGAATGACCTATAATCAAATGAATATAAAAAAAATTGGATTTTTGATAGACATTTGAAATAGAAGTTGCAAATTAGGCGTTTTTTTTTTTTGTTTTTTGCTATAAAAAAATCGAAGTTTTGAAAATTTTCGATTGATAATAGTTCATTCCATGCGTTTACATATGTATATTGAGTGTGCCCTGTAAATTTCAAGTAATTCGGTCCAGCCGTTTCTGAGATACAATGGAGGAAAGTTTGAAAAACACAGTTTTGAGAAAAACGCGTTTAAAGTTTCAAGTCCGTTAAAAACTATTAAAATATCAACTTACTCTCAATCGGCGATGCCTGGTCCATAGAGTATTCCTTCCTCTTCCTCGTGAAACTCTTTTAAAGCAGATTGTTCAGCTCTTGAGTCAATCCTGGCTTGTTTAACGACATCACTTACGCGCCGCTCAGAGCGTAAGATTCGCTTTTCATCCCGTTTCTCAACATACGCTTGGGCTTCACGACTAACAGGGCATCCCATAATCGACATAACTTTTAAAATACCTTGAAAACCTTCATTAAAGATAATAACTGCTAAGTAGCTAGCAATTTCAACAACTTTGGGACCAGAATGAAGATGTTTAACACTCACACGATAAAATAATTTTAAAGCCTAGGCCTCGGAAACTTGATCGCGAAAGACACGTCACTTTTACAAGTTTTACATATAACTATTTCAGAGATTGCAGCAAATACAGAAACAAACTCCAAAATGCAATATGCGAAATTCGAAGCGATGGGAACATTCATGTTCATGTTATTTTTAAGTTTTTTGGCCGAAGCTGATGTAAATACCGTATCATTTTGGTGGGTAAAACGGTTTCCACTAAACTTTCTTTTTTTACTACGACCAGGATGAACATTTCCACTCGTACTTCCTTTCCGTCCACTCATTATGAAAAAAAATAATTTGTAGCTGTTGCTCTCTTCGAAGTTCAACCAAGACTAAAATAACTTCGGTAAAATATTATAACAATAGAAATTTCTGTTTAAGTCTGTAGAAACGTGTCTAAACTTGTATAAACAAATATATTAATAAAAGGGAGGCCAGGTATAAAGCCGACGGTACACAATAGGCCCGGTCTCTAACTGCCAACTCACCGCTCCGAACCGCTCTTTCTTTTACCTGCTGTATCTTTAAAACGACTTCGAATTTTCTAAAATCGCTTTACTACCGTATTCTAGACATGTTAAGGGGGTCTTCCTATGTGATGGGTTGAAAAAATCGATTTTTTTTTTTCATAATAATGAAATTATATTATTTATTTATTAATATTATTTTTTACTATTGACTTTATTATGCAACTATTTATCAGATTATACATTCACGCATTTTTCACGCATTAGGTACAAATGCATTACATATGTCATCTATATACAATACAATTACTTAAATAAAACAGATATAGGTATACGGCGTCCGTGGTGCTGTTCATAGCACCACGGATGCCGGTAGTACCACACATGAAGGTCTTACAATTGACACTCAGGTAAGGTAGTGAAATTTGCAGGATCTACGAGTATACTACAGATTTTACGTTTAATTAACAGGGACTGCTTATTAGCGAATATTTGTTAACTTTACGAACGCTCCGCACCAAAACTGTCTATCCTGTCAGGAGCTGGAATAAAATTCTCTGAATTTTATTTCTCCCTACCAGCTGCTATTGCTCCATCACATTTATTTCAGAAAAATAGTGTGGGAAAGATGATGGTGTTGATTCCCGAGCGTAATACAGTAGCACCACCAGAATACAGTCGTTTTCCCAACAATTTTCTTACAATAGTCGAGAACCAACATTTTAACAGTTAAAATAATTAAAAATCATGCCAATCATCCTGTAGATTTCACTGCCATTTATTTCTCGTATTTTCACCCACGCAGATGACTTTTTACTAAGTCAGCCTGAAATAATTCCGCAATATATGACCTACTTTCTTCGATATTGAAATAAAAATAACTAAAGCTTATTCTGTGTATTGTCTAGTTACAATAACCATGTCCTTTGACCTATGGTAATCATGCATAACGAGGTGGAGCCGGCGGAACAGCGCGAAATAAATTCAAATGTAAAAGTAGCGGGCTGCCTCGTTGCTTTGTGCTATATGAAAACATACTTCTATGGGGAATACTCATACCGAGTGCAAAAACTTAAACTGTTTGCATAAAAGCATGAAACATGGAGATATTTATTTTAACAAACCGAATGCCTATTAAAATCTATTTCATGTTTATATTCATGCGCCTTATGGGTAAATACAATTATTTGTTCATTAACATTATGATAGTTAGGTACTATCCTGTAAACTATCTATAGGTACACAAAAACGTCGTTTACTAACACAAGAACGACAATATTAAAAATGTACATTTGTATAAACTCTGAATAACACATGAGTCATGAGTTTGAAGACTCATTAAGTCACAAATTATAGCGTACTCTCTACAAATATATATTAAATATTTCAAAAATTCAGGCTTATAATCCCATATGAAAGCTGCTTATCCTCTATGTATTCTGGTGTAAACATTACAAATAAGGTAATATTTAAAAATATACATTCGTCCTGTTAGTACAAGGATAGCGAAGGAAAGTATTTAACATCAAAAAAATGTTCTTTTACATTTACACTATCATTTTTGCGACATCAGCGGCAATAAAATAAATTGTAACCCAGCAATAGAATCTCTCACCAATTTGATTTTACTGGTGATACTCTATCGTTTCGTTTCACGAAAAAAGTCTGGGGTGACTTTATAAGGATTTTTATTCAGAATGGACATGTCGCTTGAATCTACTTCTCGAGGATTCCCTGGGGACAACCTCGCCTTGAAATGGATAGAGGACGTCTCGATCCATTTCCAATCCCAAAACGTCTACAAAACATAACTTATCCACATTTGCGTTACTTTGAATACTCGCCAATGTAAAAATTCTCAAACAGATACTGCTATAAACATTAATAATATTATGATTTTTTTTTTTCAAATTATTATTATTTTATATTTATTATTCAATGATGATTGATGATTAAAAAGAAGTATTATACAAACCTGTTTTAAACTGTGTCAAATGAAGAAAATAATAATATAATTCCGTAACTAAAATATAATAGTAGACGTTAGTCGTTTTTATGTCACTCTTTTATATTCATGTAGTGTTTTTGTATAAATAAAATTCCTAAAAACCTTTAATAGTAGAATCTATTATTTAAGTATTTCTTATCTTACTGAATGTGTGCTAACGAAAAAATTATATCAATCTACACTATAGTTATGGTAATGTTGTACAAACAAGTACAAAAGATTTCGAGCATAAATAATATAATAATAACAATGAATATTTGTATTGGTCTGCGAGTTTGCTATTTAGATATATATAATAATAATGAGCCTACTTATGTACTGGCATAGCATCGTATTAAATATAGATATATACTGTAAAATTTTATATAGTTTTAAATAAATAATGGTACAATATTTCATATATATAGGTACATACATATATTTCACAATACGACAATATGAACTGTGACAGATATAATATAACTCTTTATTTAGCTATTTAGTGTATTGTGTAATATGTTGTAAGTATATCTAATGCCAATATATATAATTGTTGTAGATATTCATTAATTCTGTAGAGCAAGGCAATGTGAACACATGTGGAATGGCGTCATGCTATAGAACTCGTTCTACCATATGATTAAACCAGATATTATTTCAATGACACTGGTTATTGTTTTTGTAATTATAATTTTATTTACTTACATTATTTACATTACAGACATTAAACTAACTTTGACCGAGATAGAAAGCTGTCCCGTGATAAAGTGATATACATAGTGATGTTTACATAGCCATCAACTTGTTTACTATTCTAATTAATTAAAAAGAATATATTGGATAATTGGATATAACAAGTTTCAGGTTCTAAGTACGTCCCGATACCACATCCACAACTAGAGTATAGAATTAGTGTCTCCGTATCTTATAATATCACTGTCTGTGACTCAAATAGAAACTAAACCGATCTGTTGAATTCAAATAGTCCATCTCTATCAGATTTTATCAGACTAGCCATCATCTACCCCCGGGCGACTGCATTGGCATGGTATAAAAGACCTAAACTAACTGCGTACTCAAGTGGGTCGCTGCAGGCACAACTTCCTGCAATGGGGTAACGCTGGGGTGAAGGGGATTCTCAGTAATGTAGACTAACAATTCCATTGCTAGCAATGTACCATATCAGATTAACCTCCACGCGATTCCCCCTGGTTCAATCAATGTAAATCGATGTTATAAATTCTTGGTTAATTTGTCGCAATGAGCTAACTGACCTGACTTCATGCTCAATTTGCTTGACCTCCACTGGAGCCCCGCCAGCATAAACCGTTAGCGCAGGTGCGTGCCCCATTCCATTATCATATATAAAAATTGGGTTATAGTCCAGGCGGCTTGCGGGGCTTCACCCCAAACCATGTTCTATCTCCTGTCTATATTTGTGTCCAACGTCTTGGAAGAAGAAATAAAGCGACCGATTGTGCTTTTGAATTTGCTAAGTTCTGGTCTAAGCATATTTAGGTTTACCATTGACACGAAAGAAGAAGACTGCCACACATGCCCGTTGATGGGTGACTTTCAAACACACACACAATATAATAATGTACATAAAGGTAAAATAGCCAAACAGACGATGTTGTATCTACAAGAACTTGTGTTACAAGAAATATATGTAACATTCCTACTTTATACTATGCTTAGTTTAGGATAAGTCACAGAAACCTCCAGAGTTATTTATAACAGTAATATATAGTAACTACTAATTAGGTATTCTGTATTTAAGACATGTATAGAACGTAACTAGTTGATTCGCTAATTGCTTCCTATGCATTACTTCCTCCACTTCTTATCTTATATTTACTGTCAAGTATAAAACTGTGGTTCAGGGTAATCCACATCGTATTACAAAACAACTGACGAACAGCTTTTTGGCAATGCTGTTAACATTTAATGTTTCTGTCTACCAAAATAGTTTTTTTATGGAAGTAATATTTGTTACTTCCACAACCATGTGTCCATAGATTAATATGCGATTCAGTAATGACGAAATGAAAAAATATACTATTCTTTTCAAATTATGTATTGTTCTTATAAGTATAGAATTAATAAGAATTTATTATGTATTAATCGCCGCTACGTTTACTTTTTTTTAGATAAATCTAGAAAAAAAAATATTATATTCTTCCATCATGCCTCAAACAGTCGCGAAATATAATCTATCTTAAAAAAGTATTGAAAAACCTATTTTCTTGGTACCGTCTTCAGGGAATGAACTACTGTAGTAGCGACAATACAAGAAAGTTTGAACAAAAAACATAGATACGTAGTTATTGCTAGACAAAAAGTAGATACTTTTGTATCGAAATAACTTAAATACATGTAGGTACATTGGTACATATATCTCAGTTGACTACCCCTTATATAAACCACAGCAATTTCATATGTCACATCGTTTTCGTTCCATGTTTGTTGACATGACAAGGACTCTTAGAGTTCACTACAATATATACTGAAACCGTTACAGATAAACACAGCAAAAAAGTATATATTTCATCAAATAATACTAATTAACTTATTTTTGTATTACGTAAAAGGTAAACGGCGAACAATAAATCGTTAATTCAGTAATAAATGACGGGTTTTAGATAACCACAAGATAGATCATATGCTTTTCTTTTAAATCCATTATTGAAAATATCGCTACTAGTATAAGTGTATATAAGATAATATACTCAATATTCTTTTGCTATACTTTAACGCATTTATTTTAAATAGGGAGAGTAGATCACGTTTACGTGATGCCCACTACTTGATGGTTGTTCATTGGTCTTAATTTACGTGATACCCATATCACATAAATTAAGCCCAATGAACAAATCGTCATCAACGGTTATTATATATTATTGTTTTATTTATAGTATTATCTTTTAAGTATCATGTAAATTCTATAGAATACCATCATCCATAGGTACCTATTAAGCTGACAACACTATTAACCTCTGCATATTCCTAATGTCCTTTCGCCACTATTACATCTAAGATTTCTAATTTAATCTACTAATGTCTCAGTCAACTGATATCTAAATTATTACAGTTCCGTATTATTATTATTATTATTATTACATATAAACGTACGTGAATTGTAAATGTAATAATATTACTAGATTTATTACGATATATATATATACAAAAGATTACATGTTTATAACTACATATTTTACTGAACTGTCCAACTATTTTATTAATTTGAAATACATTTGAGTCGTTGAAATGGGTTTGAAGAAGGTTTTACTTCTTATAAAGGTAGGGATTAGTGTACAGTTCGCAACACATACAAAGCTGTACCTGGCTAAACATCTGTTAGACTGTTGGTAGAAATTTATGAATACTATGACGGTCTGTGGTCTAGCGGTTTAACACACCACTTTACTTCTGATGGTCGCGGAATCGATTCCTCGCACAATGTAAACATTTGTATTCATGTGGGTTTGTAATGTTCTGAGTGTTTTCTATATACTTGTTATACTGAAATTATTTATATTAAAAAAACATCTATTCAAAAGAGCAACACACAAGTTTCTTGCTCATTCTTCTTGTGATGAATATGCATTGGTGAATCCGAATGAGTGGTAGAATCAAAATATGCTTATTCAAAATTGCCTGTAATGAGGTATGCCCGCGATTTCAACCATGTTAAACTTTAATATAAATAAATATATAATAATATAAATGTGTTATTCTGATGCATAAGCTATATTACTGTAAAGTTTAATCAAAATCCGTTCAGTAGTTTTTGCGTGAAAGAGTAACAATTATCCATACTTACAAACTTCCGCATTTATATAATTTATATATTGAGATTACGATGTATACATTTAAAAAAATGTTTGTGTATAAGTTGTAATTGTAATACCCATAACACAGGCTTCGTTTAGCTTGTCTGGATCTTGATTGTCCTGAGTTATTATTATTATCTATTATTACTGTTACAATTATATTATATCATATAATCATAATAATAATATGTGTATATGACGTTTGTAAACTTCACCGAAATCGCTTTTAACAAAACAAACACACAAAAATTCTAAGAAACTTTTAACGCAAATTTATAAAAATACAACAACCAATTGGGTATTTAGAATTTTTTTTTTTTGGATAATAATGAAATAATAGTCCTGGAAGAATACGCCATCGGTTGGTAGCTCGGCCTTAAAATATAAAGAATATGGATGAATATAGCTCATTTAGCCGTCATCGTGGTAATTTACTGGGAATTGACCACAATGGATTTTAAAAAAGAACACAAGGAGGTCGACCTGTTAAAGTTCAATCTGAAGCTGACAGTACCGATATACACGTAAGGATATAAGAGCAATGATTACTATGTAAGGTGAACAACGTCTATCCTCATAGATTATGGGTCATTATCAGATGATTATGTTCTTAATGCATCGTTTTGCTATTGCAAAACGATGCATTAAGAACATAATCATCATTAATTGGAATCTGAGATATTTCTCTGTTTTTAATTAATGCTCAATAACTAGTACAATTATTATTACATACATTTATTATTTAGAAATATATACAGATATATGAATAATAAAATTGAAAAGTTACAGATGTAATTTTTAAACATTTTTTACCTGTTCAACCATAGGTTGAATGAACGACCGTTAGGTAGATAAGTTATACCAGTATACTATACGTATAGTCGTAGTCTGTTGGATATAATAATATAATATGTATGTCATGTAACGAATTTTAAAAACATATCACTATTTTTACCAAAATCAAGTTCAAATCTTTTAAAGTTATAGGTAAGTATAGACATATAGATAACCACAATATAGATAACTACGACGCTTATCATAAAATAGTTACTAAAACTAAAATTGTGACCACGAATGTAATAGAAAAGACCATACTGCGTGACGTTATCAGACTGGGTAACCGAGTTGTGAACTGATAAAGTAAACGGCACAGTATCTGAGCCAACAGGCAACACCGAGCGGACGCGGCGCCCCGCAGCGGACGTCTGCCTACTGAGTGCACGCACATTGACAGCTGAAACCGTCAACAAATCAGGAATAATATTCCACCGCAATACGGTCTGCTAACCATTCACGCTTACGACGAAAAGCGGATAACACGTGGTCGACTAATAATAGCAAAACATGTCACATTGCGCATGTTTTCAGTAGTTTACACAGTGCGACACAGTGACCACCGAGAACTAGCGAGCTTGTTAACACAGAGTATAAATGTTCATGCCGAGTATCTGCGAAAACGTTAGCAATGAGCAACAACAGAAAGTGGAGAGAATACACAGCGGCATTAAGTGGTGAGTGTTTGTATTTTTCGGTATATATTTGGATTGAGAACACTGTATGTTCAGAAATATTATAGTTTGTACATCTGGTACGAGCAAAGCCGGCAACACCGAGCCGGCTTTTTGTTTACACGAGTCGTTTTCCTGTAATTTGTAAATATCGCGATGATAGTTATTTGCTTAACACAAATCTATTTTGGTTTAAACTTATTAAAATTTTGTTTCAAAAGTATTATTGTATATGTAATAATTACTTTATCGTCAATTATTTTTAAAATCGTTATTTCATAACGATGAAACAGTATTGCATGGTCCGACTGTGATATGTATAATTATATCGATTTTATCACACATGCATACAAATTATTAGAATCTTACTTTAAACAGCATTATTTTTTATTGAATGTATATTTCATTAATTGACATGGGGGGCCGCGCTTTACTCGGATGATATATCAAAGTAAGGTCTTATTTATCATCTAATAATAAAAAACTCGTGTCACAACGGTTGTTTTCTAAGTCCTACGAAATGGCTTAAATGATTTTTATTTTTAAGTGTATATTTGATAAATATAAGAATAAATTGTAGGCTATTTTTTATACAGCTAGGTAATAAGACCATACTTATCCAGATATATTTTATGTGGCAAAACAATGTTTGCCGGGTCAGCTAGAACAAGTATCAATAAGAAAATATTATTAAAATTAATACTATATAACTAAGTAGTAAAAAACCTAAGTCCTTTATATCCTTGTGTTTTTGCACACTTAGAATTAGAATTCCTATGCAAATTAGCAACTATTTATAACACGTACTTAATTAACACCTACCTACATTAAGTGCAGATAATGTTATACTAGTAAGAAGACATACGATTTAATAATTGTCGATGACAGTATAAATTTTGTACCTGCGTATCTACTTGGTAATAGTTTAGTATCAATGTGCAGTTGCACAGTGATACTAAACTAAAACCATAGAATATTATAAATAAGTGGACAAGATATTTATCTTGTGGGCATTTGCCCACTTTATGTTGGCAAGTTTTTGACAGGCATGGAGTGATATTTTGTACAGTAGTTATGCAACCATAACCATTCCCATAATTACGACGAATCATTAAAGTCAATCACAATTCTTTCATGCTTCATCACGCTTAGTGATCGGGAAATTCAATTACAAAAATCCAGTGTAATATTTTCCAATTGTACTGGAAAATATTACACTGGTTTTATTAGCAGTAAAATTAAAGCCTAGAAAAAGTGTAAGTAAAATTACATATAATAAATGAAAAACTTAGGCTTAAAAATGAAGTTCTCAGTTCGTTGCGAATAATAACATCTTTTTTTGTGTATGGTTGTGAAGTCTTCACTAAATTGATGATAATTTTAGCCGCAATAGCTAGAGTATATTCCTTTGTCGGTATTATACTAATTTTGGAACGAGTTCTGTTTTTTAGTACTTTTAGCTTCGACTTTACTGTTAGGCAGTACTGTCAAATTTAGAGTGTGCGTTCTCACACACATGCAAACTTTACGCCTACTACACTCTATCGTATCACTATTCGATCGCACTTTTGATTTGTTCATTTAATGGGTCGATGCCTAACATTGAGTCTAGGGACCGCAACATCGATATGCCGGCTTCACGAACTTAACTCATCACGTGTTAATTTGCCAGGATACAATAAATTAATCCAACCTTTTGCTTAATCCAACCTTTTTGGACCAACAGTCAAGTTTCTTGCTCATTCTTCTTGTGACGAGTCTGCATTCCGAGTGAGTGGTAGAATAAAACAATATGACTATTCAAAAGTGCTTGTATTCAGTTTATTTGAATAAAGAACATTTCTATTTCTATTAAATTTAATACGAGTTTGCAGTTTACCATGCCTGAAACAAACGAAAAAGTAGAATGTATGTACTATTTGTAGTATAAAAGTTTTTCTACAACATTGTAGGAAATAAAATATAAATAATATAAAGTGGCCTTGATACTCGAATTTGACAATCTTACCTACTACAGCACCTGTATTGATAATGTCCATTCAGTATTATCATATCTATCTATTAGTTTTTGTTCTTATGTTAAGTTATATTAAGAAACCTGATATGTATAGTGACATTTATAATATGTAGCATAGATATGTTACTTACCTTACCTACTTTAGGTACCCACAAGCAACAGGTTATATGTAATTTTTTTATTGGACATACCATATACCTACTGATATAAGTATCCAATAAAAAAAGATTTCTCTAATGGTATAAAATATTTCGGAGACGGATAGTATAATAAATGAAGACATTGGACGTAGAGGATATACTGTAGGTAGAAATATGATGATATCTGAAGTCTATTGTGGTTATTTTCCATTGTGAGTTAAGATGGACATACACTTATTGAATACGCTGGAGAAGCTAAATTAGGAGTATTTTATAGGTACTCATGAATCTGCGCTCACCATCTAGACTACCCAACTAGACACAATAAAAATTATGACGACATGATACATCAGTTTCCAGGAATTTCAATAGCGTAACCAAATACAAACTTTGTATCAAAATGGAATAAAAAGTAGACCAAATGTTATTCCTAAATATTTTTTATATAAAAATGTTACAGAAATATAAATTAAAAATATTGAAATATACAACCAGTATTGGATAGATTGAAAAATATATCTTTTAGAGCTCACACGCCAAATTATCATAATAATTGCCCAACAGACTTTTACATAATCGAATAAAAATGAAATTAATAAAGATAAGGCTACTTTTGCTCAAATTGTTTCTAATCAACATAATTACTGCATTAAATAAATTAGGTCACTCTTGAAACCTTTAATAATACAATTTTAGTTTTAAAGTCAGCCTTCAGAAACAGGCGGAGTCGCGGGAAACAGTATGTATTAAATATTAGTAAAACTACATATCAACATTGTGAGTTCTATAGTCGGTCCGTGACGTATTTTAGTTCAATATTTTATTTACTAACTATATTAGTTCAATAAAAGAATAATATTATTTAATTGTTTTTTGCAACAAATAAAATAAATTAGTAGTCCTTGCAATACATTACTACAGAATGATGCTGGTGTAGACCAATCGCCTAATGTAAATAATTCATTTTTAGTACTTATAATAGTACTTCTAAGGGAATTCATAACACAAGCAAAGAAAATTACTGATATATGACTCGATATAAATGTGTTGTCTCCTCGATATCAAAATGCACAGGTATCTACGTGAGAATACTGTCAATCTTTTTATTACCATCTGAGTATAACAATGTTATCTGCCATCAATCTAACAATAATAATATGTAAAACATTATCGGACTTATATTACAATATATGTACTTATATAGTACAGACTAGTATTTATAACAATATATTATACTCTTATAACGATAATATACTTCGACTTCCAGGTGATAATATTTGACAGCGACAAAATGTAACTTGCTAAATTATATATTGTTATAAATACATTTCAGGACATACCATTGAACTTGGCACCCATTCTCACCTCTTTTGTCGTAGAAGTCAACAATCAAGGCATAAATCATAATATTAAACTCGGCTATCATTTCACATTTATGTTTTTGATGGGATATCATTACTTTTTGATAAATTCATATAGGTATATATAATATATACTAAATGTGTAATATACATATATATATATACATATGCCGAACTGGCCGTCCAGTACAAGATGAGCCATTTTGATTGGTTATATTTGTTAAGGTGTTTTCAACGTAACAAATAAGTAAATTATTCCTTTATTACTCTGTACCATCCAAATGCTTGATATAATAAAAAAACCGTAAACGACAGTACTGCATTAAATAACTTATCAAACAAATTCTATTACTACACGTTTTACGTCGTCTATGCGTTTACGCTATTCTCAGAAATGGCTTAACCGATTAGAATGCAGTTTCCATTAAATTCATATAGAACGTTGTCAAGTACTTATATAAACATGTTTGTTGCAGGTGATAATATTTCTACTAAAAGTTCATATATGTATATATAATATATACAAATGTGTAATATATATATATACATATGCCAAACAAAAATATAAGTTATTTATATTGTACCATCCAAATGCTTGATATAATAAAAAAACCGTAAACGACAGTACTGCATTAAATAACTTATCAAACAAATTCTATTACTACACGTTTTAAGTCGCAGCTAGTTTAGTTATTAATAAAGTTATTATCTAAGTTCATTTTATGAAACAAAGTAATACTGACAAGAAGTTTTATGCGTCTGCTCTGTGTGGGTAGTCTTATCTTTTTTGCGACGACACATGTCACATACGGTTTGAAGAGTAGGTATGAAATCCAGCGTAATCACTGTCCATAATAGTCCTAACTGATTGTAGATAAGACATTGGTTCAATAAAGTAGTTATCTCTTCAAATGCTAAGCGTTAATATAAGATTATATTCTACAAAAAAAAACAGTCAGTCTTGAAATAATCTCTACAAATTGTACATAATAGTAATAAATAAATAATAAATACAAATTAAGTTAGTACTCAGAGTATGCATCTCATATATGAAGTATATATAATAATCTAAATGTATAAAATATACCAAAACCATAAAATATATATATATACATATATCAATTTGTAATTATATTAATTAGATGAAATTTACATTAAACAAAATTAGTAAAAAATATTCTATTTTTTATTATTTTATTTATTGCAATAGAGTAGATATAGAAAAATTCTTAGAATGCGTAAGAAGTTGTGAAAATTGATAAAAGTAAAAGAATTTCATATCGAGTTAATAATTATACTACATGCGACGATTACCTATTACTAAACTGACATATTACTTTATAATAATGATATTTCTGTGTATATAATTTTGATCTCTAATTTTATTTCCAACTAGGTATGTGGACTCATTATTAATTTCTACTATGTAAACATCTTATCATACGAAGTTATAAAGAAACGAGAGTATAATGTGCAATGTATCGTCATTATTCACTGAACGAATTCGATGACGTCATGTACATATATCGAGGTAAATTTTGGTTACATGCTATACCCGCAACTTCACCCGCGTGAAATTTATGACCAATGTATTATTCTGATGTATAATATAAGCCATATTATTATAAAATTTTATTAAAAGCCATTAAGTTGTTTTTTCGCGAAAGAATAGCGAATATCCGTCTATCCACACTCACAAAATTGCCAGTTTATAATATTAGTAGGTATGTAATATTATGTTATCTGTGATATTAGTATCTAAGATTTCCCAATCGTTACACAATCCTATGTAATGTCAGAAGAATTTTGATTACCAATTGATGCATTGACAGTCTTCCCTTTTCCTTAATAAGGTTAAATTTATGTCAATTCTAACCAGTTAACATGTAGTTATTGATTTGATTGAAAGATCAAGTAGTAAAAGAATTGCTTACACAATATATATTTTAATAACATTTATTAATGTTTAAGTATGTTTATATGATAATGTAATATTTACTTGGTAGTTAGTTTCCTTAAATCCTGCTATATAAATGAGTACAAATATGAAATAAATTTTATAAGAATAAAAAATACTAGTAAAACAGCTATATTTGTATTTTATATAAAAAGATGTACGGGACGAACTTCTGATTATGTGCCGTACCGTAAATAGCACATTTATGCCTGTAATAAGGCATTTATTGGCCTACAGGCCTAAATTGCTCTTTAGTATTAGGTGTAGATTTTATAGATAGATTCAGTTTTAAAAATATATTAACCAAATAAGTGTAAATTTACCGCTAAGCATTTTAAAAAGATATTTGTACCACTGAAAATCTATTCGACACACTATAATAATATGGTATATACCATCATCGGATATAAAACTATATAAGGCTAAATTTCAGCAAAATACAAGGTTACGTAATTATGACGTACCTACATAGTGTATTGCTCATCGATCCTCAGAGACCTAGTAAACTGGATATAGAGTTACACTCTACAATCATAAATGTATTAGGTATATATGTAATTAGTGCAGTCGTACTACATTACCGCAATATTAATATATCACTCCCTTCTCGGCTTTACACAAGTACTTAGTAAAACTGAACTTTCGACAGGAATTACTCTGTTGTTAAAATAAGCTATCTAAATCAAATTTAAGTACATAAACAGAAAACATTGACACCAATCAGTGTGAATCGTTTAAAGTAAATAAAGATATTTCAAAATTTATTTACATTTAAATTTAACATTAACATAACACTATCAGAAAACCAAGAAATATCAAAAAGCAATTATCGTATGTAAATTATTATAAAATCCTTCAACACTCTTTATAATACATGTGACATGTCATGTCGTTTATGTTGTGTTCCCAAAGTTACTTATTAACTATAGATATTGCATGTTTTTCTTTATTATTATTGTTATTTATTAATGACTGGTCTGAAAAAAACTGTTTTTAAAGTATATATATCATTTATTAGGAATAAAAATATGATTCTTAAATAAATTTTTGTAATAATAATATTACAAACTGCACTTATTTAGAGAAGTGAATAACTGCGCTTTTCTAGAAAATGAAAGAATATGTAAGGTCTAATTAACATAGTAAGTTATAATTACATGACTGTACATTTTAATAAATTGTGTTTTAATTTTACTTCACTTTCAACATTGTACAGTCACTATAAATAATAGCTTGTTTACACAACTCAAGAGTACTATGGTGTACAACTATAGGTATCGTCTAAAATTAAAACATAAGGATGGAAAAGTCTGGTGCAATTTTATCACTAAAACATGTAACTAAGCATGCTACAGCTATCAATGGAACCCAAATAGGCAATTAAAATTTTGTAACTGCCGAAGTATAAAATTTTAAATCACCATAAAAAAAACACTATCCTTTTTATTAATGTTAAAGGAAAAAAACTACAATCAGTTCCAGACTAATGTAGTGGGTTTTTACAAACAGGTAGGTATTTATTTTTACTTATCTGTATGTACGTGTTTTAGATAAATTTCGAGGTTATATGAAAGAACCATAATAAGAAAAACTTTGTATAAAAGTTCGTTTTAATAAAAGCTTTGATATAATATTATTTTTGTGATAAAAGTATGTAAAACTGTATTTAACGAATGACATAGGACATTCGAATAGGACAAAAACATTCAGTAAAGTCAAGTGTTGCAGTTATTAAGTTATTTAATAAACATGTTTCACATTTACAATATTGTTAATAGGAAATAGAATATAAATCATTTGTTATTATGTCAAACCGCAAATCCACAACGATGTGCCCTGTTCATATAATATGTTGGTCATCTGATATGTACCATTACTACTTACATTTCGAAAAAACCGCCAAAAGCATAGCAAACCATCAACAATCATTATCACATAAATGATAACTCTGTACCTGATTTATTACTTTTGATTTCATTATAAAAAAATACTCCCCTTCGCTATATATTTTAGAAAGTTACCTAAAATTCCTAAAATTTATAGCGAGAAAATTAAATTCAGTATTGCAATATGCATACTTAGTCAGATTATTATATGTGTCATATAATATTATATTCAAATAACCTAAATTTATTCAACATTCCGATTTTACATAAAATATTTAAATTATTATAGAATAAATCCTTATTTACCAAATATTTTGTTTGTAGTGTTGTATACAAGAATTATATAGATTTTAATTTTTAATACTAAAACAAAATTATAACATTCTGCCCACATATATACATATATTGTATATTGACCAACTTTAAGTACATTATTCAATTACTTCTTATACTTACGACTGTAATAACAATGACAATATTAAGCAAATAAGTTATTAACTATAAATATAAAGTATAACAACTGATTTGGCACCCTTTATTTCTTGCAACTCCACTTTAAAGTCATCTTTGTATTATATTTCATTCATTGTTTAAACACTTTAAACAGCTTATGAATCATGTTGCATCCACAAAACAATTATAGTACATTATTATATTAGTAAAGTACTAATGATCCCCCTTGGTATTTATTGTACTAGTTAATTCATAATGAATTTGGTTAGGCAATTGACCTGTCATCTTACACTAATGTTTCTCCACAATATACTGTTAGGGCAAGTAGCTGAACTATTTCATCGCCATCTGCATAGAATAACTACCACACGTTCTACTGTCAAAAATGAAAATATGTACTCTTGTGTAAAGATACTTATGGAAATGTGTATTACCGGTACTTCTTTTGCCATCAATATTGTATCTTCTATCGTATGTATTTTTGGATGCACTCCAAATATTTATTTTAAATCACGGGACAGCCATATCTTTGCACAATGTCTATACTATTATATTTTCAATCAACTTCAAAAAGATATGTTCTAGTTTCATAAAATTTACTATAATGCTGCCTATAATTGAAAATAGTGCAGGCTAACATAACATCCGTATGATGTACCTGCAGGAATATTACAAGAAAGAAATAATCGATATATCAAATCAAATCATCGTAAGATTTGATTAAATTTTCATGAATTAGTAGGTAAAGATATTGCATTTATATGTCATAATCCTGATATTTTTTTATATTATTTTGCTAATTTTATTGACTAAGAAACATGTACAAATTTTAAAGTTTTATTTTACAAATTTTGTAATACATATTGAATAGGTAAATATTTATTCCTGCTAATGTTACGCATATTAAAATATCAGTGTGTTTTAAAATTCATGCCATAAATTCTTTTGTGATTGAGTAAAGTCGAGCGCATAATAGAAACAATTTTTAACGATTACTTACTGATACTGGGCACTCTATTTTAATATTCATGATTTGTTCTAAAGTTCCATTATGTTTTTATATAGGTACACACATATTCCATATGTATGTATATTTTTTAATATTTTTATGTCAAATCATTGACATAATTTCCATGTTTATACTATGAAATTGTGTACTCAAATGTAATCCGTAAATTATGAAATTAGTTCCATAAAATGTTATTAGCTACAAGTAGCTTCACGGTATATGGCATTGTCGTAAAGATGTATTGTATAAATGATACTTTAATAAAGCGTATAACAAAACATTTTTTATTTCGATACTTTTCAAATAGATAATTTGTAAGACATACATATAATTAGTCGTGTTTTGTTTTATATGCCGGCCGGGGTCATGTATTAATTTTATATAGGCTGTCACGGAATGAGTAATGTAACTTTATGACAAATATATTGTGTTTCACAATACAACTAACTTCACTTGTAACAAAACTGTGAAAAACATAAATACAATGCTATCAATATTATCGTTGGTAAAAATAATTTATAATCATTAAAATCTGTTCAACATAATAACATACATACAAGACATATACTATGAGTTACACACGAATACCTTATCTCCGACATCAAATAGCATATATTTGATGTCGGAAAATGCTGTGTAAGAGAATAAGTTCACCATAGTACAGCTTTTTACTCTAATCATTAAAAAAGCATATTATGTATACATCTATAAGATGTTACTATGTAAATCACACACACAAAAAGAAAGAAAAATCAGACTATTTAGCACCAAAAATTTTCTTTTAGTAAGTTACTGTACAATGTTAGTTAATGTGTTTTACATAGTACTAAGATCAAAATGTGTTAATTTCAATATATTAATAGACTGTCTAATTAAACAAAAATTATAATATTTATTCTATGTCTATGAAACATAATTATGTTCTCATAAATATTCTTTTGATCTAAAGGAAACTGTTCTGAATCATTGGTGAAAGTTATTATTTTCTCCAACTACAGAAGAGTACAATAAAAATAGAAACTAATGCTTTTCATGATAATTCAGAGCGGGCTGATTGGGATGATAGGGATGAACCAATAGTCGACTTTCTTCGACCTAATATAAAACCTAATTAATGAGCAGTGTGGTAAAAAAATACAATAGAACATACTGTATTTATGTAGGTACGTTTTCATTTTAATTTAACTTTTTAAAGGTAAATTAAAATGTAATTTCTGCAGCCTACTTTAGTTTCAATCACCTATAAAAAAGGAGAAAGTTTTAAACTTTATAAGTACATTTTTTTGTATCCATTCAGTAATTATGTAGGTTACCCAATGTATTTACTTTTTTAATTGATTGTTATAACGTCGTATGAATGTTTAACATTATGTCTTCAAAATTTTATGTGTACAGAAATAATTTTTATATTATTTCATAAATATATACATCGTACACATACTAATATATATTTAAATATGTTCTTAATCATATAAAACCATAATACTCTTGATAGTAATTTTATGTAAGTTAATGTTAAGTGAGTTTATGTAATACAAAAGAATAAAATTATGTAATCCTTTAAGGAAAAACATAGCACTCTTAATTCGAAGGTCTTTTGCAGTTATTACAAATCATGACCTACAGCAGTCTACATGCGAATGGGACATATATATATTACATTGATTAAAACAATTTATCCATCTAGAAAGTTAACAATATACTTTTAAAAATATTAATAAAATTTACAACTTTTGTTCTATAACATGTTAATAAATAATTAACATTTTCATTTCTACACTCTAAGCTAATGTTTGTTTTCTGCATTTAGAGTCTCATTTGGTCCCTAAATATAAAAAAAATTGTAATATATTCTTAATACAAAAATATAATACGAATCTGTTTATACCTGTAACGTAATTGTTTCAATAGACATTGTAGGTTATGATTAAAACGTATAATTAGTTAAACATAAAGGCTATATTAGTTAAACATAAAGGCTTATTTTTATTGCCCCAGTTGCTAGGACTGTACTTTCTCCGTCGGGTAGTACTTACATATCATACAATAAATAGAGTAGTGCTTTATCTAATTTTTTGTAATTAGATTTTAAACTTAAAACGAGTTGAATGATTTGTAATGTTTGAATTAATGTAGTATGGTATTAAGAATGTAATTTGGAAGCCGTATTAGTAAATTCCTAATAAATTCACAAGAAGTAATCTAATTTGATCGTCGTCCTTTATCTATCACTAGTGCCCCGCCAGAGCATACTATCTGCACAGGTGAAAACTCTCCTTCATGATCATATCATCCCTTAAAAAATCCACTTTCGGTTTAACAGATAATACAAAACTACAAAACAAAAGATAATACAAAATCCGATATTTTCTGAATAAACAAGTAGTATCTATAAGTATGAATAATGTATTATTTTCTGAATAAATAAGTAATGTAAATAGGTACTTGCTTGAATAATGTATTATATTTATTTTGCTACAGATAGATATAATTGGAAATTCTTCAATAAATTCTCGATTGATGTCATCCATCCTGTGAAAGTGACTTTAATCGCTCGTACAAATTATTAATTAATCATACCTATACTTTTAATATACATACATATGTACATATTTGCGAACAAAATTGACATTTAACTTTTTTATGCTTATCATTATATCATATATCACATATCACTATCATAGTCAACGATTTAAGAAGTAGTTGAAATAAAACTTATGAAGATTCAGAAACAATCGTGTATTTAATACTATTTCTGTAAATCAATGCATGGCTTCATAAGCCTTATCTATACTGTATTGGACTTATCATATACGTACATATCCTCAATCACGTTTATTCATAGATATACAAATTACAGAAGGTCACGGTAGTTATACGTGAAGTCTAAAGTCTATAATTTAAGATTTTTTTCCAGAAACAGTGTCATAACACAAAGTTCAACTTAACTATTGAATAAATCATACGTATATTATATTTTATACTGTAGTCATGTCTAGACCAATAGCATTCTCTTAAAAAGTCGGACGGTTCGACTGCCTCGAACGGATTCCAATCGAAACGGATTGAATCGAACGGCGTTGGCGGCACGGGTCGTCCGGATAGATGTATGAATAATCTAAGCTTAGGTTAAAAGAATCTATGCACGATTTAGTTGAGTCAATCTATAGAAGGATGAAGGTTAGATGCATTTGTGGAGTCAAATAATACACGAAGTATTTAGAGATAACATACGATTTCGACCCGATCAACGGTGTCATCATATATCAAATCGTGACAACTCTAATTCAAAGGTAAATTTACGATTTTAGTTGATTATCGAAGCATTATTAGAATCATAGAGTAAATAACGACTACAAAAACCTTCAAACGGTTGACGCTACACTTTAAGCCAAAAATCTCTACTTAAACGTACATATGCTTAATGTAGATTGAGTGCGTGTGTAGCACGCAATCTACATTAAGCATGAATATAAATAAATACCAAAAATACAATCATTGTAATCTCCTTTTGAATTCGATTAAAAAACAGAAATAATTTCATAAACGAAATCCTGTAATAAATCGCAACCCAGAAAGCTTTCATTTTTCAACCATTGCATAAGATTCCAAATAAATTAATTTACAGCCTTCAAATATTACAGTTGCAGTCATCAGTCAACGTTGTTGATTAAATGTCTGTAACGGATTAATAAAAAATGTATTTTTCATCACAACAACCACAAGCCAGAGTGATCAATCACATCTTAAAGGGACATTTTGTAGCTTCGGTCAAGATGATTCATTGTGTACTCCTTCGGAATAAACTTTTAAATATGTACTTGTACTTGGAAAAAAAAGTAATTTCTAGTTACAAATCAATGTTAGTTTTCAACTACTGAATTTACATAGCCATACATAGAACATAAATTTACTCCAGGACTGAATATTAAATTGACATTCACAGGAATTGTTTATAACCAAATAATAATGACTTAATATATTTTTGTTAATAATAATATTGTCGTCCAGTGCTTAAAATATTACACTGACATATATCCTGGTAGATTCCGTTATCTCTTATTGTCTGCAATATTAAATTGGTTTACATGTAATAACCTATTATTAAATTCCAGCAAAACAAAGTGTATAAAATTTACACTTCCTAATGTAAGACTAATAAATTTACAGTTATTGCTTAATGACGAAATAGTAAATTTTGTTAATGATATAGTTTTTTTAGGTATAACAGTGGACTCGAAATTACAATGGGGGCCCCATATTTCAAAATTGGCCAGTAGACTCAGTTCTGCTGCATATGCAATTAGAAGAATTAGGCAATTAACAGACGTGGCGACGGCTAAACTTGTATATTTTAGTTATTTCCATAGCATAATGTCTTATGACATACTGCTGTGGGGTAAAGCAGCCTATATAAATACTATATTTATTTTACAAAAGAGAGCCATACGTTCTATTTATGGTATGGGTTCAAGAGAGTCATTACGTCAGAGCTTTAAAGAATCAAATATCCTCACCGTTACTTCACAATACATTTATGAAAATAACATGTATGCACGGAAGAAGTTAGAGAGTTTTAAAAAACTCAAAGACTGTACAAGTAGAAACTTACGCAATATAAATAAGCTAATTTTACCTAAATGCCGTCTGCACAAAATCAGTAATTCATTCTACGGTAATTGCGTAAGATTTTATAATAAACTGCCAGAATCTGCATTAAATCTGACAGAGAGGCTATTCAAATCTTATATTAAACAATTTTTATGTAAGAAAGCCTATTACAGGATAGACGAATTCATAGATACATATCAAGTAAATAATTAGTTTATTAGCATACAACGTTATAATTTAATTTTCTCATTGCTTTCTTGATTTAATTGATTGATTTTAGAAATATGAAAACGTGAGCGGTTTTTGTATTGATTCATGCATTCTTATGTAAAATGTGAATACTATAACTATCAGATGGCAATTGTAAGTAGCTTTGACGTAGTCTAGTGTTTTGAGTAGTCATGCTCACTAAAATGTCCAGACTTGTGGCGGCGTGGTGGGCCTGGTCATTGGGCTTCCTAAAATATGGTCAAGAGCGCAGTGATGGCTGGCTCATCCATCATACTCGTGAACGGGTGCTGTTTGTAGGGACTGGTCTGCTCTAATCACTATGACTGATGTCCTCTTATTAATTGTTTACCCAGTTGGTTATATATTCAATATTTTTTCTGTTTGAGTATTTAATTGAATTAGTGCTAATTGGTGGTTTGTATTCACACACTTAAACTTAAAAATGTAAAGTAATAATAAAATTATTTAAAAGAGCAACACGCAAGTTTCTTATTCGTTCTTCTTGTGATGAGACAGCTTTCCGAACGAGCGGTAGATTAAAAAATGTAATGACTATTCAAAAGTACTTCAATGTAAGTTTATTTGAATAAATGATTTTCTATTCTATTCTATTCTATTCTAAAACTATATTATTACTAGGTATATCGAATACTAGGTAGTAATACGCTCAAAGAAACTTAATTAGGTAAATTAAAAATGTAATTACAATTCCCTGTAATATCTATAAGAAATAATTACGTTCGATAATAAGCCTAAATGAAGAAAAGCAATCAAATCAGTATGTCATCACGCGTCGTTCCCGACACGGCGCTATTAGGGCTGTCACTCGCTGGAGCAGAGATAATGGTTACTCTGCGAAAAAGCTGACGCCTCTGTTCACAACGCTTCATTAGGGCCCGAGTGACCTCCGTCTTCCTACTGGCGATTAGATGCTTATCCTTCTGTTTTTCCTTTGTTACGCTTTTTGCAAGAATAATATATTTTTTTATGAATTTTTGATGAATGACTGCCACTTTGTTAGCTTTACATCCCTCACTTCCATTTGTCTTTTATCTATAGGATGTAGGTCTAGTAGGATTATTATACTGATCTTTAAATCTTAAAATCATATCAGAACCAGTATTTTATACAGTATGCTTACTTTTTATATATTACGCATAATCCTTTGTCATGTGCCACATGTAGGTATACACAATAAACAATGGTTAAACAGATATGCAAATACTTTGGACTTGATAAATGACATTTACATAGCTAACTCCACAACATAAGGTAATATATTATATTAAAATTATTTATTGCCATTACAAATTTGCAATTAATTATTTTTTTTAAGTCAACGCACCCTATATTCTCCAGAAAGTTGCAAACGCATATCTCATGAACTAACGTAATATCACTAGGAAATCTTGACTACGTCAATTTATTAAATTCAACATTAAATACGAATGTTACACTACACAAAGGACATAAGGAAGGACATTGTCCTTAGTAAATAATAGACTATTCAAAAGACTAATTTATTTCCAAATCTGGTGTCAAATAGTACTTATGTGTCTTATGTCAACTCGTCACACACACCACCATATACTCGTCAAGTTGACTGAGAATATGGTGGTGTGTATATAGTGGACGTGGTCACGTATAGATAACCAATACTATATGAAATAATAGATAGGTATAATTAGATCAATTTACAACCTACTATATTTTAAATTTTAAACCTACTAAGGGCACATAGCACTTAGGACAAATGGCCATTGGAGGAGTAAAGTCCTCGAATGGCGACCGTGGACCGGAAGACGCAGCGTGGCAAGACCTCCGACAAGGTGGACCGATGATCTGGTCAAGATGGCTGGAAAGCGTTGGTTGCGAGCAACGCAGAACCGATCGTCGTGGAGATTTTTTCGTTCAGTAGTGGACGTCTTATGGGCTGAAATCATGATCATGATGACATCCTACTAAAAGATTAATTAGAAGTAGATTACAATTTAACTTTGCAGGAGAAACTAGAACACTAGCAGAAGTGTTCGATATTTATTGCCTAGTTTATGTTTTGTCGTAAGGACATTATACAAAGAGGTTCTAACAAATTACACCAATAACACTCTGCTTTTGTGCTTCCATAAATTAATTTTTAACTTCTAATATTCCAGCTACCTTGATCACGGCAGCGGCGGGGACAACCGTTGGATGGACATCGCCCACACTTCCAATACTCCTAGCAGAAGACTCACCAATCCCGACTACTCCCGACCAAAGCTCATGGATCGCGTCCCTCATGATTCTATGCTCCGGTAGGTAATTAGTAATGTATATAGAACATATCTAATCCAAAATATCAATGTTTTTTCTTAGCTCCAATAATTGTTCCATGTCAGACAACATTTTTTTCAGAATTTTTGAAATCTTAAATATTACGTATATTTTGACCGTCACATAAGACTTAGAACTATTAGTAATTACTAAACAACATTGACCAAAAATTTATTCTATCAAATAGATACTGTCATAATCGAGGTACAATGTAAAAAGTCGACTGCTTGAGTACCTCATATTCATATTACCTATTACAGACGCTAAAAAACTTGCTTTGGAAGCTGTGGTTCGGTTTTAGGGTGGGATTAGACATTAAAATTATAAAATAAGAGGTATGATATCTTAGTCCTCCAATATAGCAACGAAAGATCGGTATCAGGGACGTCACATGAATAGATGACGTCCATGCTGCTGTTCATAATGGTATATACATAAGCAACGATTACCGCCACTTAATTGAAAACATAGGCCGAATAATTTAATGATGCGGCTTCATCTCTAGTGTGATTTCAATATTCCTGCATACTAAACTAGCTTTACAAGTGTGTTTAAAACACTAACAGTTTCACCGCTCCATCTCACCTATTTCTACCGCAACTATACTTTCAATAAATATATTCCTATTAATGAGATACTATAAAATTAAAGTGTACTTTGGCATTCCATAATTCAAATTTTTCATCAATAATCCGCAGATATTGTCATTATCCGAGGGATATTGCAAATTGACCGTATATTTTTACTTATATAGTAACTAATCGTAATTGTGATTTGATCCACGTGATAAAATATATATTACCAAATATACCCAATTTTCTTCTAATACCAAATACTATGGTGTATGCAAAATTACATGATGTGTAGTTATACTGTTATAGTGCCAAAGGCATACATATATTTATAATATTAATAACGTAAGTAATGTATGGTCTCTTATGATTTGCAGCTGTCAGTCCAATACCAGCAGCTTACCTGGCAGACCGAATTGGCAGAAAGAAGACCCTCCTCCTGGCGGCTGTGCCTTACATCATTGGATGGATCCTAGTCATGTTAGCTAGCAATGTGTCAACAATATATGCGTCACGTCTAATCTGTGGATTAGGTTATGGAATTGCTTATACGGCAGCTCCAATGTATCTTGGAGAAATTGCATCTGATGAAGTACGAGGTGCCATGGCTACTCTCATCACAGTTATGTCAAAGGTAATTATCACTTTTTATTAAAATAAAATAATTTAAAGCTATGATAAAAAAAGTATGACATAATTAGTTGATATACATACGAGTATAAAACGAATGAATTTTTCGATTAAAAAAATAATTGAAAAGTTTTTCTTTATTCAAAATCAACAATCAGCTATATATAAAGATATAAAGACAAAAAAAGCGTTCTACTCAAATTGTATATAGGGAACCAACACGCTAATGATCTTAAACTAAAAAAGATTTCAAATGTAAAGAAACTGTCGCATAACGAACAAAAAACCATCGCATTAGGAACCTCCTTCTTTTGCAATGGGTTTGGTCCTATTGTTACATACCTATACATAGACACCACGAATATGTCAAGGGCATTGTGACCAAGGGACAAAAAAGTATCTCGTGTTTGTGTAACAAAATGGAAAAATACAAATTAAAATAATCCAAGTAGATATAAAAACATATCTTCTATATCAGGAAGACAAAGTTAGAATTTTAACGTAATATAATCCTATTAGTTAAGTAGATGCATGTATTTGTGATTTCGCAAACCTTGGCAAAACCTCAACACAATTGGTTTTCTGATCTAATATTTATTTATATTTTCATTTTGCTTTTAATATGTATTATTCTATTACCTCTCTCTCTTCTCTAAATATCACACCTGTGCAAAGGTAGCACAAGTTGTAAAAAACCCTTGTTATAAAAATAAACAAGAATATCTATGGCCATATGGCCTATATAGTAATAATATACTGAATCCTTCCTTTTCATGAAGACAGTAATGTATTATTACTGTCTTCCTATAAAGGAAGACTATTCTAGTAATATTATTATATTTTATTAAACAATTTTTGCACTTATTTATTACAACAACCCATTTCATCAAATCAGTATTGATAAATTCTTAACTAATAACTCATTATTATTTACTTACTTTTCAGTTTGGAATCTTGTCGCAGTACTGTATTGGCCCGTATGTATCCATGATGGGCTTAGCAAGTTTCAACATTGCAATACCGATACTCTTCGTAGTAACATTTAGCGCCATGCCAGAATCACCATATTACTTTATAAGGGCGGGGCGTACTACACAGGCAGAACAATCATTAAAGAAACTGCGGGGCAAACATTACATAAGAGAAGAACTGGACAGCATGACGGCGTTAGTAAATGACAACATGAAAGAAAAGAGCCGTTGGAAAGACTTAATTATAGTCGGAGGAAATAAAAAAGGTCTTATAATACTTTTAGGAATATACTTCACACAACAATTCTGTGGAAGCACTGCCATCATATCCTACGCTCAGCAAATATTTGGCGCCGCTGAAGGTGGATTGGGAGCTAAGGAATCGTGTATTCTCTTTGGATCCGTACAACTCATGACCTCGGCAATATCTTCCCAGCTCGTCGACAGATTAGGAAGAAAGCCACTGTTGTTGGTATCATCATGTGGCGTTGGTTTAGCTAACGTTATTATAGGGGCGTACTTCTTCATTAAACACGAGAACAGCGAATTTGTTGTTTCTCTTCGATTCATTCCTATTATTGTGATACCTATATTTATATTTTCATATACCATAGGATTAGCTACAGTGCCTTTTGCAATTACTTCGGAAATATTTCCGACAAATATAAAGTCCAAGGCTACATGTGTTATACAGATATTCGTGGCACTGATGACATTTGCAGTTACAAAATTGTACCAAGTGGTAGCTGATTATTTAGGTAATTACGTCGCATTCTGGGGCTTCGGACTATTGTCTGTGGCTGGAGTGATATTTATTTTAATATTGTTACCGGAAACAAAAGGGCAGTCATTTGCGGCCATACAAGAGAAACTGTATTCAACAAATGAGAAGGTAGTATATGATAAAAGTGACGATCAGTTGGGGAGAGTTAGAATAAATATCTGACATTGAAATACACTCGAATGATCTCCAATTTTATTTTAATACTTAAATATATTACTACAATTAAGATTTTATATGTAATAATGATTATATTTGTTACTAGGTACTTAAGATTATTTACTTAATTTATTATAGAATTATATTCCGTCCTCTTGGTCATAATCACATACATATAATTTGTAAACATCTTTACATAAACACTAATTATTGTGTATACAAATGTTAGATTGATATACTTATAAGTAACTTCAATGACAATAATAAAGTATCTCTATTTTAATATGATTCATATTTGATAAACGGAATACTGAGACCGTAAAATAAATATTAAGTAACTTATAAATTATCTTAGATATCATCTAGGGAACGATTCATCAACCATTCATCAGAGCAACGATGATGCAGTGGTATGAATCTGTTATTATGTGGTTATGAGCATTGTAAATGTTGCAACAAAGTAAAGTTGTATATGGATTAGTCTATTGCCTTTTAACTACTTATCCTTTACCACATCAACAATGTTGCACATTGCTGCATACATCATTTCTTATAATACCTATTTAATCATATTATGTTATCAATTTTACATTGTGTTCTTGTGGGACCAAAATAGACTTTCAGTCTCGAATATACAGGTTACTGGCCTCGATGTAAAGGGGGTCTGGTCTGTTCACATGGATCTAATCTAAATGTTAAAAACAGACTAATAGCATAAGCCGTAGTTGACATGGGTGATATCAATTACTTTTAATATATTTTGTATACGCATTACCTTGTAATATATTTTGCATTTTAATCACGGGTATCCCTATAGGGCGACCATTTCACACTTCATTAAGTCACTGGAATTGTACTACACCTGAATGTTTGTAATTTCTTATTGTATTAATGTACTTAGTACAGATTATAATTACTGAGTAGGTAATAGTAGTAGTAGTAGTAGGTGATACGAAATGTTCTGTAATATTCCAGCAGTTTTACGAGTTCAATCTGTAGATCTATCTCAACTCGTATATGTTTTGTTGTTTGTATTATATGGGTATATGGTATATGAAAATCAGTTAAGTCCATACCATTTGTTACGATAATAGTTATTTTTTATTATCTATATCCTAGGCTAGGAATTACCTATAGCTAGGCTAGGCCATGCTCAGTGAGCTTAAAATCCTCATAAAACGATAATTTCAGGGACTCCACTATAAGTTCCCTATATTTAAATAAAAATCACAAGTAAAAAATTGCAAAAGCTTTTGTCAGTTTGATCACGGGATAGTATAGTTACCATATCTTTAGTTAATTAGTATGTGAGAGTTGTTAAGTTTTCAAAAGAGCGCGCATGGTCATAAACCGACCAATGTGATCACTTCCGTTAATATTATTCTGGACATGACAATTCTTCCAAAAAAGTCTGATAGTTTTCCTTTATTAAAACGAAAAAGTAATAAAGGTTGACACCCATAAAACTCTTTAAGTTGTAATTAGACGTGGGAGAAGTTAACGTAAAGGTTACCCAAGCAATTTAAGTGAATACCGCCTAAATCATAAATCTTAAATTTTTATGACAGTCGCAATTTGAGTGAGTAATTAAAAGCAATATATTTTTTTAGTAAAAAAGTGTTTTCTCAGAATTTGTTATCTGTACATCTACAATTCTATAGTTACTTAATGTACTAATTTCGCTACTGAAGTAAGAAGATTATTTAAACGCATTCATTATTCATCAAATACTGAATAGTCTATGTATATTTCAGGGCCTGATTTCTATGAAATTTATTTTATTTAAATAGAATAAATAAATAATAAATAAATAGAATAAATAAATTTCTATTTAAATAAAATAAATTTCATAGGCACAATTTTATACCATTTTGTTACTGTTATAAAATTAATAACGGAAATGTGGGTTAATTTATAATTTGAATTATTATCTGTAATTTCTACATACTCTCTATTAATGTTTTTGGGGGGCCTATAATGATCATGATTATTAAACTTCATACATGGTCCGCTATATTATATCCTATAAAAGGAATTCAATTGAAATGGATTTTTGTCGTTAATTATTAGGTATTTTTATATATAGTACCTATTGTAATGAACGTAAAAATGAAGAGAAATAATGTTAGTGGTAGATAGAAATATTTTTTTAAATCCTGATTCATATGTATCTACTTAAGTACAAAATGATAGATGTAAGTCAAATGCAATCGTTATATATATATTACTATTGTTATAATTAGTTACATGAAATAATTTTATAATATAAATAGAAAAACGGAAAGCATTTACGTACTATTGTAATTAAATTGTTAGCAATTTGTCAAACTTAACAAAAAAAATAGAAATAAAAAATCTACCAGTTGGAGCTGTAATAATAATTTTAACCTAAACAAAAGTTATTTTACTGACTCTCCTGACTGACTGAAATTAAAAGGCAAACATCGATATTAAATCAAAAATTTATTCGAGAGACGTAGTTCGCCCCCTACCACGTTGGATTTAAATATTCCCAACTTATATATCTTGAAAACGTGAATGTGGGCACGTCAAGTGTTGCCTTTATCATGAAGTGGACAGGTGTTATTTATTTTTTTATTTTTTGTATGATAATGGAAGCTTCCAACCGCCTGCGTTAATGATTTACGCTGGCGAAGCACTAATAGAGTATGATAAAATGAGAGCATGAAGTCAGGCCGTTAACCCATCTTGACAAATTCTCCGAGAATTTGTCATGATGCCAGGTGGAACGGCGTCGAAAACAACCTGAGATGGTACATTGCTAACAATGTACCATCATACATTGCTAACAAAGGGTGAACAGTCCACAATACCCTCTCCTAGTTGTTATTGCCTTTGACTATCCTACCTAAGATAACAGTCGTAACCGTATATAGTTATATATGTTTTGCGAGCTGCTTGGCACCTGAAGAGTAAGGCAATGCAATACAGGATAAGAGGCATGACGTTTGTCCTTCGGAAGGGCAACGCATGATCGGTATCCCGGGAGTTCTATGATAACGTGCTGTCCATGTTGTATGTAGGTCCATGTATAAAGATGATTAGAATTATACTCACCATCAAGTAAGCCGCCAGCTTATTTAACATTCCATTTACATAATAAAAAGGGATATCTTTATATACATATTTTATTACCACTGTAAATGCTGGAAACAAAATTTAATTTACATACCTATACTATACCGCCAAATTTTTAATGCTTAATTGGGTGCTTGAAGTCTTTTAATAAACACGAAATGGGAAATGGCTTTTTTCCCTGTAACCATGATTTATGCTTTCGTTTACTGTACAAAACTTTGCTCGAAACCAGGATTTCTTCATGCTCCAAATAACACCCTTTCACCGATGTGTTTAAATGAACTTTGCTTTTACATATTCATTACACCTACCAATGATCTTACATGTAAATTTACCGTTACAGTAATATATCTTTTGTTTTCTTGTTAGGTAAATTATGAGCATGTATTATTCTATACCAGACTGGCTTGCATGGCATTGCTTTGGCTATGCCTTTCATATGCACATTAACTTTTAAGACTAACTTATATATGATATTAAGGCATTATTCACCAGTAACCCAATTCATTCGGTAACATACTGTCTCAATTTGCATTAATTTATATAATATTTTTTCATTTATAAAAGAGACACCAAGTAAATATACTGTTTATAAATGCTCATTGAACGAAACCTACTATTTTAGAGATCTAATTGACTTCAGTAAAACTATCTACTAAAAATTAAATGGCTCTGAAAGTTATGATTGTAGTTTTATTGAATAATATAAAGTGCAGTAGTCAATGAATTATTAAATTGAAATTACTTAGAGAAATATTTAATGTAACTCTACAAATATTTAACAATAAAAGAGTCAAAGATATTATGTAAGTGTAGCCTATAATTATTTATAAAACAAATTAAGACATCAGTCTGAAATAGGTATAAAATAAAACCACATACCTAAGTATCACCAGTACGAAGACAACTACGTTGACCTCTATTTCGCACCCCCGGAATAAAAAGTCGGACAGTTTTCATTTATCAATGTATCAAACAGGTCAGAGTTATTTCTTCTTTCAATATATTTTCTATTAAACTGAATATTCGTTATGTTCGAACTACTAAAGGATAATAATTGGTGAGGAACTTTTTAAAATTCCTAAAAGATAGTAATAGAAGACATTTTTCTAATGTAACTGAACAAGCTAGCTGATGCCCCCTCTTGATAAACCTCGCCTTTGTATACTGCGGGAACGACGATGCGCGACGCGCGACTAAAATAACACCACAGTGACTACAAAACTATGCAGGAAAAAACAGAATTTAGATTATATACAATCGTATTTGTATTGCAACATATCGTCGTATTTTTGTAATTCAGAAAACATTACCATTAGTAGACATAGTAGACAAAAGTTAACTTCACTTCTTTTTTATAGCCAACAATAAATAGGTGAACCTTCTACTACAAATTACTTAATAGTTACAATACCTATCCCAGGTTTTGGCGTTATTAGCTTGCATTCCAGTCACTAGTCAATTAAACAAGTAGTTTCAGAGTTTCACAAATGCATACCATGTCATGTTCTCGATTGAATACTGTTGTTTATGCTGACATCTACTGTGGTAATTGATACTCGGACGTATTCGTGTTATCGAATATTGAGGCATTAAATGTGTTTCCTATGAATACCGCATTCTATATTATTCCCTAAACTGTATATATACCTATATATATATAACGCTTATACAAATTAATAGCACTTCGAACATTACGTCATCATATGACGCCTATGGATCCAGACATAGCTTGCCATTCAGAACGGGTCCGTAATACTCCATACCCTGCAGTTTCACTGCTTCATCTCATCCTTTAGCCGAAACATACCTTACAAAGAAAAGAGCCTAGAGGCTTTCAATACAGAGGTACCCACGCAGTGACTTCATAAAAAGGCTACATTGGCAAAAATTTACAATAAATAGTATTAAAATATATTATTATATACCTACTATATCTTTAGCTCAAATTTCGTCAGATTCTTGTCATTTGAGTGTGTTTGTGCAGCAATCATCTAAACGTTTGTAATATTATACATTAATATTATTAAAAAGTGTGATTCTTAAAACCAGCATTTTATAAATTATTAGCTGTGGCCACGGTTTCATTCGCGTTAAATTTCAATTAAAAATATAGCCGATGTATTATTCTGATCCATAAGCTATATTACTGTAAAGTTTCATGAAAATCCATATTGTAGTTTTTGCGTGAAAGAGTAACAAACATACATACTTACAAACTTTTGCGTTTGTAATATTATTAAGAATAAGATGACAACTCAAATGGACATAATTTTGAATATTCATCTATCCTGTATGTTTACTTATAACGTGAGAACGAGTGCACAATTGCTTTTAAAGTAGATAATAGCAGTATTATACATGGTTAATTAAAAAGAGAGTCTCATCCAGATAGCTAAGTTTTAATGTCGTGAGATACGTACATACAATTGTATGAAAGTATAAAAAGTTAGAATTCTTATTTATTGTATATATGAAACAATGAGTAATTATAAATGAAAAACAAATGAATAAAACTGATCCAACAAGCATGTAGACTTGACAAATTCACAAAAAACTAATAATTTTTAAAGCAAAAATGTTTTTGCTAATACCGTTATTGGCAGAACGTAGGCACTTTGTATTTCTTTCAAATTGTCGTTTCATGTTGCAGCTACCTCCAGTATTCCATTTATTAAGGCTAAAGTAACGATATTTTATTTGAAATTCACCAAACCCCATAAGTAGGTATGTAATCTTACTGCAATACATATTAACAATTACTTTAGTTTCATTAACAGTTGAATAAATAGAGACTGAATTTCGTATAGCGATTTTGGGGAAATATTATCAAAATGTCATTTAGTAGTCTAAATGACATGAAAATCTAGGTATAACTAGTACAGAAATTGCATACATATCAATAATTTCATTTCATTCAATACTGGGAACTATTCAGAAATAGGAACAATTATTTCTATTCTTCAATTTACTACTAAAATAGAAAAATATGTGAATAAATTTGAAAGGTTATTCAGACATGTCTATTCACTGCAAACGCCTATTTAACCCCAAAACATCTTTTCTGGTGATCTTTGAAACTTGTGGATATGAAAATAAATGTCAGTCAGTTCAGTTACTTCACACTATTCACTCACATGTGTGCACAGACCGAACATTACACACACATAGTAAACAACAATAACATCGGCATTTGGCACACGAGCTTCGTGTGTGTGTGACATCGAACAAAATTCACGCGACGACCGGCTGATCACATGTCCACATTCCAACACACTTGTATGCTGCGGTTGATCTCTAAAGTACAATATATTTTCAACTTACTCGTACCTAACATGGTATCGGTTATAAAAAATGCCTATTAATTAAGCTTATTAAATTTCTGTATATCTGTTTTGTAATTTTGTTTTGATAAATTCTAAGGAAATATACGTAATTTTCCTCAAAATTTACAATTTTCCTGTAATATTTACTTAACTTCACCATGACGTGGTGATAAATATTATAATACATATAACTTAATATGTACATTACTACTCCAATTTCATCCCAGGGTTCCGTCTAACAAGTGTAAGAATCATTTGGAACGCATATTAATGCAACTGAAGAATAACTCGAAATAAAACCACATACATATGTACCGTGTTGCATACCCAGCGTAGTAATGCTAGACTAATGCCCACAACTCATGGAAAGACAAGAGCCCAGCAGTGGGAATTCAATACTTTGTTGTAGTGTCTTAATTATTTTTATTGTCGCAATAAATTCTGAGCATTTATCGCAGTCCACGTACCCTTGCAACATAAGTCTATACTATCTGCTGTATAACTCCGCCCACCTTTTTAATTTTTGGGCATCAGCCCATTTTTCTTTGCAGTCAAAGACCTACTTATTCTTGAACGGAGATGTAGATTTAATAACTGTTATACGTATCTAAAAATAACCATTTAGTATATTTAAACATAGAACAGACAACATCGCACATATTCACACTTCCTGCTAGTATCTATGCTTAAAATGTAAGCCTAAAACAATCGTTTTAGAAAAAAAATATTATAGTATGCTTTGTATTCGAAGTATTTCGAAGCAAATGAATGATTACATTGACGTAGACATTATGTATATTTGCTTGTTATTTATAAGGCGGTACATACACAGCCGCGCCTCCATGACGCAAATATAATCTACGTAATACCCTTAAAAACATATCGTATAACGCAGACCAAACAGGGTGAATTTATCCTTGACTTATACTTCTGGAGAATTGAAATTGTTTACTTACCTATTAGTGGCTTTCTACTGAATCAATAACGAAGTATCCCTTATGCTAAAACAACAATAGTTTACAATTACGTTAATTTTTTTATTTTATTTTTCCAATTACTTTTTACGATAAGATTTTTTTAAAGTAAGCAATTATAAATAGTACATTTTGTTTGTCACAATTGTTTATAATATAAAAAAAATTAAGGAGCGCATTATAGAAGCAGCTTATAAACTACTAAGCTCCAATGTAAAATTCTGGAATAATGTATCTTTCAAACAATGAAATGACTGATAAAAGAACTGGTCACTTTTATTATTCATTCCTTTATTTTATAATAAGATACATATTTATTAATATTACAACTATGATTATAACTATGATTTTTTTATTCAACGATATATTCGTAAATGGACTTTCCTTGGAATGAAATTGGTGCCTATCTTCAAGAATAAGAGTGATGTTCAAGACTGCAGCAAGTATCAAGGAATAAAGCTTATGTCACATACTATGAAAGTGTGGGAGAAAATGCTAGATAGACGCTTGCGAGAGGAGTGTGATATTTCACAAAATTAATTCGGGTTTATGCCTGTTCGAGGGACCACCGATGCCATTTTAGACTACGCCAGCTGTGCGAAAAATACCGGAGTGTAAATAAAAATTTGCACATAGTATTTGTCGATCTCGAAAAGGCATACGACCGAATTCCCCGTCTAGTTTTGTGATGGGCCCTAAAGAAGAAAGGTGTGCCAGGGAAGTATGTAGATTTAATACGTGCCATGTACATCCGGTCTAACACATACGTCGGATCGGCGGTAGGTGCTTCCGACAAGTTCAATGTGGTGGTAGGCTTACACCAGGGTTCGGCTTTAAGCCCTTACCTCTTCGTCATTGTAATGGATGCTCTGACATCGGACATTCAGGACGAGGTACCCTGGTGTATGCTGTTTGCCGACGATATTGTTCTTGTTGGTGAGGATGGACTCGAAGTCCAGAGTAGACAAAATAGATGGCAAGAAAAACTGGAGAGTGTTGGCTTGAAGATCAGCAGCACTAAAACTGAATACCTATTCTGCTATTTCGGCGGTCTCTCCTATTTCAAGCCTATCTGCCTAAACGGTGTAATGCTTCCAGTCTGCTCCGATTTTGGGTACCTCGGTTCAGTTATTCAGAACTATGCCGACATAGACCGCTATATAAGGCACATAATTAGTGCGGGATGGGTGAAATGGCGACAGGCCTCGGAAATGATATGCGACCCCCGAATACCCTTGAAACTAAAGGATAAAGTTTATAAATCTATCGTAAGACCTGTCATTTTTTATGGATCTGAATATTGGGCCGTAAAGGGGACAGACGAAAGGCGTGTGCATGTGGCAGAAGTGCGAATGTTGAGATGGATGTGTGGAGTCACCAGGAATATATATATATATATATATATATACTTGAGTGGAACCAATTTTCAAATCTATTAGTTCTTGTAGTATATTGCATAGCAGGTATATACTATAAATAAATAGAACTTTTGCAATGTAACATTAAGCGTAAACTAATATTGATCGTATCTTTTATTTTAGAATATTTCAATCGCAGCCATATTATATCAACAGCTTGCCTCGGCATGCTGAACTACTTATAATACTTTAATATATAATTACAGATAAAAATGAATAAAGTTTATTGTCCGTATGACAACAATATATTTTTTTTAATTCCTTGTCAATAATAAAAAAGGGGAATACTTTAAACATTAATTAATTATCACATAATTAAAAAAACTACTCCTAAAAAAATATACGCAGAGTCCCTGATAAAATTCGCATCTAATGCAAATTTCTGAGTCCGGCAACATGAAATAAAAGGCCTAATAAATAAAATTCATGTTGCGAGTTATAAAGGTGTCAATATCAATCAGAAAGAGATTATGGAACCGTAACTCTTATTTATATTATATTGAACGAGATCCACATCGCGTGGTCTTGTAATCAAGATCGCGATTAGACAATAAAAATAAATTTCGTAGAGTCAACCTCTAATCGACCCCTAAAAAAATTGTTAAATGTTCGTCGATAATCACAACGTTAACGACATATGTAGACGGACATAACTTACATGAAACTACAAAAAAAAAGCGTAAAATTACAATACTAACCGCATAACAAAGTTGATCTAGCATTAAACTTTTATTATTTAATTTCAAACTAACGCCAATAATCATACTTACAATGGCATCTGACTAAATGGCATTAGACCGTTGGAAAGCAACGCCGAAGCAACGGTGAGTACCGTTGCTTAGGCGTTGGATATATCTTCCATACAGAAAAATAAAACATGCGTCGTAGGAGCGGATGGTTCTCAGAGACGATATACATGTTATTATAATATATAAATGTTACAAACATTAAAACTTAACTTTTTGTACTGTTGAACTTAAAACTGAACTTTTTGAACTTTGACTGAACCTGCGACCATCGTAAATAAGTCGGTATTCTAAACGGATGAACCACCGAAGCCGTTAAAGTCAAGATTAAGATAATTACCACGGGCGTCACATACTCGTAATATGCTATCCGTGGTGGTATTCAGGTGCATAGGCGACGGTTGGCACTTACCATCAGGCTGGCAGTCTTCTTGTGTAACATTCAAAGTACATTAAAAATAAATATATAATAATAATAGTGTAAAAATGATATCTCTAATTTATACACTCGTCATACGACTTTCATATTTATATATTCACCTGAAAATAAGAGTATGTACACTTACTGTGTGAAATTATTGACATATAAATTAAATAACGTAATTATTCTCTGTATAGATGCATCTATATAATTATTCGTCAGTAAATAATTACATTAGAATCTTGGCGTCAGTACCAGATACGTATTAATTATATTATGCTGCTACATAACAGGTGCATTATAACATTTTGATCAAATGTGTAACCAAATCAAATTGTACATCTCCAGCCAACGGTAACTAATGTCAATTTATTCCTTCATATAAATTAATTAATTAATTAATGCATATTCTTATAATTTCGTCATAATTGTAATAAATGAAATTAATGTTAAGGTAGTGTAAATAGATATTGTAATGACTCTTTCCATACACTTTAGTTTCTAATTCCAAAAGTATTTATGAACTACGGTGCTATATGCCTGATGAATGAATATCAATCATTAGTTGCAGATTTATTCCTCTTTTATTTATGTCATAAAACTTTAATTACACACAAAACCGGAATAGAATTTTATTAACTCAGTTTTTATATTATACTTATGTAGAGTTGGTAACCAGCCAAGAGAAATTGTAAGACTTGATTAGCTACATAGAGAAGTAATTTTTTAACATATATTTTTTATACTTTATATTGCCAAAAAAAATACCCCATTGATTCTACTAGTGTTCGCAATGACTCCTGTCAAAACAGAGAAAATTACCTAAAAGCTTGCTTTCACAACACGCAAATAAACTTCTTTAGATTTAAAAAGTCTACAAAATTCTTTTTATTTTGACATTACAATTCTTTTAAAATACTGTTACACATAAAAAACTAGAAATGAGTATTTGCTTACAGAAACGGTCTGAAAAACTGTTGGTTCGACTAGATACAAAAGCAGGCGATTGTATCTAAGAAAAACTAAATTATATATATGTATATGTACCTCTAAGAATTGTGACTTTTGGATTGTGTTTGTATATATTCATTGAATAAAATAGTAATCAACTTTACCCAAAGTTTGTACATATGTAGGTATATACATTTCATTAAGCAACAAGGTCGCTCTAGTACACTAATATAATACGACATACATAGATAAATGAATAACTGTCACTTTTATGCAGGTAGGGTGTATAACTGTGTATATTATCTCTGTAATTTAAATAAACTTTAATTATAAGCAATTTGAATTATCATGATTTTGTTGTTGTACCTATTAAAACATAATAATGACTTTTCTAATCTCGCATTGTTTACGTAATATGATAAACATTTTATTCTTCAGTTTTATCGTGACCAAAATTTAATATATCGATAATATTAAGCTTTCTGCGACCATAACCTAACTATTTTCTCTCGAAAAGTAGTGAAATTATCCGATTATACTATTCGCTTCACAGCGGGTGACTTATAACGAAGAATATTAAGTATCTCAATTGTTTTGACGTTTTGACGGCACTATAACATTTTCACTGCAAAATAAAATAGGATACTATGTTTTATAACCCAGACAAATTACAAGATGTCCTAGTTTTTTTATACCAGATATCAGTGTGTTCCTAGAAGATAGATGTCGCCAGTCGACAGTCGAGGTGTCGCGAATGTTATAGAAGATACAATACACAGAGATGATGTGATAATGACATCTAATTTTCTGTTTTCTTCATTAAATATTTCTTTAATATTAATCGAGACGAGACAATTTTACTTGATGATTGTCTAGATAGACTGTGTTGAAGATTGTCTGTGTGACGTAATTGACGAAGTCTAGATAGTACGATCTGTTTATGAATGGATTGCCTTTTCAGAGCAGGGAAGAGTATTTATAGTAAATATTTTTTTTTACAATCATTATTAAAGTTACTGTTAATCTAAATCTAGTACCAAATACTTATTTATACTGCTGTTATAGTAAAACCTTATAAATTACAATGTCATTGTAATTTAAAAAATCTTTTATCAAATTTAAACGGCATGATCACAAATTCGATTAATTAATTTATGGTCATACCGTAGACGTGTAATAGCTATTAATATCTACTTTAATTGATATATTAACCGTCCTCGTCGTTATCATCATCCATCATCCTTACGGGAAGCGATGGCGTCGCCGTGGTAATACGATGAATTGCAAAAAATCTATGATAGGTACCACAACCTTGAGGTTATGGACCTTTTCTCGCCTTACAATAAATCACCACCAGCGTAGATCTTATCTAAATTAACCGTCAATTTAAAGTGTCGTGAAAGTTTTAAGTAACGGAAAACACTGGCAATGTCTTTACTATGGGAACACATTATATAATTTGTTTTTTTAACATTTACTATCAATCTATTTGGTGAATAGACAAGCCAGGCGACTATGCGTCAAATCAATCAGGTTTCATGTCAAATGAAAGGAATTTCATCAAATATAATATGTCTTTCCAAAAATATAATATCCCTATAAGTATTTTTTTTATTTATGTGGTTTTATAATACATTTGATCTCCTTTCAATAGTGCGAAGTATTATACTTAGCATTTCAGACGTGCACATTTTAAACAAATATTTTATTTATTACCAATTACGCTAACATAATTTTTCTTAAGAATTATTATTTTCTGTTGTTTTACACGTATTAAATATACTTGTTTGAATTTCAGTTATGTCAATTACAGCAAACACACATTGTCAGCACAGTAAAAAAGTACAACCTACTAATGTCTGGTTGCGGAAACTCCCTTTTATAATCATTTTTGTGTATATTTTCTTTTTATAGTATTAGACGTTATAGCAAAATTGAAAGAATTTTTTTAATTTCGATAATGTTCCAGTTTCCTTTAATATCTTTTGTAATGAACATTGGCATCAGTCATTCATTAGTATCAAATTATCAATTATTGAAATGACCGTGAAGCTTCATCCAATAATTACATGCTTATTAGGTATGATGATCCAGTAAATAAAAATTATATGAACAGCAGTGTATGGTTTCAATTGTCAATTTTCAGGTTTCTGTTACTCTACTAAAATTAAAACATTAATAGTTATAATTATAAGGTAAAAGTGATTACGATTTGAGTAGGTTAGTTTTAAATATTTTATGGAAAATAAATATTTCACATTGTAAACTTTTTTTATAACTTATTGCAAAGCTGTAATTATAATTGTAATAAATTTATAATTTGAGATGTTATTTTTTCATTTTCAACTTGTATTTTCATTACATTATAATTTATTCGAATATTCGAATTTTGAATCTTTATTATATTTTTAAGAAATATTATCTAAAAGGGTTCAGTAGTATACAAATCAAGTAGCATACAAAAAGTTTATTTCTTTACTTTACTTTTTTTTCATAAATTTTATTGTAAATATTCTTGTTATATCTCTATGTGAACTGAGATAAGAGTAAATGAAAGTTATTAAAGATTTATAAGTCAATGGACAAATTTTCATAGTACCTTTTGTCAGTCGTTTAAAATTTTCCATGGTGTGACGGAACTAACAAGCTCTAATTTTAACACCAATCAACCACTCACGAGCAATAATCATCGCATACAATTTAATATTCAGCTCTATAAGTAGATATACTAACTATTTATGCACGCTAAATAGAATTTGTCAATATCACATATTTTTTAAGCAAATCGGACTATTTATTCTACATTTGTCTTTGTTATCGGGTTTTATTTATTATCTTGTATATTATTATATTGTATATAAATGGTTTAATATCATTATAATAATGATATTAAAACATTTACTTACATCTTTCTACCACGCTTCAATACAGAACTATCAGAAAACCTAACCAAGTTCATAACTTATCTCATGCAAGTCTCTCCCAATAAAAATAGGACCCACCTAGCCCACATTCGTAAAAATATAACAATCTTTCTAAATGACGTTATAAATTTGACGCAAGTATTATGCCTATTTATAAATTTGATGCAAGTACCTATACTATGCCTATATGTACCGTTATATGAAGCGACTCTACAATGGGATTATTAATACTAATGTAAAACCATGAATGACCAATGACCTTCAAATATTTGTCTAAGTATGTTCTTTATTTTGATTATGAATGATAAATGAGGATGGTAAAAATAAGGGAAACCGTGTAAGGTTAGTTTACTCAGTTTACTCAGTCAAATACCTTATTTTTGGTCCAATACTTGTTTGTTCATTTTTAGCTTACAAATGCTTAACAGAATCTAATGAGAATAAATACGTAGGAAGACACACATTAGGAAACAATTACTTACCTACTTATCTTCTTTGATGTTAGAATCCTGAACGTACTTTTAAAAATAAAACAATAATTCCGAGTTATATGAATGTTTATATTTTTAAAATTGTAATACTGTTAATTATAATAAATTAATGAAACCATTCTTTTATGGTATACTTGCAACATTATATATTTGTATAAAAACTATAATATATATTGTTGCTCTTGTTGTAACAAAATTAATGGAATGACGCCAAATGAAATACCTTGAAGAGACAAGTCCAATGAGAAATCCATTTTAAACTGTAGGAAGTTCAGCTCTCTCATTCATTACCGACGTGCATTCATATTTTAGTATATAACCAATATTATTTTCTTACGAAAGCCGTGAAATATAAAACCCTGAAACTTCCGTATTTTGAATAAAATAAATCTGTATTAATAGTATTAATAGAAATAATATTTCTATTAATACAATATCACTACCTTACTAGGTACTATAATGTTATTATAACTATGTACAGTTTTAATTAACAAAAATTATTTAAAAATTTAAGATTCATCCTTTTACCTTCAGATGGATGGTATGCTTGTTTGCCACCATAGTAGTAAAAAAAGGTAAAGGTATCATATTATATTACAGATTTTAATTAATAATAGATTATTTTTAATTAGATAGTCTAAAGTCGTAAATCATCTACGTATAGTAGTGTTTTTGAAAATGACATGAAGTGGGCTAAGGGAAAACTTAATTGAACTCAATCTAATACTATAAACTAGTTGTAACTGTTTACAACATTGACATCATAAAATTTTTATAATCATTCGTGAGTTTCGTGATACAATTCTATATAATTCTGTTCTCACATTGAGGCAGTACGTGATGGCATTATGCTGCCCATAAATTATTATCTGTATCTGAAACGTTTACAAGGTTTTGTACGATTAACATCATAAAAATGATATAATATAGGTAAACCTAATTTCTTATTACTTATCCTGTATGACTTGTGATTTTATGTTTTATATATTTGCCTATCATCCTGTTATAAATTTATATATTAATTTAATTAGGAAATGTTCATAATTGTACTCTTTATTTCTTTAGGATCCTGTGCGTTAATTAGCTAACGTAATTGTAGGTGTGGCGTATCGTGTTAAATTCTAATGATTGTCTTGTTAATGTTATTTATAGAATATAGTAGCTAAAAATAACTGTCGCTAGAAATATTGGTAGGCGCGTTCCTACCATGAAATACTTTGATGGCGGTGGTTACAACGAGGGGCCGCGAGGCGGCGGCGGCGCGGCGGCGGCGCGTTGGCTTCATGGCGATTGCAGTCGACACCCGGCGTCATCCGCGTGCTCTAGCCGTTATCGACCTTCTTCTTATCTCAACAAGAGCTACCACAGCGATAAACAACAGGCAAAAGCGTGCGCTCGCGCCGTTTTGCCTCATTCCGTCCTGCTTGGTGCGTCGCGATTAGTTCATTCGCCTCTTTTCAATCCCACTCCCAGTTCGTTCAGTTCTTCATCAGTCGCCGCCGCGCTACAAACTTACGCGTTTCTCCGCACTATGAACCAGCAAACCAACAACACATAAACCTTCCAAAATGAAGCCTAATCGGTTATAACGTTTCGTTTACAAACCTTATTTTTATTATTATTATATATTAGATCGAATATATTATATTGTGATATTTAGCTAGTTTTAGTATATTATTATTTATACCGTTACAATGGATTTGAATTATTTAAACTAGTATTTCCAAATTAACAAATCAGTGCTCAAGATAATCTCATTCCAAAACGCCCAGTAAAATCAAATAAATTGGAGAAAATTTTAATACATTAATTTGCAATGACAGCGAAAACTCGTTCACATTGGAAGGAATATGGAACAGCGCTTTGTGGTGAGTATTTTCTAACCTATAAGAATACTTCGTATTTATCTTGACATGTGCATAACACGTTTCCATTATTTTATTAATTTTGTGTTTATTTAATTGATACTCCATGTATAAAATTTAACGACAACATTATTTATACTAAGCACCTATCAGCTTCACTTAACGAAATTTGGTAACTTGACATAATAGTCCTTTTTACCTATTCCCCGTGTGTGTTTACTTCCCACTTTGTATACGTATATTTACTTTATATATAAACATTATTTTGGTTTAATATGCAGTTCTGTACTTAATTTATAGGTACTATTTAATTCGTTCAAATGATTAAATTTTCCCATCTTCGTTATTAATTTCTGGGTAATTTATTAAGGGGGTTGCATAAAAATACTTTTATCTCAATAGAGACATCTACCAAGCGTAGAACTTAGCGACATCGAAAAATGTATATCTATTCATCATCATCATCTGCTGCATCCTTATGCCATTTATTTCGGGTCGGCGTAATAACGTATATCTACTCATTCATTTAATAGAATCGATTCTATTTCGCATTTTATATTTCACTAGAATTAGATAAGTTTCTACTTATTAATTCATTATCCTGCTTATTTTTAATCACTTCTTGCTACTATAATGTTATCGTATCCCACTATAGGGGTTGATAAGACATCTAATACCTATTTGCAATTAAGTTTGGTAAGCGATGTTTATATGACCTCGATGGTGGTTTAGCACGCCGCTCTACTTCCGATGGTCGCGGGTTCGATTCCTCGCACGTACAAACATTTATATTCATGAGTGTGATTACTTGTGTCGGTGGTATTATGTATGTGTTTACAAAAAAATATCTACAGTTGTCTAGTATCTATAGCACTAGCTCTGCTTCCCTAGACTAAATGGTGCTGTGTATATTGTCCTTGTTTAAATGTTAAACTAAAAATATCAAATAGATAACATTAGTACCTATAATCTATGTGCATACGGAAATAAATCACTGACATACAGACAGACACATGCAACTGGGGTAACATCGTCCATACATTTGAATATTACATAGAGTCTTTTGTAAAACTTTTTTGTACTTTTCGTAGGTACTTACTGAATACGAAACTGTATAAACAAAAGCAATGAATTAGGTATTATTCACATAGTTAATAAATAACGATTACAATAGCATCTATAGAGTAATAACCATAGACACGCTGTTAGTTATCGTAGTACAGATATGAATACAATAATACAATTGTCCAACAGTCACGTGTTTAGTTTTTATTACATCCATTTGAAGTCACAAACATGGTAACTACTTACCTGATACAAAATTACATGAATTGTACCATAACGACCCAACGAATATGGATACTCCATGCATTATTATTCCTGAGGCACTAGGCTGCTTCTACTATAACAATCAGTAATTTAACTGCACTAACGCACTCTTTGCACACACATGAAACAATCGTGTAACACGCCAATTTTTTTATGTAATAATTCACTGGTCACCATCATCATTTCAAACAATACATATAAATTTAATAAACAATTTTATGATTAGTTCATTATATTCATTATAGCAAAGGTCTAATTAGGTTATCAAACGGACTGTAGATACGAAATTATAAAATAACTTAACTTCAAGTAATCTACACATACAATATAAGCACCGAATTACTGACAACATCATCTCACCCTAATACTTTTTATTAGATAACTATGATTATTCTCTCAAACTCTTCTTTGACCTATTATAATATAAAGTCAGTCTCTACTTTTTAACTTTTCTTCCCCATTCTAATTACTCCAATATTCTAGCTATATAATGCTGATTACGAAAACTGGTGTAATATATCTCTAGACATAGAATTGTGACCAATACATGGTTGCATGTGATATCTCTTCTGGTTTTCACATGAGGCCGTCAAACCAGTGCAAATATCATACGTGCATATTGTTGGATATCATGTAGCAAGGTTGCTGTCAATGTGTTTAATTATGGATGCAATTTGCTCATGTTTTTCTCACTAAAGTGGACATCCTGCACATACCATAAAAGAACAGACCATATCTGGCTACCGCACACGGTCATATAATTGATTTCTGTACAAAACCCTATAATTTAGCTGACACTTTGTAGTCACAGGAAAGACCTATTACTATATGTCTGTGTAAATTAATTAATATCTGCTAAAGCATTAAAGGTGACGTTAAAACAAAAAACAGCTTTTTTGATGCGCCCAAAAAATATTACACATGGATAGTATATAGCAAACAGGATAAAATACTACTACTAAATTTCAATTAGAAAATAATTAAGTAGATACAAAATTTTAAATTTATATACAACATATATAAACTATTCTTAGTTCTTAAATTACACTGTAAATACTCCCTATTTACAGTATAATATAAGAACAAAAATAAATTATAATCGAAAATTCTGCGAGCAGTCTAGACGAATAAAAACGCCTTTCTCACGAGAATTACCTAAAGACCCAATCATTGGAACAGATAACGATTAACGATATTAATAAATCAAGTTGGAGATTACTCTTTCAGACGAACCATATTCAGACCTAAATTAGTAGATTATTCTGTATTCCAGTTATCTGTAGTCGTAATTTTCAAACCCAATTTTTGTAATTCTTCTTTTCGTAAAATTATGGCTAGAAACAATACTGATAAGGGTTATGATTCATTCAAAGTTTATTTGACAATAAAGAAATAATATCGGAGATCATAAGCAAAATACATTGAAATTTAGAAGCAAACTTCATTCATTCCAAAAACTCCGAAGACAAGTTACTCTTGAATTTTTACTTTGATAAAAAATAATTAAACGCATCGAATTTTAAATTTTCATTATTACTTTTGCTAATTTTTATTACCGTATCAAATAGGTTACTCAGTTAAAGTACTCAAACTACTAAATACAATACTAAATTACTCAGTTAAAATTTTATAACAATAATTGAATACATTTATCTGGGTAAGTATATTAATCTATACAGCTTAATATACTATATACAGGCTTGACCAAAAGTATTGCCACTAGAATAATTACAATTAACATAAAAATAATTAAGGTTTAACTTGTGGTCATCATCTTGTATCAATTAAATATATTCACGCATACACGAGAATACACATATACACACTCAAAATTATTTTAAATTTTCTATATAATTATGTGTTATTAGTACCTACTTAAATGTATTTCACAGCAACATGTTATGGAGCAGGCGTTAATAACTACGACACAGTCACTTATTGACTTATATGGTTTATAACGACATCCTAAATTTATTTTTAGACTTACCATAAGTATACAAAGTAATTGATTTAATTTTAATCAACTTTGGAATTATGTCATTTTGTTAAACATTACTTTTTGATAGACATTTATCTGAGCGTAATCACGAGGTTACAAAGAACTTATTTGGAAGCTAAAACGAAGATTACATCAATATATAGCGTCATATAATCTCTACACATAAAAGCTTTGTTACATGAATACCCATGAATATCAAAGTATTGCTAGTACTGAATAATAAAAAAAATGTGAATTCACGATGAAATACTAGTACATAAATTTAAAAAGGTATACACATTTCAGAAGAGAGTTTGTAATAACAATTTACGGTTAGTAAAAAGAGTAATTTTAAAAGAAACGTGATAAAATTAATTTCATTTCACCAGGTCCAAATAAAAAAAAATAGTCCATATTTATCTACTAATATTGATGACAATAGTAGATATATATTTGCAACGCAAAGTAACTATAGCCATAATTGTAGGAACTGTTAAGGGTCATTTCCAAGAAAGTCAAACACCAGGTAGATACAAAGTAACCCGAGATATACAATAGAGCTCGCTAATCGCTATCCGATAACAAAACGCTCAAAGGCTCTTCCGACACAAATTATTGATCCTTGGTCGCATGGGGTTATTTGAACCCTCGTCTAATTTATCATATTACACTAGCTTGATATATACGATCTATGGACTCACAGATTATGAAATAACACATTAAATGAAATTATCTTCTTTAACACTAGCTAATTCTGCGCTATCTAACGCTAAGCATGTGAATTTAGACAAAAAGTATACTACATAATATTACTCTAGAATATTATGTATTATAGATTAAATTTGATTTTTGTCATTGAATTTGTCAGTAGTTTTGCCTTAACTTTTGCATTTATGATTTTATTACGGTTATGACTCCATCCTAAACGTCATAGTTCTTGTGGAATTTCAATAAGACCTTTTATTAATTATTCACTCACATAGTATAACTGTATACCAGAAACAAATATCTACTATACCCGACGTTGACTTTAGCTGTTTCTTATAAAGACAAGATTTACAGCAATACCGTAATTGACGTAGACCAATAAAACTCAATCTCGGGAGAAATCTACTAGAATCTGGAGCACACTGTAATTCAAATCAAAAATTCAAAATCGCAGTTAATAACTAGACTAGTGATAATATTATTCTCACATTGCAACTATAATTGATAAAAGGCCTATTACAACTATTGATACTTCGATAGTACGTCCATAATTGCCAAAGATCCTGGAACTTTCTATGGTTACCGCAAAATGATAATGATAGCATGATTAGAATGGCGACGCGTGATTGATAATCATCTATGGCTTAAATACGTAATACATTATGAAAAGTAGTAATCGATATAGTGATTGACATACCTACATATATGCAGGATTTTTTGTTATCCCTCTATACAAATATATAATAATATAACGTACAGTTTTATTTCTATATATTATAATTGCAATGGCTTATTATTTACCTTTCACTTTCCAGTATTATGGTGTACTCTTTGTTTTTAACATTCATAATTGATACTAGAGGTTACTTGTGTATATAATTTTAGTTTAACCTAAATACGAGACAAAGACACAGGAAGCTATTATATTAAAGAGCTTAATTTTAAAAAGGCTAATCCATCATTTGGGTAAATGAATCTGTGTATGGACTCTGCTCGTGCTCTATTCATATCATCATATATATGGTATAAATAAATTAGCAACAAATAATTACTATTATTATTTTAGTCTCATATATAACACTAGGTACTGATTGAACTAATAAATGGCTGACAACATAGAGAAATACTATTTATTTGTAACAATATAATAAAATGCCTTAAAATAATTTGTTTTTCGAAAATATTATATTACTGTCAAAAATTAAATAGCAACAATATTGAATCGACGGCTCTATGTTTGCTATTATAGAATTGGACTACTAGATGGTACACCCACTTACATATATACCATTAAGCTGGAAGTGTCAACGACATCAGATAGTTTACCGTAGTGTAGTGCGATTTTCTGCGATTCGCTCGGTCGAGTGGCATCTCGAGAGAGAGTATTGTCAAGGCAGAAGTGACGTTCAGTGTTTATAAACAATGACATAGCGACTGCTCGAATGACTTAGACGTTGTATTCTTGAACGTATGAAAAGCAGATTTTAATGTTGCCTAGTAAATTACCGCTATCTTATACATAAAGTTTTCTGTAATATAGATATTTCTACTTTATTGCCTAATCTAGATCTGTGTTATCACATCTACAATATTAACTCATTGTAAAGAAATATATTTTACTGTTCCTATAAGATTAAATACAAAAGTTCTGCAGAACATCTTTAAACTAATTAATCAGGCAACTTTCCTTACTGGTCAAACTTAATTTCGCGGTTCTTTTAATATTGTTATACAGATCTCGTCCTACACATTCTAATAGTTTTTTTCTTAGGTTACAATTATTGACTGCTACTAAGGATAAAAAGAATCAGGAAGGAAATTTGTAACAAGATATTTTTAATCAAGGGATTAAAAATATCTTGTATTTTATATTTACAAAGAACATATAGTTATATGTTTTTAAACATTACGACTACAATTCAATAAACTATACTATGTATTGTAGGAATATATATTATAATAAGTTGCAGAAACATTAGTTTAATTGCTGACAAAGTTTACAGTTTCTGAATAAATATAATTAATTTCAATTATCAAGTAATTTCTGGCGCCATAGTCGAAATAGAAGTACTCACATATATATAATCTAAAGACTTAAACATATTAATTGCACACTTTTGAATGCTGTGATAAATAATATATTTATAATCTAATCTATAACAAATAATGACTCATGAAGTTTATAATATCAGTGCAATAATATTTTTTAATTATGAAATATGAGTAGAACCCATCGACCGAACTAACTTCATCGATGACGAGCGATAATTATCTACCGACTCTAAGTTTTTTTTGTGAGTATATTGATGCAATGTCTTCGCCAATTCTACATAGATTTTTAAAGATTATTTTTCGGAAACAGAGAGAATACAGACTTGTATAGTAGGTATCTACTACTCAGTAGAAAACTGCCCCTCCCTTTCATCAATTGGACATATGCGAATGTCAATGTCAGTAATATTTGTTATTCTTGCGATAGTTTTACAATGAGCATTTCTAACTAGAAAGGCTGATATACGATCAGTGTCTGCCCACTATGTAAATTAATACAGCAGTGCTGGTCCATCACTGTAGTGTATTTATTTACACAATCTTAAATAAAACTTTAGTTTTCTGAATTAATGATTCAGAAAACTAAAGCTTTTTTGAAAAACAGATACATACCATTTGGAAGTACGTCACAGATGCCTGGAACTGATCATGTAAATGCAGCTTTCTTTTAACATTGTCTTCCTTTTCTCTAATTATTTTAGGTCAGCGCTACGTACCATTCATTTTTACATAATATATATTTTTCTAATGAAACAGTACCATTAAAAATAAATCTCCATAAAAGAATAGTGGAATATTATTTTGAAATTAATTCAATGTAAGTGTACTAGCGTGCTTTACATTTCATAGAATACAAATGATTAAACGTCACGTCATGGTCACGGCAATAGCGAGTGAAATTCATATTATTTATATGATATTTGACAGTTTCTTAGTAATTTATTATTTTTAATTATCATCGTTATATCTACATTGTAACGGCGGATTTATCGAGTACACACCTTTTATCTATTTGGGACAAAAATACGATAAATGAATAATAATAGATTGTTCAAATCAGTTCCTGTTTGTTGTATATACATACATATGTGATTTTAGAACTGTACAGTTTATACATTTACGAATAAGTACGTACTAATCATATCCTTTTGCACAGGAAAACAATTCGTAATACTCACTTTATAAAATAAAAACATTTTCACTTTGATCTTCTTAAGAGATTCTTATTAATATTTGTAAATACCTACATAAGTACACATTTAAGATTTGCTGAAAAATATTTACACTCAAGACCTCATTATCCCTTATAATAACTATAACTTTTTTGGCGCAACATGAATAGCAGCTTTAAAAACTATGTATCGTATTTCTTTTTTATAATATTAGACGAATATTTTTAGTTTCCAATACTGATGAACCTCAACCTAGTCAACAACAACATCTAAATAATTAATTGGGTCATATATCATTTCAGTGCGCTTAATATACGGCTCGGAACGGCTAATCATTACACAAAAATATTAATGACAAATTAATTTGGCCCGTTCCCTTTACTGTACTATTGTTATAGAATAAAAATAGCACATAGAATACGTAGGCGAATTAGATGCTACGGCCAATTATTAAATTGTCTGTTTAATACTAATAACTTTTTAATCAAACCTAAACAACTTGAAATGATCAAGAAACTTTCATCCAGGTAAATCATAAACTCCCGGAACTTTCTGACCTTTATAGGTAGGTGCTACAGATATCCTCGCAATTTCCTCTACGTGATGTTTAATTTAAATATTTGTTTTAACAAATCATTTCGTGAAACGAATAACTTTTACTCTCTCTCTCTCTCTCTCTGGAAATGTGGGAAACAATTTTATATTTCATCTACTATAATATTAATTTGTAAAACATATATACATTTTCTGATTTTATGTGTAGAGATATTTAGAGTAATCTTCAAAACGACTGCACTTATTTCAAGTATTTTTCACAGATTACTAAACAATAACAAATTGTTACAAAATATTCAGATTTTTCTATGATTTCTTAATGATTTTGGAATAGAAACTATGTTATAAAGTTATAACGTTACAAGTCCACATGATGGTCAGTTGTATCCGTCGCCTACGGTTCTCACAATAGCATGTGACATCCATGATATTATTCATGTGGTGCCATTTCAGATGATTACGATGTCTTGCCTCGTATCCTGTTATTACACTGAATACTCTCGCCCTTCAATTGAAAAAAAAGCTTACAAAACAAGCTGCTTGGCGGAAATACACTCATCAAAAAAGTCTAAGCAACACATAATATTTCAAATTATTAATCAATTATTATATAATTTCTTAGATGACACTGAGATACCCACGCAAACGACTTTTTACAAAGTCTACCTCGGTGATAAATAGTTATTACATCTTCTTTGACAACTGGTTGCAAACTTAGTTGTAAAGCGGTCGGAAGCCATTTATGTGCATACATATTGCAAATTTCCAGTCGAGTAGTATAAGAGATATGATGATAATAAACAACTTGACGGCGCGGCGTACCTAATACGAATTGGTATATAATCTACACCGTGGGTGGTTCCGACTGCCACAACAAATAATTATTAATGTAGTAAAGTATCATTGATGCCATAGTAAATATCACATATATAGTGCTACTTCTGGGGACTAAAATTTGCCAGAAATGTTTTTTATACTACGATGGTGGTAAACAGATATACGACCAACCCGATAGTAGCCTATGGACGCCTGAAACACGAGGAGTCGCGTGTGCGTCGTTGCGCGTGTCGTATCATACTTGTACTGATTATCGACATATCTTTTTAAGACATTACAGGTATTTTATTTAGTAAAGATAAAAATAAAATCTACTCAAATAATTCTTAAATAATTAATGTGCATCAGATAGCCCAATCCCTATTGTCACTCCACCCCTTCTTCTATCACTATGGATGTAAGGCCGATGTCAACTGGCTTTAATGAAGAATGATTGTAGGTACTTATTCTTCGATATGATTTCAGTATTCACTAATTACTGTATTGTTTAACGCTTTAAGTCTTAATAAAATTATACTTATACATATGTAATGTTTAACGTTTTTTCATTAATCAAAGTAAATTACAAAAACAATTACCACCATTGTTATCCATGATAAAGAGATGTTTACACAACAGAATATAGATTACTAAATGTACTAAACACTAGTCTTATATATGAATTCATATTGAATATAAACACGACTATTTTAGTAGTACCAGTTGTGAAATCATTTCTAATATTCTTTTTCATATTTGCTCCTTTTTTCTATGAGAAAGGACAAAATTAGAGAAAAATAATTAATTAAAAATAATTTTATATTCTGTTCCTACAAGTATATATATGTTACAGAATATTACAGTATATATATGCTACAATTCAATAAACTATACTATGTATTGTAGGAATATATATTATAATAAGTTGCAGAAACATTAGTTTAATTGCTGACAAAGTTTACAGTTTCTGAATAAATATAATTAATTTCAATTATCAAGTAATTTCTGGCGCCATAGTCGAAATAGAAGTACTCACATATATATAATCTAAAGACTTAAACATATTAATTGCACACTTTTGAATGCTGTGATAAATAATATATTTATAATCTAATCTATAACAAATAATGACTCATGAAGTTTATAATATCAGTGCAATAATATTTTTTAATTATGAAATATGAGTAGAACCCATCGACCGAACTAACTTCATCGATGACGAGCGATAATTATCAACCGATTCTAAGTTTTTTTTGTGAGTATATTGATGCAATATCTTCGCCAATTCTACATAGATTTTTAAAGATTATTTTTCGGAAACAGAGAGAATACAGACTTGTATAGTAGGTATCTACTACTCAGTAGAAAACTGCCCCTCCCTTTCATCAATTGGACATATGCGAATGTCAATGTCAGTAATATTTGTTATTCTTGCGATAGTTTTACAATGAGCATTTCTAACTAGAAAGGCTGATATACGATCAGTGTCTGCCCACTATGTAAATTAATACAGCAGTGCTGGTCCATCACTGTAGTGTATTTATTTACACAATCTTAAATAAAACTTTAGTTTTCTGAATTAATGATTCAGAAAACTAAAGCTTTTGAAAAACAGATACATACCATTTGGAAGTACGTCACAGATGCCTGGAACTGATCATGTAAATGCAGCTTTCTTTTAACATTGTCTTCCTTTTCTCTAATTATTTTAGGTCAGCGCTACGTACCATTCATTTTTACATAATATATATTTTTCTAATGAAACAGTACCATTAAAAATAAATCTCCATAAAAGAATAGTGGAATATTATTTTGAAATTAATTCAATGTAAGTGTACTAGCGTGCTTTACATTTCATAGAATACAAATGATTAAACGTCACGTCATGGTCACGGCAATAGCGAGTGAAATTCATATTATTTATATGATATTTGACAGTTTCTTAGTAATTTATTATTTTTAATTATCATCGTTATATCTACATTGTAACGGCGGATTTATCGAGTACACACCTTTTATCTATTTGGGACAAAAATACGATAAATGAATAATAATAGATTGTTCAAATCAGTTCCTGTTTGTTGTATATACATACATATGTGATTTTAGAACTGTACAGTTTATACATTTACGAATAAGTACGTACTAATCATATCCTTTTGCACAGGAAAACAATTCGTAATACTCACTTTATAAAATAAAAACATTTTCACTTTGATCTTCTTAAGAGATTCTTATTAATATTTGTAAATACCTACATAAGTACACATTTAAGATTTGCTGAAAAATATTTACACTCAAGACCTCATTATCCCTTATAATAACTATAACTTTTTTGGCGCAACATGAATAGCAGCTTTAAAAACTATGTATCGTATTTCTTTTTTATAATATTAGACGAATATTTTTAGTTTCCAATACTGATGAACCTCAACCTAGTCAACAACAACATCTAAATAATTAATTGGGTCATATATCATTTCAGTGCGCTTAATATACGGCTCGGAACGGCTAATCATTACACAAAAATATTAATGACAAATTAATTTGGCCCGTTCCCTTTACTGTACTATTGTTATAGAATAAAAATAGCACTAGAATACGTAGGCGAATTAGATGCTACGGCCAATTATTAAATTGTCTGTTTAATACTAATAACTTTTTAATCAAACCTAAACAACTTGAAATGATCAAGAAACTTTCATCCAGGTAAATCATAAACTCCCGGAACTTTCTGACCTTTATAGGTAGGTGCTACAGATATCCTCGCAATTTCCTCTACGTGATGTTTAATTTAAATATTTGTTTTAACAAATCATTTCGTGAAACGAATAACTTTTACTCTCTCTCTCTCTCTCTGGAAATGTGGGAAACAATTTTATATTTCATCTACTATAATATTAATTTGTAAAACATATATACATTTTCTGATTTTATGTGTAGAGATATTTAGAGTAATCTTCAAAACGACTGCACTTATTTCAAGTATTTTTCACAGATTACTAAACAATAACAAATTGTTACAAAATATTCAGATTTTTCTATGATTTCTTAATGATTTTGGAATAGAAACTATGTTATAAAGTTATAACGTTACAAGTCCACATGATGGTCAGTTGTATCCGTCGCCTACGGTTCTCACAATAGCATGTGACATCCATGATATTATTCATGTGGTGCCATTTCAGATGATTACGATGTCTTGCCTCGTATCCTGTTATTACACTGAATACTCTCGCCCTTCAATTGAAAAAAAAGCTTACAAAACAAGCTGCTTGGCGGAAATACACTCATCAAAAAAGTCTAAGCAACACATAATATTTCAAATTATTAATCAATTATTATATAATTTCTTAGATGACACTGAGATACCCACGCAAACGACTTTTTACAAAGTCTACCTCGGTGATAAATAGTTATTACATCTTCTTTGACAACTGGTTGCAAACTTAGTTGTAAAGCGGTCGGAAGCCATTTATGTGCATACATATTGCAAATTTCCAGTCGAGTAGTATAAGAGATATGATGATAATAAACAACTTGACGGCGCGGCGTACCTAATACGAATTGGTATATAATCTACACCGTGGGTGGTTCCGACTGCCACAACAAATAATTATTAATGTAGTAAAGTATCATTGATGCCATAGTAAATATCACATATATAGTGCTACTTCTGGGGACTAAAATTTGCCAGAAATGTTTTTTATACTACGATGGTGGTAAACAGATATACGACCAACCCGATAGTAGCCTATGGACGCCTGAAACACGAGGAGTCGCGTGTGCGTCGTTGCGCGTGTCGTATCATACTTGTACTGATTATCGACATATCTTTTTAAGACATTACAGGTATTTTATTTAGTAAAGATAAAAATAAAATCTACTCAAATAATTCTTAAATAATTAATGTGCATCAGATAGCCCAATCCCTATTGTCACTCCACCCCTTCTTCTATCACTATGGATGTAAGGCCGATGTCAACTGGCTTTAATGAAGAATGATTGTAGGTACTTATTCTTCGATATGATTTCAGTATTCACTAATTACTGTATTGTTTAACGCTTTAAGTCTTAATAAAATTATACTTATACATATGTAATGTTTAACGTTTTTTCATTAATCAAAGTAAATTACAAAAACAATTACCACCATTGTTATCCATGATAAAGAGATGTTTACACAACAGAATATAGATTACTAAATGTACTAAACACTAGTCTTATATATGAATTCATATTGAATATAAACACGACTATTTTAGTAGTACCAGTTGTGAAATCATTTCTAATATTCTTTTTCATATTTGCTCCTTTTTTCTATGAGAAAGGACAAAATTAGAGAAAAATAATTAATTAAAAATAATTTTATATTCTGTTCCTACAAGTATATATATGTTACAGAATATTACAGTATATATATGCTACAATTCAATAAACTATACTATGTATTGTAGGAATATATATTATAATAAGTTGCAGAAACATTAGTTTAATTGCTGACAAAGTTTACAGTTTCTGAATAAATATAATTAATTTCAATTATCAAGTAATTTCTGGCGCCATAGTCGAAATAGAAGTACTCACATATATATAATCTAAAGACTTAAACATATTAATTGCACACTTTTGAATGCTGTGATAAATAATATATTTATAATCTAATCTATAACAAATAATGACTCATGAAGTTTATAATATCAGTGCAATAATATTTTTTAATTATGAAATATGAGTAGAACCCATCGACCGAACTAACTTCATCGATGACGAGCGATAATTATCAACCGATTCTAAGTTTTTTTTGTGAGTATATTGATGCAATATCTTCGCCAATTCTACATAGATTTTTAAAGATTATTTTTCGGAAACAGAGAGAATACAGACTTGTATAGTAGGTATCTACTACTCAGTAGAAAACTGCCCCTCCCTTTCATCAATTGGACATATGCGAATGTCAATGTCAGTAATATTTGTTATTCTTGCGATAGTTTTACAATGAGCATTTCTAACTAGAAAGGCTGATATACGATCAGTGTCTGCCCACTATGTAAATTAATACAGCAGTGCTGGTCCATCACTGTAGTGTATTTATTTACACAATCTTAAATAAAACTTTAGTTTTCTGAATTAATGATTCAGAAAACTAAAGCTTTTTTGAAAAACAGATACATACCATTTGGAAGTACGTCACAGATGCCTGGAACTGATCATGTAAATGCAGCTTTCTTTTAACATTGTCTTCCTTTTCTCTAATTATTTTAGGTCAGCGCTACGTACCATTCATTTTTACATAATATATATTTTTCTAATGAAACAGTACCATTAAAAATAAATCTCCATAAAAGAATAGTGGAATATTATTTTGAAATTAATTCAATGTAAGTGTACTAGCGTGCTTTACATTTCATAGAATACAAATGATTAAACGTCACGTCATGGTCACGGCAATAGCGAGTGAAATTCATATTATTTATATGATATTTGACAGTTTCTTAGTAATTTATTATTTTTAATTATCATCGTTATATCTACATTGTAACGGCGGATTTATCGAGTACACACCTTTTATCTATTTGGGACAAAAATACGATAAATGAATAATAATAGATTGTTCAAATCAGTTCCTGTTTGTTGTATATACATACATATGTGATTTTAGAACTGTACAGTTTATACATTTACGAATAAGTACGTACTAATTATATCCTTTTGCACAGGAAAACAATTCGTAATACTCATTTTATAAAATAAAAACATTTTCACTTTGATCTTCTTAAGAGATTCTTATTAATATTTGTAAATACCTACATAAGTACACATTTAAGATTTGCTGAAAAATATTTACACTCAAGACCTCATTATCCCTTATAATAACTATAACTTTTTTGGCGCAACATGAATAGCAGCTTTAAAAACTATGTATCGTATTTCTTTTTTATAATATTAGACGAATATTTTTAGTTTCCAATACTGATGAACCTCAACCTAGTCAACAACAACATCTAAATAATTAATTGGGTCATATATCATTTCAGTGCGCTTAATATACGGCTCGGAACGGCTAATCATTACACAAAAATATTAATGACAAATTAATTTGGCCCGTTCCCTTTACTGTACTATTGTTATAGAATAAAAATAGCACATAGAATACGTAGGCGAATTAGATGCTACGGCCAATTATTAAATTGACTGTTTAATACTAATAACTTTTTAATCAAACCTAAACAACTTGAAATGATCAAGAAACTTTCATCCAGGTAAATCATAAACTCCCGGAACTTTCTGACCTTTATAGGTAGGTGCTACAGATATCCTCGCAATTTCCTCTACGTGATGTTTAATTTAAATATTTGTTTTAACAAATCATTTCGTGAAACGAATAACTTTTACTCTCTCTCTCTCTCTCTGGAAATGTGGGAAACAATTTTATATTTCATCTACTATAATATTAATTTGTAAAACATATATACATTTTCTGATTTTATGTGTAGAGATATTTAGAGTAATCTTCAAAACGACTGCACTTATTTCAAGTATTTTTCACAGATTACTAAACAATAACAAATTGTTACAAAATATTCAGATTTTTCTATGATTTCTTAATGATTTTGGAATAGAAACTATGTTATAAAGTTATAACGTTACAAGTCCACATGATGGTCAGTTGTATCCGTCGCCTACGGTTCTCACAATAGCATGTGACATCCATGATATTATTCATGTGGTGCCATTTCAGATGATTACGATGTCTTGCCTCGTATCCTGTTATTACACTGAATACTCTCGCCCTTCAATTGAAAAAAAAGCTTACAAAACAAGCTGCTTGGCGGAAATACACTCATCAAAAAAGTCTAAGCAACACATAATATTTCAAATTATTAATCAATTATTATATAATTTCTTAGATGACACTGAGATACCCACGCAAACGACTTTTTACAAAGTCTACCTCGGTGATAAATAGTTATTACATCTTCTTTGACAACTGGTTGCAAACTTAGTTGTAAAGCGGTCGGAAGCCATTTATGTGCATACATATTGCAAATTTCCAGTCGAGTAGTATAAGAGATATGATGATAATAAACAACTTGACGGCGCGGCGTACCTAATACGAATTGGTATATAATCTACACCGTGGGTGGTTCCGACTGCCACAACAAATAATTATTAATGTAGTAAAGTATCATTGATGCCATAGTAAATATCACATATATAGTGCTACTTCTGGGGACTAAAATTTGCCAGAAATGTTTTTTATACTACGATGGTGGTAAACAGATATACGACCAACCCGATAGTAGCCTATGGACGCCTGAAACACGAGGAGTCGCGTGTGCGTCGTTGCGCGTGTCGTATCATACTTGTACTGATTATCGACATATCTTTTTAAGACATTACAGGTATTTTATTTAGTAAAGATAAAAATAAAATCTACTCAAATAATTCTTAAATAATTAATGTGCATCAGATAGCCCAATCCCTATTGTCACTCCACCCCTTCTTCTATCACTATGGATGTAAGGCCGATGTCAACTGGCTTTAATGAAGAATGATTGTAGGTACTTATTCTTCGATATGATTTCAGTATTCACTAATTACTGTATTGTTTAACGCTTTAAGTCTTAATAAAATTATACTTATACATATGTAATGTTTAACGTTTTTTCATTAATCAAAGTAAATTACAAAAACAATTACCACCATTGTTATCCATGATAAAGAGATGTTTACACAACAGAATATAGATTACTAAATGTACTAAACACTAGTCTTATATATGAATTCATATTGAATATAAACACGACTATTTTAGTAGTACCAGTTGTGAAATCATTTCTAATATTCTTTTTCATATTTGCTCCTTTTTCTATGAGAAAGGACAAAATTAGAGAAAAATAATTAATTAAAAATAATTTATATTCTGTTCCTACAAGTACATATATGTTACATAATATAAAAATATTTATATTCTGTAACATATATACATATATTCGGTAAATTAAAAGTATTTCGGAACCTAACATGAAATCTACAAATTATCTAGGTTTTATTTTTTGTACTTGGTATATTTAATTAACTGTTTCACCTTCGTATTATTCCTAAATTATTAAATTTCATTTTATAAAATGAAGAAACGGCTACTAGAAAATCTTAATAATTCTATACTAAATATATATTCTCATTATATTTTACTTCAGCTAATTAATTTATTGAAGTAATAAAAATGATATTAATGAAGAACTTGAACATCGCTAGTGTAACAGTAGCTTAGATGAGAGTCCCTGGCGACTTGCGTCAACACACGACCGGCGCGGCGCCGCACTCCTCACACCGCCACCCACCCGACCTCGTGTGCAGGTCACACAAACACATAACACACTAATGTGTACATGTAATGTTAATAATCACGTGTATTTTATAGACATTTACTACATACACACAAATATTCCGCGTTCCGTTTCTACACTGGTCATATACAGTGTGATAAAAGTTTAAGACAGGTATGCATCAAATAATCATCATCATAATCGTCATTTTAATTTCTTTAATTTGTAATACTATATGTTTTGTATCGTATTTCGATACGTTTTGTTACTATATGATTTGTATCGAAATACGTAAATAAAACATATAGTATTACAAATTAAAGAAATTAAAATGACGATTATGATGATGATTAATATAATAGTAAAATCGACATTAAACCACCTATTTACACACACTATTTTGAGGCCACTCCTTATTACATTTTTTTATCAATTATAGAGTTCGAAAACAAATGTAAAAAAGTACTAAATTTGTTATATTATACACACATGTTTTCCCTGTGGGGTGGTTTTCCTTTAAAGGGTTTGTTTATCATGCCTAATGGCTTTTTTATGTACATTTGTAACACTTGTTACATAAATTTATTGCTGTTATAATAGAAACCATTATTTGTGTATAGCGGAAGTTGCTCTTAGCCGGTTTGCGTTGAAATCGCATTGAAGTCGAGTTCAGACAAATTTTATTAGGGTCGGTTCAGTCGTGAAAAGGGCGCAAATATACAGACAGACACACTTTCGCATTTAGTTATCTAGTACCCATAGATAATAAGAACAATGTAAATTACTACGTATGTATCTAAAAGTAGTAGTTTATTAATCAATTTAAAAAAAGAATAAGGCCAATTTGATTTTTATAGGTAAAGTTTTGCCAATTACCACTCTATTTATTCAACTGAAGTAAGTGGCCTGATTTTTACTTCTCTCTCTGTTGCATACTATAAAAACAATGTTAATACGTTATAATAAAACGTTATGATTAATATTGATGACACAAAATCTTACACAACAAACCACAACCTTATACTACACCAACTCTAAAATATTAATTAAGAACTTGTACTAAGTTTCATCCAGACAAGGAATCAAGCTAAATTTACAGACTATAGACGGGTTTTATCATTTTATTGTAAACTGTACTCACTCCATACTATCAAACAAATCGTAAACGATCGAAAGTTATACAATACCTTAATATTTCGCTCTAGTTCTAAAAAGTGACTTCCAAATAATCCTTCCAAGAAGTATAACCCTGATGGATATATACACAGAAATAGTTTGTTTTGTTCTTGTTTTGTGAACAAAGTCGGTCATGTAGCATCATCTTCCGAGACTAAATCGGCAGTAGCGAGTTTGTGCCAACTGGCAATCAACCTAAGTCCCTAAGTACATATCTGTCGCCTATTAAATTATACATATTTAACTCTAGTCACGTCTGTGGGATCATTGTGCCTATCGATGTTATTAAGTTGCAATTCAGACTATAACAGATAAGATTTTCAAGTAGCTATGAAACACAAATCACGTAGGTGAGTTCTCATATAATTATCTATGTATGTATGTTGCAGTGAAAACTCGAAACTGGTTAAAACTACTTTTGTCTGCAAAAAAATGGCCATGTCAAACATTTGTTTATTTATTAGTTACTTTCTAAACCCATTCCAGTGTACATCCGTACTCTTAATTAATTTATTTATTACATATAGATGTATCACTTAGTGTTTTTTGTTGATTTATCCACTCATGTGTCACTTACTTTATTTTTATTCATGTTCTCTTTTACCAAAGGTTGTCTGGAAGAGATTACATTAGCGATAAGACCGCCTATTCCACTTACTTTTATTATCAATCTTTTGTTTTTCCTTGTGTCCTTTTAATATGAGTGCAATAATGTATTATAGATAAAACTATATACATATTATGTATCTAAAATAAGTAGTAAACCAGCTGATAGCCTACCTAATAGAAAGTAGTAACCGTCGCCTATAAAAACAAAATAAATTACGATGTCTCTACTTCTATTATTATACTTATGTTAGTATTATGGAAATTATCTGATATTTATTGCACTAAATGAAGGTCAATGACCTATACAGAGCTGACGATGATGATAGATTGGTTGATAACAAGAACAGTATATTTCGGCCAATCACACGCATCTATTGTCACCACAACTAGAGACGGTACGGATGCGTTTGTGATTGCGGTTCTATTTTATTGTAGACTAATGTTTATTTTTGTTGAATAATTAATGAAACATTATATTTAAAAGTATTGTAATGGTCTATCTCCTATTTAATGGATTACGATGAATTTATAGGTACGAATATTTCATATTTCACTTGGTTTGTACATAAATGTATTACGTAATCTACGGATATGCCTCATACAATACCGCCATTGTGTATGTCGGTATGTATGTATATCCTTCTATATGATTATCGCGCATTACATAAACACATACTTGTATAATACAATATACTAGTGGTGCCAGCGACATTATCCGCATATACATTTGTAGACATCAAAATTGACAATAATCAATCCCAAAAATAAGTAACCCATAACAGCCTTATTTATTTCGTTTATATGAAAAGTATAAATAATAAACGAATAATATGAAATGGACATATAAATAAATTAATTCAAATAAATAAATATGCAGATTAAATTATACTTGTCTGCATTATAGTTGCATCCCGGCTTCGCACGAATGGATTTTTTTGCATCTTATATCTTGAAGTGTTATTACTCAGATATAAGCATCAAGTCGTTACAAACATAAAGACCTTCCTCTTTATAGTATAATGCACAAGTAAAACTAAAAAGCGCTAGTGTAATCTAAAATATACATATTTTGCCCGATGAAGTCGTATTCTTTGCCGTTAAATTCGGCGAATCGAATTTCAATAGAATTGTTTATAGTTTACTTGTAGGTGAATATTTTTTGTTAATTCTTATGAGTTATATAGACGATAGTATAAATATAGTTCTCAGCTGTTAATATTGGTTATGGTAAAAAAATTTAGTGCATTTTCTTTTATTCCGTATCCATAATTGGAGTTTATTTATTAAAAAATTGTTATACCAATTCGTTGTTTTTTTTAATTTTGACATATAATTTGAAACGGGTCAATCTGAGGGTTGGAATAAAAATCCATAGGGTGGAAAATTATATGTAAAAATGTATTTCTTTTTTTTACAGTTTCTAATATCGCAATTTTTTAAAATAAGTTATGAATTTATTACAAAAATATACTGCGCTGTTCGCGCAGAAATCAGACGTTAAAATAAAGTTATTTAGTTAAAATACAATAACAATTACCATCCTTTTGTAAAATAATGTAACACTATTTATATCTATCTATATTTATAATTATGGTAACACTATTCTCTTATCAGTGGTAACACTTTTCTACGTTTATTTAACCTACAAAACGTTGTTCAATATAATATTATGTAAATAGACTAATAGAATACAAAATCGGTTCTGTGCCAGTATCACAAAATAATATACACAGATATTTCTCTAGTTTTATGGTGCAAACGAATATTTTTTTTTCTGTAAATAGGTAATAATTGAAATGAAATTCATTAAAATGATTCTTGGACATGATTTACCGTTTATAATCGTTGTTATTGGTTTTATTTCCTTCATAATACGTGATTTATTATTGGTTCGCTTTTAAGTAATGTACCTATTTTGTAGAATTTAATTAGGTAAATATTATTGTAATTTTAATGTGATATTGGTTGAATAACGCAAATAAATTATAGAGGTATATCCATTTTATTGTAATTAAGTTGTGAAATATTAGAAAAATATGTATGTATGTGAAAAATAGTTTCCAATATAGTTGTAATTATTATGGACTTTGACTATCGATGTGTATTCATTTGTGCTCTCATGCTCTGTCAGTCCTTCTTCGTCAAAATCAATAAGAAGACACTTACTATCATAAATATAAACGCTTGAGTATTTTATATTTGATTAATGTAACGACCCAATTCTTTTGGCTAGACAGATTTTATTTTTATAGCACATCTATTAGAAATTCAGTGGCATGTGAGCTATTATATATTGCGCGTAGTATATCATAAACTTATTCAGCTCATTTACACCAATTAGTTAATTACGCATCATCAATAGCGAATCATGTAACTGACCAATCTGCATTTATAAACGGTAACAGTGTATTCATTACATTTGTCTCATACATTCGTTGGGGAGTACCTTTCCATTTTTATGGACAGCATACGGTATACGGTACGTACTCACGTACCGTATACTGGGATTCAGTAAGTTCTTCCAATTATACAGGAAACCTACACTACTTGTATAGGTTACCAAGAATTACTTATTTGAGTTTAGTCTTAAACCTATATTTGAGATGACTCCTTTTTATTTCAGTTATATACTTTTATAGTTGAATCTTAAGTCTATTCCATAAATGACTGCTTATTATAACTAATCCAGAGAAACGAAGATGCAAATTAGTTTAATTTATTACCTATCTAGTAGTTATAATAATATGTAATAGAGTACCTATTCCTATAATAAATAACAATGTACATTCACAATAATTCCTTGAAATAAATAAACCAGGTTATCGAAGTTCAAAAGAGTAACATGTTAAAATTTTAATCTACTGTTGTTTTGGGTGATTAATGACAATTTGCTTAAAATGACGCATATTTCTATTTAATAGAGTATATATCTAGAATACAAAATTAATTAAAATGGTCTGTAGCAAAAACCGTTTATATACTCGTATCTGTTGTCTGGTGTCATATGAAATAAAATAAGTAATCATATTGTTTATACTATATTAACCACTAGGTATAACAGATTTGTACTGATTTTATTTTATTATTCTAGAATTTTTCGAATTCAAATATATAAAGATCTAACCGTACAAAAATCTCGTTCATAAAAAATATCTTCAATCTGTTTAACAAACTAATATATATACGAACAATATAGGGGTATGTCCTGGATCACTTTATATATCACCTCGTCTGTAGCGAAATCAGGACAGATCTAAACAAACATCTATGTGTACAAAACAGAACACTGGTAATACCTAAGTAAGTCTGTATAGTATATTTTCAAGAGATTAATTGCTCATATAATTTATATATATTTTTAGTTGTAAACAGACTTCCATAGGTTATAAAAGGAGCACTGGAGTGGTCAAATTTTCCACGAGTACAGATAACGTGGGCCTCGATATTCCGCTGTTCTTAAACTTGACAGTTTACTATCAGTAGACAGGATGTAATTCTATTGTAAACACATTGATATATAACAATTATTCAAACTAGTTATAGCATACAAGCTGTTGCCTACGACTTCGTCTGCTCAAATTTTAATCCCCTTCCAGATAATTTTTTTCCGTCTTCGTAATACAAACGTTATATTAAACATTTTAAATGGCTCTTAAATCATTCAGCTGTTTGGCGTGAAAAAGTACCGACCAATACATGGTTACAATATATGAATGCGATCGTAACGATTTTTCTCGGTAATTTTGCATATATAGATATACCTATTTATACTAAAAGTTTGTATTCGTTATATTGAATTTTGAAAAACATTGAGTTTCACGAAGCTTCATTATTAATTGACTATATTTTATTAAATTCGTTTTATGCGTTTATGGTAAACTAAACACCCAAACAAGTAACCGTTACCTAGATGTCAACGCCTATTATGTCTCTATGCTGTCAACGGATATTACACTGTATACTGTGACACCCGTGGTTCCTCTCATGCGTAGCCATTCTCACGAAGTACGATGTTATGGCAATTTCAGTGCCATTAAAACCGAAATATAGCTTTGATATTAAATTAGTGACAGTAATGTATTTATTACTGAATTGGGGCCACTCAGGAATTCTTGCATTCATAAAACCTAAAGTTAGCCGACAAGCGTGGAATAAAAAAGACAAAAGAAGCCTATCCTAAAAACAGTAGACTATCTTCATTAATTAAACCTGTCTACTTCTAAGACACAATCGGTAAATACAATCGGGGTCTATCTAATGTCTAAAAATCTAATGCAAACTTTCTTCACGTAGAGCTAACTGACCAACTTCTACTAACATTTCAAGTAGCAAGGATCCAAACGATCTACGCTACGAGTATAAATCGCGTTTTGACGTTTATGAACAGATTAATATTAGTTCTTTTTATAGAGCTCTCTTTTATTTATTTATGAAATTAAAATAAATTTTATCACAATTGTGGGTTATACAAACGAGATACTTGTACAACAGTATTATATTTATAAGCCTGTCATGACATTATTATTGGTGAAAGATTGAAGTAGGACGACCCTATTAAGAAAATTTATATTTTTAAAAATATCTCAAGACAGTCCAACAACTGAAATAAATTCTCGACGTAGTAATTGATATTGTCTGTATCAATTCTTTAAATTTTATATAAATCCCTTAAAATATATTCTATTTAAAAAATATATATTATAGTATTATTATGAACAAAAAATAAATGATTATGAATTAGATAAAGTAAGATAAACCATAATGGATATTTCCACAAACATAAACTAATGGAAAATTAACAAATTATTTTATTTATCTGTATGAGTAAACATTTTCATGTTCACTAACTTTCCGATACTTTATTATGATAATATGTGTCTTAGTCAAACACCTGTGATGATAAAGGGCGATGCACTTGGCACATAGATGGGATTGGATACATTACTATTGTATCAACTGAAGAGTGAATTCAATAAAATAGGATACGTTAGAATAGCCAAAAACGAATGTGATATTTTTACATAGAAATATTTATATTCATTAATTATGTTTGCCACTAAATGGACCGTATGATTGTTTGCTAGCTAGCGGTATGAAAAATCATTACTGTCCACTATACCCGCGTGAAGGTTGGATGCATATAAATCTACGAATCTAATTAATAATCAAATATTTCAGGATTAGTCGTTTATATCAAGGTATTTATTCATTCTCAAAATAATGATATTAATTTGCTTTATAGTCTAGTCTAAAAGATGAGTCCAATAAATGCACTTCATTTAATTTTTTTCTGCGTTAATAATTTTGTAATTCTGTTTATTTTCAGCAACGCTTATCACAGCGACGGCGGGTACCTGCTATGGCTGGCCATCACCAACGCTACCTTATCTGCAGTCACCTGACAGTAGCATACCAACAACACCTAGTGAGGGATCATGGATAGTATCTATAATGATCCTGTCCTCCGCCATCACACCAATTCCCTCGGCCTACCTAGCTGACAGATTTGGAAGAAAAACTACGTTACTCATCGGAGCGGTGCCATTCATCATTGGTTGGCTGTTGATCATCTTCGCCAAATCTGTAGGAGTCCTATATATAGCTAGAATGTTCTCTGGACTCGGATACGGGATTGTATATACAGTTGCACCTATGTATACAGGAGAAATTGCTACAAATGAAGTTCGAGGGGCTCTCTCTACTCTCATTACACTAATGAATAAAGTAAGTATCTCATACTAATGTACGTAGTATTCGTAGTTATTCATTAAATCTCGCCATGTTGTACAGTGAACTAATTAATATTGAAGTAAAAATATAAAGTTACTTCATTAGATGTTTTATGATACCCAAATGTTAATTAATGCCTTTAAAATATATTTACCGCTATAAGTTGAAATATTAATCAAATAATAATCTTGTTACCTTAACCTGTATAGAAATGTTTATTATATTTATTTAACTATACTCATTACACTTTTGATAAGGCGCATATCTTACTGAAATGCCGTATCAAGTAATTCCGTTTATATGCAATTATTCCTTCACTAGCTACTCTATATATATCTTTCTCTAGAATCACTCTATCTATTAAAAAAACCGCTTCAAAATCCTTTGCATAGTTTTCAAGATTTAAGCATATATAAGGACGGACAGACAGCGACAGCGACTTTATTTTAGACTATGTAATGATGATGAAGATTACAATTGCTTTATCTAAATAAAGTAGGTACCCACTCCTATTAATACAACATGAATGTTTCAAAAGATGCATTTAAAGTATGTTTATCACTGTGTAACGTTCATACTTACGCGGCTAGACAAATTTGAATAAAACCACAGATAACACATAAAACTAAAAAATAAAATTAGTCAATATCGTAATTTAAAAGAATCTAAAAAAAAATATCTTCGTATTCATGTGGGCAAAGCCATTGCAAAAACAACGAATCATACTGAAATGTTCTGATTCATTATGGACCACTCTGTTTGTTAATCTATTGTATAATACAAACTTTTTATACAGTCGCGACGCAATTTAAAAAAAAAACTGACAGTTCAGCTTGGCCTTGAATTATAAAAAATAAATACATTTTGTATATATGAAACAAATTGAAAACCACAGGCGAGTCGTATTCAATGAAATCGACAATTGTGAGCGCCAATCTCATTATATGCTTTGTCATGACCTGAATACCTACTGTTGTTTAGTTGATAAGCATTGTGTGTGATGTTTCAGATATCTAATTCTCAAAAAAAATTGTTATTTGCAGTTATCTATCTCAACAAGTACTATTAAAATTCATTTTTTTTAATTAATCATGATACAGTAGCGATACAATAGTTATATTATAAATATAAATATATAACATCTATGACTACTTATATATTGATTACGATTACCTTTATCAATACTTAAGTAGTAATGCTTTTACGGGATACTTAGTAGGAGTATATATATTTATATCAGTACTTCAGAAGTACCTACAATATATTTGCAGACTGTGTCTCTCACCCCACCCATCAGATATTTGCTTAGCTACAAATACGCAATATGAAACGTGATTAACATGACTCACTGCCTTAATTACATATTGCTCATAATTAACCCACACATTTACATAAATATAGTACTATGGATTTTCTGCGAAGTTCAATCTGCAATTGCCGCGAACGTCATGCTAATGCAAGAATTGTTTATTTCCTTGGATATATTTCCAAAATCTTACGTTTAATTATTAGAATATAAATAACGTATAATTTATGCAATTTTTGTATCATTATATTCGTTATTTTTTTATTATTATTAATGGTTATTAATGGGTGGGCGTATATATGGGTATATATATATATATGTGGGTTTATAACGTATATCATTTTAATGAACGTACGTCATTTTAATGACAATCCTTGTATTCTTCCTATGCATTTATCGACGTGAATTAAGACAAAACATAACTATAGTCTGTTTTTTATCTCAGAGGCAAATTTGAGATCACATATATTGCCAGTTTTAGCGATTCTTAAATAGTATTAGGGCTTAATCGGAATTAATATCTATTAGTTACCGTTTTAAATCGGTTACACTCAAATAACACGTGGGTGTTCATTTAATACGTATTAACACAAAATTAATAAATTATAGGTACTAATAATATAGGGTTGTTGAAGAAAAATAGATTTGTTATTGACATATTACACTAAAACAGGGACTGCCTTAACTGCCTAGTCTTTTTATAAAACAAGTGACATTAGTATGGTGCCATATTTCATAAAACCTACACCAATTTAAAAGAAAAAATAGATTTGTAGCTTAACATCTACTATACATATGTATGGAATCTACAAAAATGTATGTTGGTGTTGGTTAATACGAAGATAGTAATGGAAACATTAGTGTACGTACGTAATATTTGAAAATATGTTGTGGAAAATACTTAAAAAAGCTATAAAAGTACCTAATCGTTTAAATTAAAAAAATACGATTTAACAAAACCGTATAACAGATACATTGCTCCGCTAAAGCTGATAATACTGTTTGAAAAATTGACATTTACACCTGACAATTTAGTTTCCGAGATTAAAAATCAGACTATAATCTATATATATCAAACGTTCAAATTAATTAAGCTGTTTAAAGGATTAATAACGCACGTTGTTTTGATTTGATCAGAACTTAGATCATAGAAAATATACAATAATAAATATTGTATATTTCCTATGTATACATATATCCTACGTATACATGATATAGGTATGTCATTACAATGTTATAAATTTCCTCTTGCTATATTTGTAGTTCAGTATAGTAAGAAAAACCAGAACCTTTATTTATTGCTTCCCCATACAGAAAACTCTACCTTAAATTTTCATGGTACCAATAAATTAACATCTTTTATTTTCGAATATATTTCCAGTATTGAATACCAAAAACTTATTACAATATTTTTATTAACTCTTCGCATATATCATAAATTTCTTTTAATAAACTAATGAATTAAAAAAACACAAAGTGCTAAGGAACAATTGTGCTATTATATATTATACAGTGCGCAAATTCGATGTGAAGGTTGTCCTCTCAATAGCCAATATTGTATATGTACTGATGTTGTCATGAGTACAAATATTCAAGATTAATATAATTGTATATTATGGCGTCGACATATCTTGATAAAGCTGAATTGCCGGTATTAAAGTTACACGAAAGTAATAAAATTGTTCTGTATTAACTCGTCAACTTTGTCAAGTACCAGAAGATTACAGATACACCAGTCTTTTGCGCGATATTTCAAGCTTATTGTTATCGTATTTTACTGTCGTCATTTCAAGTTAATAATGATAATTTGATTATTTTGATACTTTGTTTAAAAAAAATATGCACCGTCTTACTTACGATGGTCGCGGTTTCAACTTCTTGCACGACTTATTTTCATGAGTATGATTGTTTGTATTGGTCTGATCACTTTTTGTATATTACGTACTTATAAACAAAAAAACTATTTAAGTATTTATATTCGTTGTGTAGTACCCATAACAAAACTACAGCTTGGGACTAGATGGCGCTGTGTGAATTGTCCAGTGTTATTATTTGTTTAATAAAACTGTCAAAAATATTATATTAATAAGTATTTAGGAACACAGTTTTCGATTTATTCTGCAATATTATAAAAATACACACAACAGTAGTAAATACTAAATGACGAAACTAATATATATTGTATTTTTCAATTTCAGATTGGTATTCTTGCCCAGTATTGCATCGGACCATTCGTATCGATGCGAACCTTAGCCGCCATTAACTTGACCCTGCCGATTACTTTTGTCTTGTCATTTATCTTCCTTCCGGAATCGCCCTACTATTACCTGAAATTTGAACGCAGCGAAAGGGCAGAACGATCCCTTAGAAGTCTACGTTCTGGAGATATAAGAACGGAACTTAAAAATATAGAAATTAATGTTCAAGAAGATATGAAAAATCGAGGAACTTGGAGTGATTTGATCACTGAAGCTACAAACAGAAAAGCCTTATGGATATGTTTAGGAATATTTACAATTCAACAGTTGTGTGGGAGCGCCGCAGTGGTTGCATATGCTGAAGTTATTTTTAATTGTACTACACAAGGTGCCAATGCTCCCACTAATGCTTCAGGACTAAATAAAACTGTTCCACATATTGGCACTAGCATTAAACCATACCAGGAATCTATTATTTTAGGATGTGTCCAAGTTGCTACTTGTATTCTTTCAGTAATTCTTGTGGACCGTGTTGGACGAAAACCCCTACTTCTTTTGTCAGCGCTTGGAGTTGGTCTAATGAATGGTACTATAGGCACATACTTCTTCTTCGATATTACAAACAAAGGATCTGTAGATTTCCTAAACTGGCTTCCATTATGTGCTCTGCTCATCTATATAGTTTGCTATGCCATCGGTCTATCAACAGTACCTTATGTGATAATTGGAGAAATGTTCCCAACGAATGTAAAACTCTACGCCTCATGTGTTGCCCACATATACACCGGTATCGCTATGTTTACAGTTCAAAAACTATTTCAGGTTGGTTTATTATTTTATTATTATATATATTAGATACTTTGTTCTTTTATGTATGTAATTAGAATGCTGACAGCCCATCTGATGCTAAGTGGTAATCGTCGCGTATATATATGAACACAGGTCGACGCGTTCCACCTCTCATTCGTTGCTATTTTAGAGAACTAAAATGTCATATCTCCGTATCCTGTAATTTAATGAAATTACGGGATGAGATCAATTACAGAGAATGGAATGGCTTTGTCTCACCTATCAACCGAAATATATCTTAAAAAGCAATCTGTTAAATGGCTGAAAAAGTGAATTTTCCTCGAAATGCAGATAGTGTACTATTGAATTTCACGCCGCCATTCGCTTTCACTGATCTGATCAGTACCAATACGATAGATAACAATCGACCACGATACTGTAAAATCGATTTTACAAGAGGTACATATCAATTTGGCTGAATTTCAATTTTATATCTAAATAAAAATATAGTCATACATTTAGATTCTTATTTCCTAAATATAAGTTTAATCAACATTAATATAATTTGCTATTTTGTTCCAAAAAAAATCAATTATAATTTAATGTTTGTATGAAAGATAATCTTCCTATTATTTAATTTAGCTTAATATCTATGTTGAATGGGCCATCAAGTAGTCATACTTAGTCACTAAAATAAATAATTAATATAATTAAAAAATAATTTGTAAACTGTTTTAATCAAGGGTTTCTTTAACGATTTCAGGTGGTAAAGGACGCTTATGAAATTTACACAGTATTCTGGGGATTTGCGGCCTTCTCTTTCCTTGGTCTGGTGTTCACGCTCGTAGTACTAGCTGAGACGAAAGGCAAGTCGTTCTCCGGTATTCAAGAACAATTACGAAGAGAAGTAGAAAGGGGCAGCGCCATTCAAGTAGCTACCAATGAATATTGAACGATCGGCAGTCACCCACGCGGGCTCGATTTTCTCATTGTTATTTCTAAGTTAAGTTTAAGGGATCAAGTTGAAAATAAAACTTAAGAATATTGTTACTTAAACTATAATGATAGACATACAGTTTTATATACAGAAATTTTGTGTACAAGAAGATTAATTTAACAATCTGTACATAAGTAGGGAGGGAAGAAGAGTGGGAGCTAGGACAGATGCCGATGAAAATGCGGTGAAGTCTTGAGAGTCAAAGTTGGATGGCAAACTCCTGGATGCCACCACGCTCGAATACAGCTTTGCCGACTGCTTTGGTGTTCTTGTCTTGTTAGGACTATCAAAATCAACCAGGTACAGACCGAAGCGGGACCTGTAATTGCATTTACAAAACACATCACGAGTGAATTAAACCGTTTTGACTGATTCTTTATTTTTGTTTGTTTTTTTCTTCTAAATATATTTTTCTTCTACTTATATACAGATGATAATATTTTTTTAATGTAATAAAGATGTTTTAAATATATAAAAAAAAGTAGAAATCCTAACAAAACATGTAGAGCAATTGATTAATACAAGGTTACTTCATTCATTCTGATAGTCTATGAGGAACGCTATTTTCAACACTGGATATAAAATGTTAAAAATGGAGTTTTGATTTTTAATAATAGTTTAATATATATATTTTTTTTAATCGACGATAATAGAATGGTTCACCCGCCCTCGCTAACGGCTTACGCTGGCGGGCCACCAGTGGAGGATGATAAAATGCACATGAAGTCAGATCAGCCCATCTTGATAAATAACAATTTACCACGATGGTTTTCAGGGGAAACCGCGTGGAGGTCAACATGACGTTGCGAACGAAGATTGTTCAAAAATGTTTCACCATAATATACATGCATGTCGGAAAATAAATTATCATTTATTCTTAAAATGAAAAAGAAGAAATACCTAATTAGGAAATGATTTTTCAACAATTCAATATATCTACTTTGTTCATATGGAATAACTAAATGGACTAAAACCACTCAGCATAAAAATAATTGGCGTTTTTTGCAATCCATTATTATTTCTTAAATATAAAGTTAAAAAGGTATTGTTTAGGCCTTGAACTTTTAGAAAATTATATCTGTGTGGCATTTCAGAAGATTCTACATTCTATTTACTTCAAACAACTTTAAGATATTAAATTAATTCTTATATGTAGGTGCTACCAAAGAACGACAGGCTAAGGTTTAGGTAATCTTTTCATAAATTTATTTATTACATCCACTTATCAAGGATTGTAAATTAGAAACATCACAAATTAATATATAAAATGTATAAATATAGAGATATATATATACATAGAGATAGGCTATACAGATAGGAGATATTTTAATCTTTTCATGCATTCATATTGATTTAGCTCCTAAACTTTGAACTTGGATTTCACGCATGGTCTAGTGGTTCGGTATAGTCGCAGGTTTGATTCCTCGCACAATTGTATTCATGATTTAATGTTTATATTAGTCTGAATGTTTCAGGTAAGTATAGATATCAATATACAAACAAAAATGTGTTTAAGTATTTTATTTATTTTTTTAGTAACAAGCTCTGCTTAGCTTGGGACTAAACGGCGTTGTGTGAATTTCCAGGGTTATTTTTAATATATTATTGCTAGTATGTAAACAGTACATATATCAGGTTTACAACAAAGATTACAACATCTTCAATACATAGCGAGGTACAGTAATTATTTTACCAATACAAAAGAATGTAGTTAGTTGGTAAATAATACAAAAACTGTTAAAAATGTTAAATGATATTATAATACAAAACAGTTTCGTTTTAACCGCAACGAAACTGAAAGTACAATTTTATGCTCTAGTTTAAATTCTATTTATTCAATTAATCAGTGAAGATGTGTTCTCAAAATAAATAAAATAACTATTGATAACCATCTGTATCAATAGCCTAAATAGTACAAAAGCCAACATTGTATCTCGTGATAAATTGCTATCTTATCCTTAGCTATCATATCGTACTTGTAGTTAACATCGAGCTGACCGTGTTAAGTTCATGAAGTTACTTAAATGTGCATTTGCTATTAGGTATATTTAATTATTGCACGCTAAGACACACTACACATTCTCGAAGATCACTATTAAAATCAAATATAGCCTAACAAGGAATCGCACATTAAATGGATATAGGAATTTAAGATGAAATATGATTTCAAATTATTTTTATTATATTTATTTTAAACAAGAGAACTATGTTTCATAATTGTCAACTAAAGGCATAATATAGAAACGATTAAAAAACAGTTAATGAATTAAAAAAAAAAAAAACTTATTAGTGGCCCAGATGAGAGACTATATGCAGAGAATAGAATTCATAATACAATAAAATACAGTGATTAGTGTCAAGCACTTTGTTAAAAGCTAATTTCAAAATCGGCAAAAATTAAATTTTTCAAGAATATATTAAATACTTACACGTAACCATCATCCCATTCAAAGTTATCCATCAAACTCCATGCGAAGTATCCAACGACATTACTTTCATCTTCATGGATAGCATGAAGAAGAGCATTCAGGTAATGCTTATAATATGATACACGAGATTTATCCTCCAATCCACTGAAGTCAGCGTAGCCATTTTCCGTCACAATAATAGGATAATTTTTGTATGTCTCCGTAATGTAGTGGAGCAGTCGACGGAAACCAAATGGCACTACCTGAAAAAGTTTCATGCATAAAATATGGTCAGAGAAATTCTATTTGTTACAATGTGTTTAACATAATTTCTATTGTGATATATCTTTTTTTTAAACATTCTGTAAATGTATTGTAGTGTTATTGCCAGATTCCTAACAACATGGTAACGGTCATCATCGCCTTACTCTAATGGTCGCGGGTTCGATTCCTCGCACGATACAAAGATATGTATTAATGAATATGATTGTATAAATAAATGCATACAAAATATTTTGGATATTTTGTATTCATTTATTAATACAATCATAGCTTGGGACTAGATGGCGCTGTGTAAATTCTCCTAGATTTTATTTTTCTTATTTCATTCTGCCATTGCTGTCTACCTATATATACTACCTATTCCACTGCTATACATCGGCTAGTAGAATAATTACTTTTCAAAAAAGTTACTACATTAAATATCCAGTGCATATGTGCATTAGGAAAAACCGGCGCAAAGTGTAAAAGTGAGGAAAATGCAATATTAAATGTATTGCAATTGCTGTAAAGCTATTATTTTAATTCTTTATCTCGTATAAAGAATTAAAATAATAGCTTCACAGCATTTGCATAATGACTGTATACATATCTTCTCCAGTATCAAAAATATTCTGTTGTATCTAAACACATCAAACAGGGATTATTAAATCTTTTTTTTTCCTTGGTAAAGGGAAAACCAGTACATAAAACGTATCTAGCAATCGTGTCTCTAAATGGTTGTTCTAGTTTTATTAGTCATATTATAGTACATAATTTATAAAGACACTTATTTCAAATTGTCTATGCACAGACTTATGTATCTTAAACATGTAACACTGTATTGAAGATTTCAATAAATAAGAAGTTACAAATATTAAAGATCCAGTAATATCATATAATTTGTTCTGCTGTATTTTCAAACTTGATAAAGGTTCGAAAAATATTTATTAGATATCTAAATGTTCCTATAATGTTGATTTAATAATTGTGCACATGTAAATAAATAATTTACCTTGAGCCATGCTGATGAAGACAAGGAAGGCCAGTCTGGATCTTGTACTCTGACAATACCGACGTCATTTTCATGTGATGGTATTGCGCCGACTTCTTTATCAGCCATAGATAATAAATAAGTTGTATAATGATTTAGACCAAAGAAATCAGCGGTCCCTCTTATATAAGCTACTTCCTCTTCACTGAAGACTGGTAATCGAGATGAACTATAATTTTGCTCTTTACTTTTCTCATTGACCAACTGAATTAGTTCTGGTGGATAATTGCCAGTTGCAGAGTATACGGGATGCGCGTACCAACCCATCTGCAAAAATAAATATGTAGGTACATATATTTCATGTATTTAGATAATTTTCTACATATTATAGAAAGCATTGTATATGATATTACTTCTACGTCACACACATAAATCACAACACAATCCAGTATCATCTGATCTGTTTTTTCCTGGGGATAAAAAGTAACGATATGATATGAAACTATAGAAACCTTTTGAAACTTGGCACAAACGTAGACATATAGATTGTACATTAAGGCGCGGCTGAAAGGTGTACCTTCCTCTGTATTTAATAAAGGCGACGTTACGTCTTGCTGCATAAATTGTATAAGTATGACTTAGAAATCCAAATAAAATGTGTTTTAGTTAGTAGTTTGTCTGAGGAATATGGATAAATCTACGTCTGTAACTTAATCATTTTATAATTTATTAATACCTAGGATATGACATTTCTGATGCCCTAACCCGACATATAATTTATGCTGGTGGAAACAATATATAGCAATAGCTTACTATCCATCGTGCTTAAAGTCGTTAAAAAATATAACAATAAAACCTAATAATAATATTAACACTAACGTGAGTTTTCAAATATAATTCCGACGCTTTTTTATCACTTTCTGAATTTGTTTTAGGTTCTGCCCAATTCGAATCCAAAGATAAGCCTATTTTACCTGAAATGAGAACAAAAGTATATGTAAATAACCGAATAAAGATTAAACCAGAATGAGGTATAATTAAAAGTTACCAAGAAATTTCGAAATTACCTCCAGTTTCGCTGAAATTCGTTTTAAACAAATGGTAGGCACTCGCGTGGGCTTTCAAAAGGTTATGAGTGCAAAGATACTCCGCAATACCATGTCTGTTTAGTGCTGGTGCTCTGTATGTTCCACCATAACCTTCCAAACAGGTCTGCATGGGCTCATTAAAAGTGACCCAGTATTTAACTTTATGAGCGAAATGTTTGAAAAGTACATTTGCATAATCTGTATAGTAGTCGATTATGTGCGCATTAGTCCAACCACCGATGTCTTGCAACTTCTGAGGGAGGTCCCAATGATATATCGTCACCATCGGGGTAATGTTGTACTTCAAGAGTTCATTAATAAGATTATCATAATATTTTATACCCAATGGGTTGACGCTGTTTGCAAACCCGGAGGGCAAAACTCTCGGCCAAGATATTGAGAATCGGTATATATCTACTCCGAGTTCGTGTACCATTTCAACATCTCGTTTGTACAGGTGGTATGAGTCTGCAGCGACGTCAGCATTCGAACCGTCTTTTACAAAACTCTTATTATTGTGTACTAAATGGTCCCATATGCTTTCTGATTTTCCTGTAAATATTTATATATTTTGTATTAATTAGTTAGCTAATTATTATTAATTAGGTACTTATTATGATTGTAAGCCAATTTCGAAACTGTCTAGTTCGAAATTGGCTTACAATATGGAATACTCGACAACTTAATAACACAAAATCATTGGCCTATAGACATCTAGCGGTTAAGCACAAACCTTACCTCCGATGGTTGCGAGTTCGATTCCTCTTACGGTACGAACATTTGTATTCATCGGTACAATTATTTGTCGCTTTGTAGGTGTTTCTTAAAAATTTCTTTCTTTAAATGCATACTTATATTATGTAAGCATTTAAAATAATGTATCTATATATTTATATCAGTTATCTAGTACCCATTATACAAGCACAACTTAGCTTGGAACTAAATGGCGCTATGTAAATTGTCTTGAAATATTCTTATTATCTATTAATGGATATCTCAAAATATTTTATTATCGCCTATTATACTCATACTAAATTCTAGGGACTAACATTTTTACCCCATAGCTGCACTGTACAACAAAAGAGTTAAACAAGTTATTTAGTGGAAGAAATAAGTACAATTGAAAAAAAAATAATGAGAAGTCTTACTTTGAGAATATTTTGAGTTAAAATAATTTTATGTTTTGCAATGTTCTGAATCTTACGCAAAATTGATAATGAATGAATTAATATTAAATACCATCTTCATTCCAGGCTCCCTCAATTTGCACAGAAGCCGTCGATACACCAAACAAAAAGTCCTTTGGAAATGTGTAACCGGAATTAGGGCCTCCAGACAAATCCACTTTCTCCGCTTTCCTGAAAATAAAAATCGTATCCCTAAAATAAAACTGTTCAATTCAAAATACGTTAATAAAAATTAATGCTTGCTTTATTATTAATGCTGGACTTCATTTGAAGAAATAATCGAATAACGAAAATAATGAATTAATATTTCATGTAATTTCGGATGTAAATTATTATTACTCCTTGATAGGTCAAATTGCCTATAAACTACTACTTCTCCACGATTATAAATAATAATAATAATAATAATTAAATAATATATAAAAATTTTGTTTATTAATGAAAAGTTAAAAGTTATTTCATTAACAACAACAGGGATAAGATAACTTCTACCACGTTACATTCAAATGAACCCAGCGAAATATGTAATGTAATAATGAAATGTGGCTTTGACCACGATAACAGTTGACAATGTCTCTGACTAACCCACCGTAGATAACAGTCGTTAATATACATTTATATTATAAATAACCTTCTCGAAACCAACAACTAACTGAATCTCATGTAAGCTTGGTTTAATAAAAAGATAATATGCTAATTACTTAGGTATTATTACTTTACAACCATGATATTTTATTGCATTAACAAATTATATGACACAAGCTAGTTAAGAATTGTAAATACCTAGGTAGCAACTAATTCATAGAATACAACAATAAGAATGTATTTAAAAAAATGTAGGTAATAATCAGATATGCAAAACTACACCATTAATATAAGAGTACAAAAACTCAAAGATATAATTTATCTGTTTTTATAATTCAAATAGCTACAAATTAGAACTTCTATGAGGCTAAAGAACGTATTCCAAGCCGTTACGTCCCTTGAAGAAAATGTTTTTGCGTGAATCTGTGGTACCATTTTTAGCACAGCATATATTGCAAACTACTATTTGGACATTTTATCTTGTGCAAGCTAACCTCTCTTAAAAAAATATATAACAAATAAAATATTGTTACATGGAATATTTTTTTTCTATACTTTTCATAAGTTGCTAATATAAAACGTATTTTTGACTATCCCATCCAGGAGTAAAGTCGCGAACATATATTTATATGCATTTTAACATTCTAATAATATAGGTGAACACGGTTCACCAATTGCAAAATGCCATATAGTAACACTGGTCTGGTTGACTATCTTGCATAAGGATATCAATACCAATATACCTGTGTCACGATCTTAAATACATTGTATAAAGTATAAACGTAACAGAGACTTCCATGTTCCTTATTCCAAGTTAATATAACATTGAACTGTATTACAACTTTGTATTACAACATTTTTTTCACAAGCTAATCAAAACCTACTTTATGGGTACTAGGCAACAGATATTTTTTTTTAAATAAGTACATTTAGTTTCTGTAAACACTGAGGTACTATAAATCTAAAACACCCAGACGAATAATTATACGACCATCAGATGTAAAGTGGCTTTATAAACCGCTAAACAACTGAGACCGTCAATTGATAAGTGTGAACTATTTAACAATAAAATATTTAATTAAAGTTTTCATAGAAAGATATTGTATGTTTTTTTCCACATACCACAATTACATATATAGCTAAAGCTATACTTGTAATGTTAAAAAATAGTGTTGTATTTCTTAAATTACTACCATTTCTCAGCTCTGCTAGTATAGTATCAATTGTACCTGCATATATAATTTGGCCATAACATCATATCACGCCATTTTTTAATTTAAACTATAACAACACTGATGAAATATCACAAAATGTTCTCATATCTACTGAATAGTAGAGTCCTTAATCTGAGTTTTACATGAAGGGGTAAACACGTTACAAATCTAAGAATACGTTGTCACTTTTGCATAATAATCTATCATTTTATACAGTAGATAGACTTTTATAATATATAGTCACTGAAATGAATAGTTCCACTCACTTTCTACTACAGAGAACACGCGATTGCCGTGTTTATTATATAGGTAAATAGTTTAGCCTACAATTATGCATTTTTAATTAAACAATTGACTAGGCACGTTTTTGTTGGTAATACAGGCTTTGAACAAGTACATAAAATAATATTAATAAATTTTATATCTAATATTTAAATATTCAAATGCAGCATGTTTTTTGTTTCTACTAATCAGTTTTTATTATTTTTTTGCGGGTCTGAACTTGTTTTACAGGTAAATCGAGCAGTTCATAATAACATGAGAGCATTGATTCAAGGTTTCACCATAAAAAGAACACTAAATGTTATAAAACGAACAATAAACATTATCATACTTTTGTGTCTGAGTATAACAATTATTTTTATGTGTATAATAAAATATTAAAATTTTCATTTCTATTCTAAAAACTATAAAATTTGACAATTTGTCAAAGTATATCGTCCATTTTCATATAATCAATATGGGAATAACACAATAAAAAACAAAGTAATTTCTAAACTAAATTGATTGACTATTTAAAATTATTATAAAATCTAAAGGGCCCTAAGTTAGTCGTATATAGTTATAACATATTATTATTGTTAATCAAAAACGGTATTAATATTACAAAGTTCTTTTGCGTTATTCGCGTCTAATAGCGTGTCCAATGTTCTTTGTTTTGATTCATTATTAAATATAAAAAATCTATTAAAAAGAATCATACTCGTATAATACGTTCATAATTGAAGATAACATTAACGTAAAAGAAAAAAAACAGGAGGTATTTTGAGAATACTGGTGATTGGGAAATTGTCGCTTGAAAAATATGCCTTGAAGTATATATACATAGGTATAATAATTCATAAATTTCGTATAGTAACCTAACATGTGATGTGAAGCTAATATCAAGGCTCCATTTAGACAGAGAATGATGACTTCACACTAACAATATTATTTGTCACGCAGTGCCGGTAATTAAGCATGAAAGAACGTTCTCTCATTATGTACTAAAGAGATACAATTACCTGAGCACAATTATTTCATACTAGTTGATTCCTACAGTTTTGCTCAGAAACATTTCAATACTTATAAGAATTCTTGCCATCTTTGCATAGAGACCGTGGTGGCGTTTTCTACCTTGCAATATGTTTAAATCATTCTGACACAAAAAAATATCTGACTTATTCTCCGGTAAATCAAACACCGTATTCGAACAAAAAAATGTTGTAAAAGGAATAATGTTTATTGTAGTCTGTGTAACTATTAATCTATGTTATTATTAGTCTATGGTAAGAACTTATTAGAAGACATTAAATGAAGATGTTCGCAAAAGTGAGGGAAACTTCTCACTTTGAGAAGAATTAATTTCATCTCTAATATAAACATAACATACCACACGCTCCATGTCACATTAGATACGAGTATACCGAGCGAAATGTACAGATGTCCAGAGTTACATACCACAACGGAGAGATTTGACAATTTGGTATAAATTTACCGTTATCACTGTTAACATATATTATAAATTGTTTACCCATTTATTACTGTTAACCCATATATATTATCATATTCCATATATTATAAAGTAACTACTGATGTAAAGACATCAGTCAAGAAAAGTCTTGACCCTAGAATTACCCTGTATGTTTATTGATCACTTCATTCAAATTATTATTACTGTAAAAATAATAATAGCCAGACTGACAATAATTAGATGTCTGAAAACTGATTTGGATTTCGTTACTTATTTTAGGTCTCCAAGAGTATTAAAATAACCGTTATGATTTTATTAAACTAATAGCAATAGTAATCGTAAATATTATAGACCTAAACGGGTACAGTTTACCATAGTAGATAATAATTGGGTGATGATAAAATATCCAAAAATTGGATTAATTTATGTAACATATCCCTCTTAACATTTCTACACATATACTCAGATGTGTGTATGAGTTTATTTAAATTTCTCGCAAGTTAATTATATATAATCTTATTCGAGATTTCGAGAGAATCTAAAGTATGGGCTGTATATCAGTAAAAGTAGTCGATAAAAAAGGAACATACATATTCCGAAAGAACGTTCCTTAATTCTATTAAACAAACATATCATTTACGCTTAACTTATCTGTAACATGAGTAATTCAAATCATAGAATTAAGAAACAGTATTTGATTTGCTTTTTTAAATTACGGCACACTGAAAGCAATCTATTTCTAACCGATATTTCTTGCTATGTAATTTTTAAATTACATAGCAAGTGATATCAAAGAGAAAGTATTGCTACGCAATTATTTTTCTCATTACATTATTATTTCCAGGTACACTGCAATAGATCAATTCATAGATGAATAAAATTATTAGTACTTTGTTCTATTTCATTAAAAAGAGAGAGCTGGTATATTAGTATTACTAGAAACGAATTAAAAAAATAAATTCAGTACATATTTTTTTATTAATCAATTTTGTATGAGAATAATAAATAGATTGCCCACCTAATTAAAAGTGGGAACCATCATGAAATCTTGAACAACATCACGGATAACAATGATTATACTATATTCTCAACATGACGATCACATAACGTATTGTTCTTCTGGGGTTAGCCTCGATTTAATATCCATCACGCGAAACTCCGAATATAGCCTTCTCCGTGGGTCACTGAATATGTTAGTTGGAGGTTTTATAGCGACTATCAGTATAACACCATGAATTCATAACTTATCAAGAGCAACATAGAAGAAGAACTTACTTCAAAAGTTTTGTTAGATATAATTACGCTATTCAATCTAAGGGACCATCTTATATAAAAACGCCTTGTAATAATATCTAAACGTATAAAGCTTGCAAATTATACGTATAATACACCGGTAAGTTGTTTTTGTGAATAAAGGAATGATAGCGTCCTCTGAGTAAGTAACGCCTGACTGGAGGTGTCCTGGTGTGTGAAGGATAAACATGAGTATTAAGACACGACACTTAGGAGCCGTAGTGAATAAATTTTTCATTAATGAAAACTACACAACTGCATCCCCAAAGGATCGAGCTGATACAATATAATGATAATAATGACAAATGTCATTACTGAGTCCCAGCCCTCTTACTTCACTTACGCAGGTAATAGATTTAGTCTATTGTAAATACTAAACAGTTTTTGAAAACCGGCTTGTTTGAGTGGCTTTAAGTCATCATTTAAGTTTACTTTACAAAAATACAGATGACCACGTTCAAAATGTAAAAAAACGTCCAATCACACCAAACAAAGATTTTGTCGAACATGCATATAATTATTATATGCGCAAATATCCTGTATATTAAAATTCCACAGATATTTTGATTATATAATTTTAATCATCCAGATATTGGCCGCATTCCAGTTAAGTACATAAAAAATATTTTTATGAATAATATTTAATGAAATTTCATAACGCAGCTCTTTCAATTCAAGTTTCTTGGAGAAGGTTTTTAAGATCTTGAATATAAAAATATATAGTAGTATTCTAAATCTTTAGTAAAAATATTATAATCATAATATTACATATGTAAATGTTTTAATGAACACGATATTATGTAAAACTTTAGTAATTATACCTCTGGCTAATTTGGGAAATCAACATAATACATATTAGCAATGGATTTTAATTGTCACTTTTTTCATTAGTCCGTATGTATTAACTAATAATTCTATCTATCTATCTATAATCAATTTATACGAAAGCAATCATATGACTACAATCCCGTTTGTCTCGGCGGTCTCGGGGGTCTAGTGGTTTAGCACACCGCTTTACTTCCAATGATCTCGGGTTCGATTCCTCGCATGATACACACATTGATATTTTTACACGTTTTAAAAAGTTATAAGAACTATTTAAATTGATATGTCTGAGTAGGTATAAATAATTATCAATATCAATAAAGTATAGATTAAACTAATAAATAAATGAGAAATTAATGACTGCAATTATGTTTCAGTTAATGCCCTGTTGTATTTAACACGATCACCTTCTCAGTGACCATGTCACAACATTTACAACTATTTTTTAGAAATGTATGTCATTGGCAATACAAGCCGTTTCCGCAAGGAAAACCTTACATTGAGCCGAGCGCAAGTATGAAAGAAACCGATTAGTAGCAATTTCACTCTCACTCATAAAGACTAAACTTTTTCTTTTTTTGTTCAGACGTGTATATTTTTAGTAACCCAAATCTTTTTTGTTAACTAAATTTAAGTATCTATGCAACAAAATGGCGCCTATTTCATTACAACAAATAATAGCCCTTTTATATATAGAAGATGTACCTTCTTACTATTTTAGTTCCCGTCCTTTACAATTTTCCCATACTAAGCAAAGACTCATACTAATTGCAAAACCTTCTCTCATTAAAAGTAACCCTGACATTTGTATAAATTTAACTCTTCTTTTATATTTGTTCATGCTTTCGGAGCATCATTCATTCCATGCACTAATATGTACTTATATTATATTAGCATGATGACATTATTGTGCAATTTCAAGTATTTTCAAGCTACCTTAATATAATTTTATTGCAACCAGATGCAAAAAAATACATATTAATGTACTGGACTCTACACTATTTATATGATCGTAGTACATCAGTCTCTCAATTCAGACCTGACATGACATTTTTTTTTTAGTTCGGGCACGTTTATCTCATTTTTTATTTTATAATAATCTACCTAATTAAAAATAAAGTAGGTAAACTTTAATGAGTAATTGCAAGGTCACAAAAGGCAATAATTTGTAACCAAAGCTTATAAATTAAAACATTTATGTCTAGGTTGACAACGAAGTAGGCCAAAGTATGTCAATTATTTAATACGATTACTGATAATTACACTTAATTTATCATAAAAAATATAAATCTAAGAACTTATATCTAACTACTAATAATATCTTATAGTATAAAAATTAAGCAAAAAGTCAGTTATATTCTCTAAAACTTTAAAAATAACAATATATCTGCGTGACAAACGAGTAGCTATATAATAAAGCTAAAGCTAAGATGTCGATAAGATATCTAAGGGAACAAACACTAATGTGTATATTTGTACAAAGGAGGAAAAATACTAAATGAAAATGGAAGTCACTCCATCTAGCAACGCGATGATAATCGACTAATTCCCGGTGAGATATTACATAATGGGTTGTCATAATGATGATCATTGTTAATACGACATTTTTTCAAATAATTACTTAAGAAAAATGCATAATAATGCATTGCATGCATTATTATGCATTTTTTAATCGATATTTTCCTTTATAGTTTTGCTACATTTAAACTTATTACTTCGACATAAAAAGTTACGATGTAAATTTTCTTAAACTAGTGGCCCGTCCCGACATCGTTAGCACGGTCATAACTTTGTATATTATATATTTAGGCAATATATAAAATAATATATAGGCAAAATACAATTTCAATAGTGTATCTTTCAAATAATAAAAGAATTTCTCAAATCGGTGCATAATAAAGTATGTTCTCTGTTTCGCTCCTTTATAATATTACTAAAATCTAAGTAGCTATTCTTTATTAAAGCAGTCTCCTATTCTCATGTTTACATTTAACCTATTTTACTTTCCATTAAGGCCTCTAATGTTATAGGTATAGTGTCTAACCGCAACTCTATTGTACAAAGGAAAATTATTATTAATTATTATTATTAAAACTAAAACGAACATAGTTTTAGTTTTAATCCGAACCACTTATGAAAATAGTAAATTTGATAATCAGTATCGGTTAGTTATCGCTTATAAATCACTAAATTTAAGTAATTGGTTCATGAAAGTATTTCGGTGTTAGTCATAATTTCGGACAAGTTGCTCTGCCGCGTACTGTAAGTTAAGTTAAGTTTTTCTAATCGAATTTTCGAGAACAGTTTATTGATTCTGCACGGTATTTAGCCAAGCACAGAACAGAATTAAACAGTTAGTATAAATATACCACTATCATTGTGTCTATACCAAGTATATGTAAAGTTACGACTATAAAGCCTGGCAGTTCCAGATACACATAGTGATACACAATTAACATGCAAATAGGTAATTTTAATGTAATAAAACGAATAACTATTTATAAAAATACAAGTTTCCCCCCTACTCTCCTCTTCAAAAATATTCCTCGTAGTCAAACTAGTTTGACTGCAAAGTTTAACCACGAGGGTTTACTTTAAAGTATATATTTTGAGCTAACTCTTACCAGCGAGTACGCTTTTTGAGTCAAAAGATACCATATGTCCGTTCGCATGATTTAGATTATTTTCACGTAAAATTCCTTTAATCTGTGGTCAGCCGTCATTAGTCGGATTATTCATGAAAGGGTAAAAAACAGACATACCTACACACTTTCTCGTGTATAAAATTAGTATGAATATCGATTTTAAAGTAAATATATATACAATGTATATATATATAATGTATATAGGTGTTTCATAAATTTAACAGAAAATAAAAGTAACTGATTCTGTCAAGTGAACAAAGTTTTGTATTGCAAATAATTATTGTACGACGAGAGCAAGGCGATGAATCTATTCTTATGATTATTGTGCTATCTTCTTTCTAATGAATATAACAGGAAGCCGTAATGTGTGTCTGTGTGATGACGCTGGCGACAGATTTGAATACTATAACTATGCAATACTATATTATCTGTGCTATAACTAAGTATTATGGTATGGTAGGTATTAGGATTAACCTATTTGTTAGTGACTTTTACATATGATTTGACCTACGATATTACATTATCTACGTTATTATTTTGTCTTTACCCCACAGGATCTGTTTGCTAAGTAAACTGCTACTAAAATTTGATATTAACAGTCCTCACGAAATATTGTTATAAACACTCGGCTGTCTTTCCTGATTGAAGAAGTAATACCAAAAATGATTTAGACATGAGATTATAGTGGACATAAAGACAATAAATGTATAATTAATCGGAAAATGCTTCCCGTCACCGTAAACCGTAACTGTAAAAAACCAAATTATAGCTCAGTATAGGCGCACCGGATTTCCAGTTTCCAATATATATGAGAATCAAGATGACGCACGTCATGTAACACGTCAAACCATTAATTATTAACGTTTTAATAGCATTGATTAATTGATTATTCAAAGAAATTGTACATGAAGTACTATTTTTTTATTATTAGTAATTACTATGTGAATTACTGTATCGAGTGTAACACTTGCAGTTACATTAATTTCTATAATCTATACAAAATCGCCTGTTCTGATGTTCTGGGGGCGTATTATGAACTCTTTAAAATCCAGTCAGTTTCCAGGCAGTTCAGTTTACGGCCTTAAACTGAATGGCAATAAGAGTTCATAATACGCCCCCTGAATTACTAAATATTGAAACCTGAAATTTGGAAATGCTCTTAGAGATAGAATATTAAAAAATACTCATGACAATGATTTTAAATTTTTAAGGAGAATCATTCACAAATTATATATTATGCATTAGTATATATACATAATGGTTTTAGTTGATTATCTAATTTTTATTGTGATACAAATTATTATCCGTATTAATGTTGACTTTAAGTTTATATTTAATCCTTAAGCGTTTATAATAATAATAACGTTTATTGCACATAAAAGTACTAATATTATGGATTTAACTAATTACCAGTAGGTACTGTATACCGACAAGTCTTATAGAAGAAATTCTTTAAATGGTGGTAAAATGTCCGTCAAAAACCCTTTTGTGGTTTAAAAGAAATAGGCAGATAGAGACGTAAAAACGCTTGTTTTTAGAGATGAAGATTCTATCTACGTCGTTTACAAAATGCCAAGAGTCATGAAATATTTATTTAAAAAGTTGACAATCAAGCAAAGTTTGTCAATACTGACACAAATGGATTATACGTAATCCCAAATAGTAGATATCAACTTCGTATCAACTCTAAGAGTTGTCATTCATTTTGTACGACATGAAAATACTCATTCCTTATCTTATAATATAAATAATAATTTTGTTTGTAGAACAAAGAAATATTTTTTCGAAATCCCGTCTACTATCTTAACTTTATTTCTTTAAAAGTACAAATCAGTACCTGCCTACAACAGTATTAAGGAAATTCAAATTTAGTCTTATGGACTAGATTTGAATTATTTAACTCAATTCCATATGTATATAAGACAAATTTTGAATAATATTCATATATTACAACAATATAACATAATCTTTATTTGTATTAAATAATAGTGGCTGTATTTCTTTAATAAATGTAGGTAATATAATATTGAAATTCCGTATTCGTAACTTAAGTAATAAAGAGCGACCATCCCTTAATTACCAAATATCATTTAAATTTATTTTTCTTACTATGATTGTGCGCTTGGCGCGAAAGATTGAGAAATAAATTGTTTTATATTTTAAAATAGTACATTAATCGGGATTTTAGAAATCTTTTGGAAACTACACAACTAAATCGTATATAGGAATATAGTATTCCTATATAGAATTCTCTAAACGTATCATATAGTCACGTGATTAATTTAGTATGAAAATAACAGACATTACTTTTATACGTTGAATAAATTGTTTAATATTATAAAAACTAGCCTTATATTTGTTGTACCTTGTCTAAATGTAAATAGGAAATTACAATTTGCATTAATTAACAAAATATAAAATTATTCTATTAACTTACCCATTTTCAAAAATAGTTGCGATCAAAAAATATACTAATAAATTCATTTTAACTTAGTTCAATCTCAAATCTATAAAAAATATCACTTTTGTTTTGTTTTAAAGAAAAAATATAGTAGGTAAAGTGGCTATAATTGTGTACATTGCTTCTGTGAATTGCCGTAGGAAACGATCATTTGATATGATTGTCGTGCTGGACACGAAACGAAGTGAAGGTTGAAATGCTAAGGACGTGTAACATGCACGGTCGCCCACCGCACACTACGTCGACGATGGCGCAAACGCCGACAACCTTCTATACAGTCAACTAGTGCGGGCCAACCCCAAATACCTCCATTCGCAGACAATCATTGACAGAAGTGAACCGAAGGTCATTAATGCTAATAACAATTAACTTTACATAAAACAACAAATATGCCTATATAATCAACTGACACACCTACAAACTAATCAAATTAGAGTAATGTAAAGTTACCCATCTCTATTAAGCAAATTTCAATCACTATATTTATATGATTCTCTGGATGTATATCTGATCTTGTCTATTATTTACTTATTTTCCTTAAAGTAGTGACAAAAAATATATGGTATATTTATATTACATAAAATATAAAAAAAGACCTATGACTAATTTTTCTCTACCTCTCTGTTAAATATCCTGACTTGAAGTTATTTAGCTACGAGAAAATTTTCTTTCAGTTTAGATTATGGGTTGGATTATGGGTAATTTCCGCGAATATTACCAAATTTGTAGCAACTAGTCTATTTTTCAAGTTATTATCGGTTTATACGCCCTTAAAATTCAAACATTATATTTGACTATTTCTCTCACTTATTATATATTCTTTTACTTTTTGTCTACCTGTTTACTAAGTAAATTAATACATATATTTATTTTACAATAAAACAATATAATAGTTTCTTTAATTACTTAACAAAATTATTATTATTTTTAAAGTTATAAAAACCACCTTTATTTCCTTAATTTCTTATTAATCTATTGAAAATTATGTCTCTGTTGTGATATAAAACGCCTTAAAAATTCCTCCAATTGTACTGGAACCCACTCCAGGAGTAATGACCCGTTCATTTGGCGGATCTACCGCTTATCGCCGGAGGTTCGACGACGGAGACCCATCTCAATAGACGGGCCACGTCTCTTCAGTAAAGGTACACGCGCGCACTTTCTCAGGGCTGAGATGTGTGCTCCGCAACACCTGGTCCTTGCGGAGGGAGAGCAACAAAATCTCTTCTTCTCCCTCTTGTCCGTTTTCGACGAATTGGGTCGGCGGCGGAGGTGGCAATTTCACGCTCACTCTCTCTGTCTGTCGCCTCCTTTCTTGTCATTACCGTCTCGCAATATGCGACGACTGCTGACCAGGACCTCCTTTTGCTCATGCTCATGTCACGAATAACTGCTGGCAAGATACCAATAAAGTATTACAAGCTTAGACCCAAGAGATACCAAAATGATCATACATAGTCGAATTTGTATACAACAACTGCATATTGACATCGTGCTCTACATCTTATTTTCGACTGGCTGTGAAAAAGAAGAATATGTCGATATTTTAGAAGTTAAACAATATTGATATAGATTTTTAATTATCACTGATATATTTGTAATATATATACAGATATAATTTATTACTTTAGCTTTATCTATATGTCAATTCCATCCGAATGAGTAGCAGCATAAAAAGTATATGACTATTCAAAACTGCTTGTATTAAATTTATTTGAATACAGATTTCTTTTTCTATTTGGATAACAATTTTGTTATTGTTTGAGATGTTTTTATGGAATATGACAGATTTGAACATTCGGGAACTATTATATATTATAAAATACCAGGTATACAATAAACCCTCGTAATGTGTAATTCTGTAAATTAATATTACAGTTATCTGTGCTACGACGAATTATTGGTAAAAAGGAAAACATTAAGGAAATGTTGTAGTAAAATAAGGTAGACGAGAATTACATGTGAGTAAATGGTATGTACCTACTTACTTACTGTAACCCGGACTTAACCGGGCAGAGTTTACAATAATCAAATTGCTTACAACTTGGTGGGATTTAATTTATCCTTCACCCAATTTAGTACACTGGTTGGTTTTAATAAATTGAATCTGTTGCTATTTTTATTAATATAAAGCGTGATATTAAATAAAACTTTATTAAGTATATTTTGTGATAAGAACACTTGATCGCTAAACAGTCAGTCAAAGATAAGACAGATAATTCGTTATCAAACTTATCCAATGAAGTACAAAACAAAACGAATGCAATGGAGAAAAGAATAAAAACATAATACCACGAATGATAAAATGTGTCAAAATAATAATTTGATGCTTTTTAGCATACTTGCATACTGCACATGACGTAAAGTTTAAATATATATATATATATATATATAAAAATAATAAAAATTTTAATAATATAAAAAATATAATTAAATTTATTAAATTATATTTTTTATATAATTACAAAAATACATTAAAAAGCGGCTAAAATGGCCTGCATAATCATTTTTGATATGTTTTATTGCAAGAGTATAGAAAGTTCCTCGCAAAATATTGAAGTAGTAAAAAAATTTGTTATAGTGTAAAAAAGACATTCATTAATTTATATTAATTGTTACATCGTTGCCTCTGTCACAAGGTACTTGACACCATTCCATAGAGGGCACTCAAAGGTGATGGAAACTTATACTAAATAGATACAAAAACCACCTATTCTCTACACATACGCCTAACCGTTCCCCATAGTAAAGCGCGGTGGCAAACCGCGCCCTGTACAAAGCTCCATGAGTGGCTTTAAACTTTTGTGTGAGCCTTCACTCAAAAACACAATGAACAAAATCCTTGTACAAAAATCCTTGTATATTATAGAAAGTGTAACAGTAGGTTACACTTTCTATAATGTTACCTTTGGTCTTTCTGGATACAAATACTTTATACATGTAACACTAGAAACAAAAACGCATTTTGTCAATCAAGAAAAATATTATTCAGGTGAGGATGTTTTATACCTACTAAAATGTGTAACATCATATTGTTCGAACTGGAGTTTATACACAAAATAAGAGACGTTATAGAGAGAAACATACAATAAAGGTAAGATAAGCTCTACTCTGGAAAAATGATGTTCCAGTGAACTCAATTTGGAAGAGACTATTAAATTTCTTATTTTATAACTATGGAGTTGGGTGGTAGGTATTAGAATCTAATACCGATTTTAATGATGTTTATTGATTAGGTATGCGGTCTCATTGCGTGGTGGCTGTATTGTTTCTATCAAGTATCTTTCCGAAGGTTATGAAAAAACTAAACCTAATTACGTGTCCTCAATCTCTACACTTGCAAATATGTAAATTTATGAAAAAATACTAATAATGTTCTTTAAGTAGTAGAGTTTGAGATTCAAAGTATCGTACTATCCTAGTTGAAAGTATTATATATGATTTTACTGTTTTGACGTGTATCGAAATTTACTATCGTAATAATATAACCCTATAGAAACGCATATTTTACGAATTCGCGACGATATCAATAGTTTTATACAATACTTCAGTATTATTTATTGTGAAAATATATATGGAAATGGACTTACGAGTAAGTCCATTTTCAATTGTATATAAATAATAAAACTAATTAGGACATTCTACCACAAAATATACAATCGCAACTAGGTATTTATTGTGAAAATATTTATGAAAATGGACTTAAAATATATTTAGGAATCTACTTACTGTATATAGGTATATGTATGTACATATATATTGTGGTAGAATGTCTTAATTTATTTTATTTACATCGCTCTGTTATTTCAGGATTATTCCTTGCGGAGATGTATTGGTAATAATATACCTACTGGTAGTAATGACTTATAAGTTTAAGTATTATCAATATAGTAGAACAAGCCTTTGTACCGTTATTTGTAATTTAAAGTATTCGCTCAGGTACTTCAAGAATTATTTTAAAGTGAAGTAAATATGTACTTTGTTTACCTTTAAATTATTCGTGTTAACAGCCGACAAATTATATCGATAAAATTTCCTGTATTGTCATACTGCTGATAAATTCAGTAGTTTATACATATGCAATTAGTTTAGAGGTATATAAAAATGCAATTATTTATACAACTCTACCAACAGCTAAAAATTATCTTCTATTTTTGCGTAACGAATACCTCCTACCAGTAACAGTATAAACAGCCTTTATTATGTCTAATTTTAATTTGTGGTGATTAGACCGTAAATAAGATATTGTGCAATCGAAGACTATTGAAACTCTGAACAAAAGCAATACAAATAAGCTGTCAACAAAAATCTTAAAAACCAATTAAATGCATTGAGTAGGTACCTCAATATCAATAAACAATATTGACTAAAATAATTATCCTCTATAACAATTTATATACTCGTTATTTGATATTTTGTGATATCCTAGATAAAAAGTTAATTCATCTTTGTACAAAGTACATGTGTAGTAATTAGATGTAGTTACAGTAATTATCTTTTTGAGAGCTCTCGATTTCGATGCTATTACAAACCGGATAAAAACTATTATTAAGGAATATACTATATCCCAGCTCTTGCATGGCAAGGCGTAAAAACTATGTTTGAACTAGGATATCATAAACCTATGGGTCTAAACTCCAATTACTGTAAAGATAGAGCAGCCAAAGAGTATTTATGATTTTTCTAACGTATTCTTCTCAGCTTAACCTATATATTTTACGAAGACATCAATGAAGAAATGATCAACAGAGAATCAATAATCCTTACTAATATTATAAATGCGAAAGTAACTCTGTCTGTCTGTCTGTCTGTCTGTCTCACTTTCATGCCAAAACTACTGAACTGATTTAAATGAAATTTGGTACCCATATACCAAAGACGCCGAGGAAGGACATAGGCTACTTTTTAATGCGAAAAAAGGGTTGTAAGGGGTTGAAAATGGTAATGCATGCTTTATGCGGTTGAATACACACTTATTATAATACTGGCTTAACTAAAAAATTAGATATTTTGGAAAGTCTACTTTATAATTGTGGTATTAAGTCTATATTCAAAAATTTTTAATTTCTGAATTACACCAGTATTGTACTAGATATGCGACTTATTAACGCTCATATGTCATAAATAAATATATATGTCATTTGTATAAGCAGCGCGTCAGCGCGCTTTTTTGGGTCAGTTTAATAAATACCTTACTAATATTATGAAAGTGAAAGTGACTCTGTCTGTCTGTCTTAAAAGCCAAAACTTCTGAACTGATTTAAATGAAATTTAAAGTCTAGATCTTGAGTTAGGACATAGGTTACTTTTTAATGCTAAAAAGGGTTATAAGAGACTGAAAGAGGAATTTTTTAAAAGTTTAAGCTTCAATCTTATTTTTTTGCGTATTGATTAAATATAATTAACGAAAATGGGTTGTAAGGGTCAAAAGGGGAGTTAAAATGTTGTATGCATGTATTGTCATTTTTTAAAGCTAGAAACTTGAAACTTATTTTTTAGGCTGTTGAGAAAATATCAGTACCTACCGCCACAGGACTCAGCCATAAATAGTTACAGTATAGCGACATCTTATCATTGGTACATGATGACACTAATATAAGTAGCATTAAAAAAAAACAAGAAAAAGGGTTATAAGGGGTTGAATGGGGAGATGTAATGTATGTATGGTATGTATGGAAGTATCTTCATTTTAAAGATAGTAGTTTGAAACTTAGTTTTTGGCTGTTGATTGAATTGTATGGAATTATGTATGGAAATTTCATTTTTGAAGCTTGAATGATGAAACTTTTTTATTGGGTTAGATTATTAATATATATTTTTTATTATTTGCTCAAAGTCACTATTTTACGCGGACGAAGTCGCGGGTACAGCTAGTAGATTTCATATTTCAAAAAATTTTCAGTATATTGTAATACCTAGTATACTAAAAGGAAACTTAGTTTTTAATTACGGAAAAATATTATATCACTTGTGATGTAGGAAGTAAATAGCTTCTCAATCTAAACCACACGACTTTAATATCTCTCATGAATGCACGTCATACATCTAAAATTTATACAATGATTGCAAAATTACTTACTTCATTAATTATATACGTAAGAAGGTAAGTAAGGTAGGTTATATCGTTAAGAAGATATTATTATATTATATATATATAACAATTTATTCCTATTTTAAGGATCTAAAAATAAAATTTTAATTTTTCATACTATCTCGATGACGTGGAGTCAATATGAATATTCCAGAATTTATTTACTATATCACATTATTTCTTGAGGAAAGTAGCTTCATAAAAAGATCCCAAGACTGACCGGTCTTGAGTATCTACAAAAAGCTTTGTTGTTTGGAGATTTATGATTAATATAATTGTTTGCAGATTTCTCATTTAATATTAATCTGTTAAGACTCATGAGTACACATTAAATCACTGGATCTAAGCTCAATTCCAAAAAATATTTCTCAATTAACCAGGAATTAACCAATAATGGTAGCGAACCGTGTGGCGGTCGACCTGATTAGAGTAGAATATATTGGTAGCAATACAACTACTAGCTCCTGTTACTAACAATTTCCTCTTTCGTAATACCATATAGGTATTAAAAACAATAAATCATGGAATATTATGTATAAACATTATTAAGTCTCTATTTATCACAACGGACTTGATATTCTATGATAACGTTATAATGAATTTGTACAATACTAGATATGGTACACAGACAGATTTAGATATCAAATAGATAATGTGCATTTATTTAGTTCATAATTATCTTTCGTTATTGTTCTCTTAGTTAAATAAGTATCACATTATTATAGCTGATCTGATAAGATACAGTGGGTTTTAAATTTAAACAAGCTGTTTATTAACTCCTGTTCAAACATGCCATTGAATACGTTGGCTCGTCATTTTCATTATCCCGGATGCTGATTTTGTATTATAGAATATCACATTGGTAACCTAGCAGTAACCCGCTATTTCGTTAGCTGTTTATACTTACTAATTTCAATTCCCTATTTCACCTCCTAAAATACTTAAAATTCACACCATTATACTCCTATGTAATATACTAATATGTCATTACCTTTAAGCTTTTACTTTTATTTCAAAAGACCTAAAATTAGAATTTGATGTACATAAGTAATGTGCACGATATTTTTGTCAAATTATCTTACTGAGCCTTCACAAAACCGCTTTCGCTCCTTTTCTTATGCCTTTACTAATTTTTCTCAAAAATATAAATTTAATTTTAATTCTAAATGTATGCCTTAACACATAACTCTAAAATGGTTTTTCTCAATAAAAATATAAATTTTTTTAATAAAGAAATTATGAAACCCAAATGTATTTTAGACCAGAAATAGATTGTAAAATGTCACTCTGTATAAACTGGTTCTATGAATCAATATTTTTTCTAGTTATTTTTTGTAACACATATTACAATTTTTAAGTTATCTCAGTTTGCCTATGTGTGCAGTAGCATTCTCTAACCAATAGCGTCCAGTTTTAAACATTTAAAATACCCGCAGTATTTTAGCAGTTTCCAAAAATTTTAAGGAAAAATAATTTAATTAGTAACAAAAGCAGTTAGTTCATTATTCAGTTAAAAAAACAACATTGACAGTTTTATATGAAGTATAAAAGATAAAAAGGCACCTCCTGCAAATTACTGCAATTGGAACCACCAATAGTTTTAATATTAACTATTGGTGGTCCCTATTGCAATAGTAGGTATGATTTCATGCTTCAACATTATTCAGTATAAAATATTTTGAAACAAAAGAGAGATTGGTGCAAAACCCCACGAGAAAAAATGATAATGATTTCCGATATACCAATAGATATCTGTTCCAGCATGAAAAATAAAATCATTTTATGATAAAAATACGTAATAAAAATAATGAAAAGTTATATTTCTATATCATTATCTATGTTTATATGTATAATATCGAATGTATAAAACACGCATAATTACGCCTTTAGGTGAAGGATTTAGAATTTTTGGAGAATTATAACTTTCAGCTGTATACTATAGATTTCTTGAGTCTGAAGGAAACTGGAAAATTTATAACAACATAAACTGACATTTCGTGTGGACTTTGACAGATCACTAGATATTAGGCAGTAAAGTTATATAGTTTCAATTTATATCTTTTATCCTGCTTTGTCATGTACGACTTCCATATGCGTAAACAGTACTAAAGGTCCTTATAATTATTTGAAATTTTATGCACTATTCAATACACAAAGCGACGAATTTTCAAGGAAATTGCAACTTTTTAATACGTATCTATTTGTGTTCAATAATTGTTCATATAGTTTCTAAACATTAGGTTATTTTAATTCGTTTTCCCGTTTTGAGTCGTAATTGCTAATAGATGATAATTATTTAATGTGATATTATTTTGCTGAATTTGCGTTAATCATGGCAAATGTTTATTTTTTTACTATCTTTGCGTTTTTTTCGTACACAATTACAGTATGTAGAGCTTCAGGCACCGATATTGCGCTAGACGCAAAGGCCACTCTATTACATCGTATAGACAGTTTAAACCTATTAATTTACACTTGTCTTCTAACTCTGACCGTTTTAACTATTTGGGTGTTTAAACATCGTCGAGTGAGCTGGCTGAACGAAACAGGATTAGCTGTTATATATGGTAAATACCTGTTTTTATAAAAGGTGCATCATATGATTATTTTTTATCACTAGACCTTGGTTTTTTAACAGTTCAATGAAATTACATGTCATTGTATTCCTGAGTCCTAGAAGAATGTAATTACCTAATTAAATTAATATATACCTATGGTGTTATGTATGTATGTATGGTGCTAAATTATTTATACATTAAAAGAAATGTTATTATTAAAGGATGGTTTATAATTTGTAACTAATGTGTCTTTCATAGGTTTAATAGTAGGTGCAATAATCCGTTATGGAGGCAGTACAAATGAAGTCACACATATTGATGCTCACCCTGCACCAGAGAGCAAGTATAACCTCTCAGTGCCACCGGACATGCTGTGGTTCCATTTCCCAGATAAAATACAAATCTCATCTGGTGGTAAGCTCAACATTGAAACTATTATAATTAAAATATATCTTAAAGATGTCTAGAATAGAATTGATCAATTTTTATGACAGCCAAAATCCTAATTCCAAGAATGTTTATTCTATACATATAGTACAAAATTGATACAGTAATAAGGTAAATTATGTTACATATAATATCATATTAAATTATATGTTGTGGTGGGAATTTATGAAACTGACAGTTACAAGTTATAATAATTGTATTATTACAACAACATTGTGTAATTATGTAATAGATCCTATAATATACAGGTGTAGTAATGATTAATTATTTTATTGTGAAGTCTGTGTTTCTGTCAACACTACTGATTTAATTATTTTGATTTATGTACATACTTTGGTTACTGTTCACCTTACATTTATTATAACTGTAAATTGTAGCCATGTGCACTATTTTAATATAGCTTTTATAAAAACAGATTAGTTTCTTGTTAGTTCTTTATGACTGGCTCTACATTTTGGAGATGATAATAAATTTGACATATTATAAGTGGCTGTAATAGAAATAAAGTAATTTTGATATGCTTAGTAGATAAAGTGCTTTTCATCAAAGTACTATATTTTTAACATTACTGTTTATATGTTATATATAGGACATACTTAAAACCAAAAGAATATATAGTTATCATATGTTTTCTCACATATTTAATGGCACACCCTGATAGTACAAGTGAGAAATTTTACTCTTCAATTGTAATAAATATATAGAATTTTATTTTCCAAATAACTTTAACTTTACATTTCTCTAGTAGAGGAGAGACTATACTAATATTTTAATATGTTATTTATTCTATATATATATTATATTATTATATACATAAATTAGTGTGGTAATGACAAATGTAATAAATTAAATATTATGACAGTTACCATATTTAACACTGTTTGTAGTATATTTCAGTGTATAATTTTTTTTAGAAGTTCCTGTACCAAACAAAACTTATGCATACAGCTTTAGAGGAGAAATAGTGAATATAGAACAAAATGAAATAGATCTGAAAGCTACTTTTGACCCTGAGATATTCTTTAACATAATTTTACCTCCTATTATATTTCATGCAGGATATTGTCTCAAACGTGTAAGTATCTACTGTTTAGTGTTAAAATAAAAAGTAAAAATATTTCATTTATTATAGATGGCTTAAGACCATCCTTATAGCAGTTATATGATCATGCATTTGAAATACGAAAGATGATCCATATTATAAATATATATTTCTTAATTCTGCTCATCTCTGGGTATATGTTATTCAGTGACTTCTGGTTATACTCTCCCTTTACAATCTTAAGGAAAAAAGATAGGAAAGCGGATGCACATATATGAAGTATCTAAATCCATATATATTAACATATAATTCTTCTCATTTTCAGAAATATTTTTTCCGAAATTTGGGTGCAATACTAACATTTGCTATGGTAGGAACAGCATTGTCTGCATTAGTCATTGGTGCTCTTATGTATGGCTGTGTACAATTGATGCCTGCATCTCTGGCCTCAAGCTTCACCTTTTTAGATACTCTGTATTTTGGTGCATTAATTTCACCGACGGATCCATTAACTATATTAGCAATTTTTTCACAATTAAAAGTAAGTAAATTTAATTATAGTTATATATTATAATATTCCAATAACATCAGTTTTACCTCTTGCATAAAATAAAACGCGAAGTAATGCTTTTGTGTATAGTATCGTAACAGAGATTAACCATTTTTACTGAGCCAAAATTAGTATCCTAATATCAAATAATTAAAAAAGTTAATCCAATATATACTCTATCCTAAGTTAGGTCCCCAATTTATTACAAATGCTTCTTAAATGACAATTTGTAAGTAAAATGTGGTGAACTTGAATACCAATATCAGTACTAAAAAATATTTTTTCAGAGTAGACTAATTACTTACAACTTATTTCAAGAAAGAATACCTTTAAATGTAATTAAATTAAAAGTAAAAGAAATACTACTTTTATTAAAAAAAAAATTGTACTATCTATTTATAATATTTTGTTTTCTTTATTTGAAATAAACATTTAAAACATGTTAGTGCTTTCTATATACTCTGTTAATTTCAAATAAATTTAATCTCATAATTGTGCTATCTGATATTATATTTCTAGGTAGATGTCAATCTTTACGCTTTGATTTTTGGCGAAAGTGTTCTTAATGATGCAGTCGCTTTGGTCCTCAGCGGGTAATAAACTTTATTTATTTGCATAAATTTTAAAAATATAAATAAGTCTGCTAACTGCCTAGCAATAACAATTATAAATAATATAATTGTATACTTTGTTCCATAAAATAAGTTAGCATGTTACTATTGGCATAATATAATAAAAATATTAAGGAAAAATATTTGTTTTGCTACATGAATATCAATGAGGGACAACTATATGTCACCAGAGTTACTAATGTATTTTCTAATATACATTTACTTACATTACTATTCAATGAAAGTATTATATCATTGGCCTCCCGCCTTTGTTCAGCAGTGGACGTCTTCCGGGCTGAGATGATGATGATGATGATTCTATCATTATTTATATTATCATGTATGTAATTGACTTTGTTTTGCAGTGCCATACAAAATTATGAGGAAAGATACTCAAACGATGGCGGATTTGAAATTACTGCGTTCTTAGCGGCAATTGGAGACTTCATTGGAATATTCAGCCTTTCTCTGCTCATTGGTGCTTTTATGGGCTGCCTGACAGCATTGATATCCTTTTTATTATTTATGCTTATTGATGTCAAGTCTCAAAACACAAAACATATCTAAATATTGAAATCGAATACTTGATAAATATATTTCCGAAGTATTGAGCAAACCTACAAAATATACTTTATTCATATGTATACCTTAGAAAACTATTTTGTATAGCGAATTTACATATATTAAATAAATGAACAATTTTTTTTTCTATTTCATTGTGTACATCATGAGATCAAGAATGTTAAAACTTAAATATATTATATATTGTTCAACCTAAAACACACAATTATGTAAAACAATATTGACACATTTTACATGAATCCTGATATACTGATATAGTAATTATTTGTTAAAATATAATACCTTAATCGAAATACACATGACTAAATTTACTCATGTAAGAGAATGGCCATTGTTGGAGTCGTCGCTCTTCGTACTCATGTCATACGCGGCTTTCCTTATTGCTGAAGTTTGTGAGCTAACAGGTAAATGTTGGATATTTTTTTAATAGTAATAATTTATTCTCATCTCAACGTTCAACAAAATTAATGATATATGTACACGACATTAGCATAACATTTGTTGGTTAGATAGACGAGTTTATCCTGAACATGTTTCTAACAAATTTGTTATTTAATAGTAATCATTAATGTTTTATCTATAGGAATCAGATTAGCACCTCACATTGCTCAATTACAAAAAAAAATATTTACCCCATACTAATTCGTATTGTCGTTTCTGCTTTATTATTTTGTAGGACTTTACTAAAGCATACCAGTTTTTTTAACAAGAGTATTGTAACTTTTTAGACATACACTAATTTCTGTATCCTTAGTTCTCATGTCCGATACAATAGTTTTACAAACCACCGAAAGTGTTGATATTCATGTAAAAAATAGCAAATATTTTCCTATTTTTAAATGAATATCAACACTTATCTACGCGGTATTTTCAATTCTGCTTTTGAAGTTCAATCTGTTTATCACATTGCTCGCTTGTTAACTCTCCGCCGTAGGAATTTTAAGGATTATTTCTTTTATTTATACTACGTTTGCATCGAAGTCTCAGGAACGGAAATCAAATGGAAATTAATCTCAGCTATTTACATTTATTTATACGATTCTATGATTTCACTTTGCAAAAATCAAGATTATGACTACTACCCGTCATAATTCATTTCATATGAAAATGTCTATTTATAAATTTAATGTTTTATTTTAATAAAGAAAATATATTTTAAAATATTATTTGTAAATTTTATATTGATAATTTTTCTAATGAACTATTTTTCAATTTTACAGGAGTGGTAGCGGTTCTATTCTGTGGTATATGTCAAGCTCACTACACTTACAACAACTTGTCATCGGACTCAAGGAACCGAACCAAGCAACTGTTCGAACTCCTGAACTTCCTAGCTGAGAACTTTATATTCACATACATAGGCGTTTCTATGTTCACCTTCCCTAAACACCACTTTGACCCGTGGTTCATCATCGCTGGATTTGTATCCTTTGGAAAATTTTAAGAATTATGGGATAATAACATTTTTTTTAAGTGATTAAAAAAATCGTATGTGTACTGTAATATCTTATACTGTCATAACTCATAACTGATGATGAGCGGTCAATATGGCCCTTAAAAAGTACTGTCATCATAGTACCATTCTGGCACATAATATTTTCACAGCTTGCATATATCTTTTATCACGTCCTTTTTAGGAAGGAGAAACATAGACGGAAAAAGAATTCCACAATTGAATGACCCAACACAAGTAAGAATACGCGATTCTATGTAGCGTATTAAGTTTTTTGGTAATAACTTTTACAATCAAGGTTAAAATTTAAGTTTTAAAATTTACAAGTAAGATTTACTGTGTTCGATACAAACTTAGTTATTGCTGTAGTCTGTTTTTTGTGAAAGAAAATCTTAAATTATTAAACTAGAAGTTTCTGTAATGTTATGCTGTGGCCTTTCTATTAAAAAGAAATTTTATTATTTAACAAATAAAACATTAAACAGTACTTTACAATTAATTCTCCTTCACCAATATTTATAGATTACATCAACTCTAGGACGTGCCGTTAATATATACCCGCTGTCATTCTTATTAAATTTGGGCCGCAAACCACCGATACCTATGAACTTCCAGCATATGCTCTTCTTTGCTGGTAAGATTTATTTATTTTGGCATAATTTTGAAAATTGTGCTCTTAATATCATTATTAAATAATTTAATTTAACAGATAGATGCGTTTTCTTGATTATAGGTATCAGAATAATTCACACTTACTATCCTTAAAACACGTTCTAAATACATTATCTAAGAAACAATTCATATTTTCATTTCAAATACGTTTCTACCATAACATAACTCTTTATTTCCTCCCTCCCATTCTGAGCACCTAGTTAATTTTTATTTCGTCATTGACACTTTTAGACAAAAACGGTCGAGGTTTATGGATTTTCTTTTACACCGAAATTGTTAGATGGGCTGAAAAATTACACATTTGAACTCTTCAGGACTTCGAGGGGCGATGTCGTTTGCTCTGGCGATCCGCAACACAGTCTCAGAAGCTAGGCAAGCAATGTTAACAACAACGTCACTAATAGTGATTGCAACTGTGGTTCTGCAAGGTGGAGCCTCTACATATGCACTTTCATACTTACGCATACCCACCGGGTAAGTTATTTCTACAGTATTTATGAATAAACACTAACTGGAATTTTCATATTTGTTTTTGTCTGAATTATTGTTATATTGAATCGCGTTTAGTACATATTATTAATATAGTTAAACGGGTTTTAGCATGAATAAATTTATGCCAAATAAACGTATTTACCTCTATCGATCACCACGAATTGTACGGAAGGTCATAAAAATAAAGAAATACCCCAATTTTGACCGGGAAGATGGTCTAAAGTTATATCAGCGTGGAATACAGTCATGAATACAAACATGTTCGGTAGCATCAGTCAATAAGTGTACTGGATAGTGTAGATACCGTGAGTACTGTGTCGTGATATATCGTCGGACAATCTAATAACGCGAGTTGAACAAATTGTCAACCTATATATAATATATTATATAATCAACATTGACATTCGCTGTTACTCCAGTCATATAGAATATGTTCCCAAAGGAGGATATCTTGGCATTCCCTGGCCATAAAAACTATACAAGACTCGATAATGAGTGATCCTATTCTGGGAATGCCTGAAGACAACATGACACTATGGTGCCATGTTGTCTTCAGGCATTCCCAGATTTGTACAATTTTACAAAATCGAAATATCTGGAAGAGACGAATGGCAAAATAACCATACACCGACTCACTCAGAGCATGACCTAGTCTGGTTTACAGACGGGTCCAAAATAGGAAATGATGTAGGATGTGGAATATGCGGTGTAAAACCCAAAATCTGCAACTATATAGGCTTAGGAAAATACGCCTCAATCTTTCAGGCAGAGACTTACGCCTTAATTAGATGTCTGGAAGTAATCCTAAGCCTCAACTACATCAATCAGAACATATACATTTATTCGGACAGTCAAGCTGCTCTACTAGCACTTAACTCGTACGAAATCCGTTCTAAACTTATTAGAAACTGTATTCTGCTACTAAATGAAGTAGGAAGCAGAAATAATATTATACTGAGATGGGTCCCCGGGCATTCAAATATTGAAGGCAATGAGAATGCCGACCATCTGGCAAAGTTAGGGGCAAAAACCGTCCAACTGGGCCCCGAACCCTTCTGTGGTGTGCCTCGTTGCCTAAAACTGGGACATCTCAAATTAATAACCAAACGAGAAGCACTAAATCACTGGCAAGAAAAGCCAGAATTAACACATTCAAAAGACCTAATATCGAGCTTCTCGACCAAATACTCCAATAGACTACTGCTATTGAGTAAAAACAACATATGCATGATGACTAGGGCCCTCACAGGACACTGCAAATTAAACAAGCATATGGCTAAACTAGGCCTATGCACGACAAGTATCTGCAGATTCTGTCAAACTGAAGAGGAAACGCCGCTTCACATCGTATGTGGTTGTAGCCCACTCATGCATAAACGAAATATCTCCTTTGGAAGGTTTACACTCTTTCCCGAGGAGATAAAAACGATCGCTCCTAAGAATATCCTTCAATTCTTGTCCCTGACGGGTCTAGGTAGCGAACTCTGAAAAGGGCGAGCACAATAGATCTATGTAGGTCGCAGTGCTACAGGTGCTACACATCTGCTAATAGCCCAAACAATCTAATCCAATAAAAAAAAATACTCCAGTCAGCTCATGACCAGGGCCAGTCGCAACCAAGTCGAAACGATGAGAGAGATAAATACCTTTATTTGTCATAAAATTATCCATTACATATTGTTTAAATTTTAGAACGTTAACCTATACTCCGCGCGCTACATTGTGTGCATCACAGACATACAGACTGCTACAACAGATAGTTTAACAAAAATTAATTGTATTTTACAAAAATGAGTATATGTCATTATTGTTAAATAGGTTTTAACTCCAAACAAATTCCCTCAATATAGCAATTTTATAATAAAACTGGAAAATTGTCTGCTGTAGTCAATGTTACAGGGCTACCTGAAGTATAATATAAGACATTTAGCATTTTCCTGCATCTGAGTTTTGTATATATACAAATAAATTTTCAGACAAGGCCAGAATGATGAGAATGAAGCCCTTCCCTATCGCGACGTGAGGAGTGTAAGTTATTCTATAAATATATTGACTTAATTTTACTAGTAATATTGTACGAAATGTAGCAGCACCAAAATTTAGGATTGCTGTGCAACTAATTAATTATTTTTGTTTCGTACATGTCAGGTAGAAAAAACAATCGTTCAGAAAATGTTAAGTACTAGGTACATACGTAATTCGATAACATCTCTTTGTTGCTTCATTATTTGTCCATGCGTGTTCACCATATAAAGTGCTTTCTTAGTATTCAATATTATAGGACATTAATAAATAACCATGTAAACTATTATTCCTAATCGTGGTTATAAGCCCACTGAGATATCAATAAATCGTACTTACATATTTACAAACATCATTGCATTATTTTACGTATTGTGATATTGCCACGTAGTGTTTTCCGTTCAAGTCATTAAACACGCTTCCACGCAGTTCTATTAATAAGATTGAGTGCCTCCTACAGCCAATTATTTGCATAGACAATTTTTAAACCAGCATGCAGCCAGAAGATTGTTAATCTAATTAAATTGATATATAATATGTTATAAAGATCCTTACAGGATCTTTTTGATTCATGGAACTTATATTTTTTTATATCATAATTACAATTTCATCATCTAATTCAACTACATATAACTAAACCTAAACCATTAAATATATCTCTGGCTGAATGTACAGGATGTAAATTTCTCAAAATCTGCACTATAGAAAAATTGGTTGAAAGTAGCACACATTGTACAGTCACATATGATAACGCACTATGGAAACTGCGCATATGGACCTGGAATATAATTAATAAGTCATTGTTGTGGCAGCTCTACCAGGCCACGGACTCGGGCGGATCGGTACGTATTGTAAATACGAACGCACTTGAATGAAGCTTTATGAGTTGTATTGTAATCTCACGGCGTTTATTACATACTCATTCGCAAATCTGCTTTAAAACAGGTGAAGGATTAAATTCGTTTGTGTATACAATGCTGTATACTATATTCTTTTAAATTATAAGAATTTTAATGTTATATATGTGGAACGCTGCATTGAAAGGTATATAACCTTGTAATGTTCCACATTTATATCAATAATTTTTTTTTTTATATACCTACTATTATAAAATTTAAGGCAGATTAATGCATAATCATATATACCTACAAACAACTCGAAACTTGTAAGTATTTATTCATGTTCATTAAGTATATACATATATTTCAACACAATAATGCATCGAAAAGGTTTAATAACTCAGTAGGTTAAAAATTAACATGAACAATACTTACAAATCCTTACCATAACACCTAAGTGTTTGATTGTTATTCTTCGATAGTTCAAATAGACAGTGACGAGGCGCTTATATTTGGAAGTACCACTTAGAACAAAATTTCCTTTGAGGGGCCCTCTACCAGTTATGGACAACGGAATCGTATCGAATTGTACTAATATATCTTTACATTGTTACTCTACATTATTACATTCTCAAAGAATATGAAATCAGCCTAGGTTGTCTCTTCACTTGATTTGTAACCGCAGCCTGCTAAAAAAGCTCCTTTGATCTGGCTTTTCGACACTTTGTACATATGCTGGCATACTAAAATGTATTTATTATTCAGCCCGGTGACATAGGGTTCGGTCTTCGCAATATGGATTCTACGCAACCGGCCAGTTGCGACAGGGCAACAGTAAGACTAATAAATCGATGCACGACCATTTTATGATAACAAATACGCATATTGCACGCGTTACATTTATATGGCTTGTCTACTAACCGGTTGTGAGGTTGACAGTTGGTTTTTGATTTGAGAATTTAAAATATTTAATCTTTTTATTATTTTCATTATTTTTTACTAATCTTTTTCTCCAACCGTAACTGCTGTTTATATAGCATATAATTCTCAAAATAGAACCCATTCTAATAAGTACTTACACTTAGCTATGGTACAGTTTATTTTTTAATGTACATTTGTAATATCCAAAACGCGACAGCACTACTCATAATGTAAAGAATTTAAAAAGAGTTTTATGTTTGTTTATAATTCTTTAAAAAATATTCTGTAGCTCCTGGAATCATATCGTAAGTTCGATGCTATACGAAACCTAAAAGGCTATTCAAGTTTTTAGTTTCGAAATAAATTAATTTATGTGATTGTTTTATTTTTCACTTGTAGATGTTACTTAATATACAATACATTCAATTGGCGGCTAAATAAGGTTTTATATAACATCTTACTTGGTAATAACTGCTATTTTAATTTTGCATGCGATTTTATTTTGTTTGATTTTCCTTTCAATATTAGAATGGCCGCATGATAGTTAAGTGGGACAAAGGAGATAATGAAGTTATTTTGCCTTGGCATCTAAACAACTACAACGTATGTACACCTTCTATTTCCTAATTGTATTCTATTCAAAGTACACATTATTTAAAATTTTGTTTCAAATTTATCTTGTTTTAATGTATGCTAGAGAGGAGACACAAATAGGCATTGTCACTTGCATGGCATGTTAGCATTAACTTTTCTAAAAAATAATATCAACCATCCTTACTTATATTAATAAACTAATAATTGTCTTTAAAACTTTTAGTTATGTAGTTTGTTTTTTTTTCTTTATAAAATACAATGTTGTAGAAACTTAAACATAATGTCTTGTTGCAGTGTTACCCTACTAATTTTGTACAATAAAATTTGCAAGTATAGTTTATTCATTAAACTTTTAAGTAAATAGTAACCAATACTCTCATTCACAGCAGACTGCAATCACTTTTCTTAAATATTGCATCAACCCTACATATAGATGAAATGTTATATCTGCACTTTTATTTATACTTGTAATAATATTATGTATTTGATGTATGTGACAGGAGGGACCACGTAATGGTGGTGATAAGGCACGTCTCGCACGACTTTGGGGCGCAGTGGACTCCAAATTGCTGAAACCATTATTGACGCACGCGAGGCCGCCGCTCACAGAAACACTACCGGGGTTCTTGAGACCCGTAGCGCGCGTGCTCACCACAACACACCAGTATACCCAAGGAGTTAGTATTACAGTTCTTTTTTATATGGAATAACATACAAGCTGAAGGATACCTGATGGTCGACCCATGATCATAATGTATTGCCTCTGGTTAATTCATTATATGTTAGTGCTTCGGTAAATATATTGATATTTTTATAAGTGCCAAATTGTCTTTTTATAAAAAACTTATTCTTCGTCATTTTTGCAGGACAATAGCCTTCGCAGAACTGACTCAGATTCCGATTTATGTATTGACGAGCAGCAACCAGTACCTACAAGTATCGATCCGCAGGTAGAAAGAATATATATTTAATGCGTAAATTTATTTACCTTTAATGAAAAAAAAAACATGATAATATAATATGAATTTACCCATAACATTTTAATTCCAACTGATAAGAGTTTTCTGATTTGTGAAAAGTACATTATGAATTATTGCTATTCTCTTGTTTGCTAAAATATTATAATATTTATGTAGTCTATATATTTTGTTTATTATTTCTGTATTTCTCTTGGTTGCAGCTGTCAATTAATGGTCGGAATGGATATGGGCATGTCTGAGCTTTGTAGCATTAGTGATTCCCGGCTGTGATATAAAATGATAGTAAATAGATTCTTTTTAATTAATAGGCAAAACTTTTAATTATTGCACGCAGCAATTGTGGCCTGGACACGTGGATACAAGGATCTCTGTAGAAGGTATCACTGGCAGTAATATATAGATACACAATAATATAAATATAGCTCTTATCAATATCTCTCGCAATAACGCCTCAACAGATCAAAAACCCTATGTATGTAGATCTTGAGTAGAGATAGTAGAGAAGTTTTCTAAGCTCATAGTGCCACAATATGTAACTGTATTTTTTTTAGTTATAAATGATTATATATATATTAAAATCTGGCCGGTGTGACTATAACATTGCTACTTTGTATCAACTCTGTAACAGTGTATTGTATTTTATACCACTGAAGTGGTAATGAACACTTTTAATTGTTGTACCTATATTATAATAGTCAAATAAGTGACCCAATATCCTACTAGTATGTGTTAAACATGTGATATTAAGTGCTTGTTACATGTATCTAGGGTTGACTGGCATTAGCCTGAAAATTACTAATTGTAATTTTACACTATCAAAGTACTCAAATTAAAGCTGACAAATTATAGTTATTGTTCTTAGATGACAAAATAACCATGTAAAACAGGACAACAGGATGGCATAAAAATTAAAATTTTTAGCAACCCTACCTACCTGTATAATAAGCAAAGATATTATACAAGGTAACATTGGATCTGAAAATATAAGTTCTTTTGAGAACTACTATCTTTCTCTTTATAATATTATTCTTATAAATTTCCATTATTTTAAATCTAGTCTACAGTATAAAAATTCTATTTAGAGTAGTAAATTTGTTGACTATACCAACCAGTTTAAATTTGTATTAATTTTGTATTACATGATCTATTTAATGGATATATGTATGTACATTAATGTGGATGTTTTTGTATTATTAATAAACCACAATTCTTTCAAATGTAACCCCATTTGTTTTTGTGTTAAATTACACAATATTGTTTGTTTCTATATTTTTGTTATTGTAATTACTTTGTTATAATTATTCTATTTTAGTCTGACATACTAATAGACATCTTTATTAATTCTAATTCTGTTAGTGTGTCAGGGGACTAAAATAATATGTGTTTAAGGTTTATAAAACCAGTTTAAATAATGTACTGTATAAAAGTTACTTAATTTTTTTTCTAATACAAACAAGTTGTGTTTTTACATTTGACAATTGTGCATTTTTATAAGCTTTATAAATAGCATATAATTAAAAAAATTGTATGTTGCTGAGACTATATTTTACACCATAAAAATATAGTTTTATTACACCACATATATTATATAATTTGGGTATACTTTAATTAAGATTATAATAGATACCACAGGGTTCTTCTAAGTGTTTAATATGTGTGCTTATTTTATCTATCTATGCAAATATATATTTTTTAAAGTAGAGGTCTCCAAATTTTTTAGTAATTACTATTAAATACTACAGTATTAAATATTTAATACTGCAGTTTGTGTATGGTCACAGATAAATACTGAGCTGCAGCTCATGCTCATAGTTTGGAGACACTACTTATAAACACTATGCAATGTCAAGTTTTTAAATAATTGGATTTGTTTATTTTAATAAAGTTGTACTTGTAACATGTGTCTTTTAATATAAACATTTTCATATCAAATTGTTAACTTTATTTAACATTTCTTTCTGACAACTTATCACCTGCCTGTCTCCCTAATAGCTCCCTCATTTCTTCTGTAACCTTGAATTTTTGACCATGGCCAGGTACTATCCAGTCTGCAAGTTTAGCTACTTTACACCTATTTTTAAATTGTTCTGCTGGGTCATCGCTGCCTGCTTCAAGCCATATATTTGGGTTTTCTATATCCTCATATTTCTCAAATAAATCTCCTGAAAAGTCCCATATTTTTTCAAATATTGTCACAACTAGAACTACATATTACAAGTTACAAATAAATAAATAAATATTATTTACCAGTTATAGCAACTATATCTGCATCTTTTGATACTACAAGAACTGTGACATCAGAGAGAGTGTGTCCTGGAGTTGGTATGAGCTTAACACTATTATTAATAGTGTATTCCTCACCTTTAAATCAGAAATGTTGTTATATATCAACTTATGTACTCATTAAAATAATGTTTTATCAGTATACATATATGTTACCTTTGTCAAAGGGATGTGCATAATATATATCTTTAAAGGAAATGCTAAATCCTACTATATGTTTAGCATTTAAAAAAAGATTATTATTTCCTATGTGATCAGAGTGACCATGTGTTGATACAACATAATTTATTTGCTCCGGTGTAATATTTTGTTTCTTTAGAGCTGCAAATTAAGTGTAATCTAAATAAAAATTACATATTTAACAATAATAAATGTATGAATAATATTGTACTATAGAGAACTAGGCTAACCATCTACGATTCTATCGGAATCCCAAGCAGTCATTGTGTCCACTATAATATTATGATCGCCTTTTATAAGTGTGCAACTGCAGTTAGCTTTCATCTCGTCCGTACCGCTCATAACGGAAAATCCATCAAATAAAACTACTATTTCACTCATGATTCCTACAGACCTTTACAATAAAATCGTGTGATAATTTGTAATACTATAAACCGTATTTTCTATAATATCACACTAAATAGGAAAAGTAATACGGCAATATTTATTATAGTATATTCATTATGTTATTTAAAATTTTAAACACAAAAGACACAGAGTTCAAGAAATAACTACCTCACAAACTAAAAATATGATTCTATAATTACATTTTTAAATTACAAATTAAATACCCAATTTATTAGTAAGTGTGAATTATTTTTTTCATTTTCAAACCAAAACTGCATTGACAATGACCGACAGATTAGGTGACATTATTATAGTTAGTTAGTAATGTCACTCATTATAACTTAAAAATATAAATAAAGTCTTATCCTTTAACTAATATTGTAATTTTCAATTGTACACAAAAGTAAAGTTTTTAAGTCATAGTATTTAAAATATAGATTACTTTAAATACATTGTCATTACTTATGTAAAATACGAATACAGATTTGTCTGTGCCTTGACGCAGTATGTATCTAGAATATCGGTGTTCTGTGGTAGGTATTGTATAGCTACGAATCCCATCTACCGTCTCAGCTGTCTTCGCCGGTTATTTTTAGGTTAAAATCTAAAATAAATTTCTAAAGCTGTGGTCGTACTTTCATGTGTAGGTTATTTTAAAATTTTCATCGTGCGCCAAAATTTCCTTTATACTTCATGAAAATTGCGCATTTGGATCCTTATTTATCTCGTGATCTTTTATTTGTAAGTTCATTGCATTGTAATTCCATTGTTTACCCAGGGTTATGAAACAATAAGCACGTCTCTGTCGCCTACGGAGCGTCAGTTCAAAGCGAACCATGTCAGGCGATGTACAACCACGAAAACGTAAAGACAAAAAAAGAAAAAAAGGTAAGACGAGTATCAATTACGTTTACTTATATTGTTAGATTCCCAAAATAATTTATTTTATTATATATACTGTTAACAGATGACTTAGGGGTTGAAGAACCTCGTGGTACAGCAGCTGTATTTGGTGAAGGCGATGTGTTCATACACTCCCAGCATGACCATGGAACTGGTGGTCATTGGTGTGCCAAGATCATATTCTTTTCTCTGCTGGCTGTATTAATTACTCTTATTGGATTGATCATTTTGGAAAATAGGGGCATTACAGAATGTAAGTAGAATTATAAAGTGAATATAGAGCTATACTAATTATAATTAATATTTTTGTGTTTAATAATATATATTTTGTGTCATCAGTGTATATTATAAGAGATATAACAAATAATAATTATTACTTTTCTAAACAGTGGAAGCTAATTCTGTTGAATCCCGTTACTCTGGTGTTTTGGAGGGTTGGCTTGAAGATGTGCCTGATGATGACCATCATGATGAACACACATTAGAGCTTAATCATCCAGTAAGTTACATTATGATAATTAGAAAATAGTAATAAATAAGTTAAGTTAATATGTATGCAGTAGTGTTATTTCATGATTTAATTAAAATCTAAATTTCATTTAGATGTTAATTAAAAGTTTGTAGCCAATGTTATGGTTATGGTAAAACACCCAATTATGGGTGCTTGTTGCGTAATTGCTTTTATAAATTCCATTCAACAGTAGTCTGAAGTAACATTTGGCACTTATAAAATGGGGTAGTTAACAACTTATTAATAAGAATTATTTAATACTCTTTAACTACTAAAATACCTACCTAGATCATCAATTTTAAAGTTATTTTTTTTGCAAAATTTATTAATATCTAGGATGATGAAAATAGTCATGGAGATGATGATCATGAACTTGATCACAATGAGAATGATGATCATGATGAAGAAGGAGATGATAATGGTCATAATGAGGAAAGCAATTATGAAGAATCTGATGATGACGATGGTTATGAGCATACCGAAGAAGATCAAGATGATGAGCATCAGGAACAACAGGATGATGAGCAGGATGAAGATCATGATATAGAAGAATCTGAAGAGGTGGGATCTTCCTGTAACATGTTACAGAATATGTATAGGTAATTGTATTAAACAGAATTAAAAATGTAAAATATTATAAATTTAAGCAGGATATACAGGAACTACCAAGGTATAGAAAATATTTCGGAGATGACAATAAAGAAAATTATGGTGAAGATAATGATGAAAATGACGACCTACAGACAATAGACGAAAATGATAGTCAAGAAGTAGACTTAAATCATTATAATGACGATAATGATGATAGCAATGAAAATGATAACGACATTGATAATGATAAAAGTACTGAAAACACTAATGATGATGAAGAACAAGAAAACTATGACAGCGAAGATGATGAGGTGCAACCAAATTTGTGACGAGTGTGATTTTTGATTCATTGAGTAGATTTAATAAAAAATTTTATTATATTGGCAATATTGGCACTAACACTTCTAAAGCTTATCTAAATTTCACAACAGGAGAAATCGCACCTTGACTAAATTAAACAGAAGTTTGCATGATGCATCACTGTCATTATGAGTTATTTTATAATTAATGTAACTCCTAAAAGTAAAATTTTAGGCTACGACAAACTGGACTTTTCAACAATAAAATATGATGTTACATTGTAACATTTGCTATAACATGTGTAAATTAAATCAACATTATATTAGATAATTAAATCTTTGTTGTTTGTGTTGCTTTGTTATACTGATTTGAGACATTAGATGTTTTCAGAGCTTGTTTTAAGTGCAAAATGTAACACCTCAGAGCTACAACACCCGAATCATTTTCTGTATTAAAATAACAATAATGTTGTATTTGTTAAGCCTTCATATTATGCTAATACATACTTCTAAAGTAATTATTTTTTCACTTCAATGTAAAAACACTTGAATATTTATATTTAAGTTCACGCCGGGGCCAACTTTAACGTTTTTTTTGCTCCGCGCAGCGCTCTAATTGATGCTACGATTCATCTGGCGGCGCGAGGCCACCAGTGGTACACGGCGTCCAATGAGGCAATCTAGCGCAGGCGTGAATGTGTTAAATATTTTGTACCATAGGCTTAGATATAATTAAATGACTAGAAACACAGTTAGCTTTTCTTACAAGAAATAAAAATTTGATGATGATTGATTCGTATGCAGAATGTATATATAAAAAATATATAGTCATTATTGTTATAAACACATTTTCAGGATGAAGAGCATGAAGAAGAAGAAGAAGATACGGAGGTGGAGTTAGAAAGAATAGAGAGGGAATTACCTGATGAAGAACCTATTTCAACGGAACTACCAGCATTACCTGAGGAAGATTTTAACGATGACAAAAGCCAAGGTCCTTATATCTTTTTTTAAATATTTTGTATGTATGTAGATAAATGCAATTTATAGTATAGAATATATAGATTTTTAATTGTAGAAGTAACGAACGAAATCCAGACCAGCAAAGAAGAAGATGATGAACCTGATGTTGATGAAGACTTTTTAGAAGCAGAGGATGATGGAGAGCCCCCTATAGAACGCATAACAATTCCTGCTGGAAAGCCCTATGTCGAGGTATGATAAACTGCTTATTGCGAAATATAAAAGTCATAATTTTTTGACTGGAAACAATTTTTATATACTACTCTGTCACAGACAGTTGTATATAAAATGTTTTCAAACATATTGTGTTATTATGATTCCTAAAGTAATACTTATAAAAAGAAAATAATTTTGAATGATAGGACATCTTAAGATGAAATTCAAAATTTAAGAAAAAAAATACTGTTTTATGTCTATTATAAAGACAATTGTAAGCTTAGGTCCCCTTTAACTAGATACATTTTTTAAAAACGTACGTTTAAAACAGTACCTCTAATCAAAAGGTATCAATATTATACATATTTACAATCTATTTCCTCATAAAAACTTCTATTTCTAGTTTATTTAATTTAAACGTTACAATGCTAGTATATAACTACAGGTGGAGGAAGAAGCATCATCTGAACAACCACCAGATACTCTCACTGAAGAGGAAGAGTATGAGAGACAACAAGAAGAGCTTCGCCGCGAAAAGGAAAAGTCATCACACAGTGAGTACTGAAATTCATTGAACAATCTTTACATAGATTACAACTTAACATACACAGAAGTAATTAGGATGGGTTCTAATTTGTTAAAGAAGCTGTTTACACTTAACTACCTTTCCTTTTTATTTATCAATAGAGACAATATAAGTCATAGTCAATAGTTATTAATTTAAACAAACTTTATTACAAGCACAATATTAATAAATGAATGTACCTATTAATGCAATGAAACTTCAGGATAAGTCTTATGAAATGGCAATGCATAAGTGCTATTATATTATGAGTGTAAAATTATAACATGTGTCCAGTGCTGTTTATGTGTATAGTCAACGGTTAATGCTTACCATTACATTGGTCATCAGCTTGTTTGTTATTCCAATTATGTAAAAATAATAGAACACATTACCGTAGGAATATTATACCTAAGCAAAATAAGAATAATGTTAGTAAAAAAAAAATTTACCGTATTGTCCATCCTAGTTATACCTGTGATGCTTAGCATAATGATGAGCTATTTTGCCTGACAATAATCAAAACAACCTCTTGCCTACTTACATTTTTCTGCCAAAGCTTTACACTAATAGCACTAACAATGCAACAAACTCACTTAAATTTATGTTGTCGTTGAAAGCTGTAAAAATAAACGTTCATTCGATGAATAATCTTTTATTTCAACCCTGTCACTTATCATTATGTTATCTAAAATTAGATATTTAATATTTCCAATTTTTTTGTTAAGAAAATGCCAATCTGTATAAAATAAATATGTAAAATATTACATATACTTATTATTATACTTGTAATGAATGAATCTTGTATAATTGTTTTTAATTATAAGTAAATATAGTAGTGTTAGTATAATATAGAAATGTAATAATAATAATACCTACACCAAAGTGTTCCGTTGTGATTTATAATCAGACTATTAGGGCCCATTTATTAATTTCATCATACGTTAAGGGGGAAAGGTTAGTACAAAGTCATGATTTGCACGAAAAAAACTACGTGATAAAACTCATGGATTGTTGAATGGATTTCGCTACATAATATTTTGAATTTTAGTACTTAAACACAAACGCAGCTATAAGAAGGGTGTCGGTAAAAGTTACTGAAATTACTGTGTCATAATTTATGAATGTCCCCTTTATTTATAAGAATATCGTTTTGATTGTCGTTCATGCATACGGATAGGGATATCGTACTTTAATATTTCTAATATTATTGAACGATTGTTACGCTAAACAACTGTATCAACAGCAAAGCACTTACTGATATTATAAATCGATAAAATTTAATATTGGTATCTTCAGTGAACACACCATTACCTAAATATACAAAATTAAAAAATTAGAAAATATATCTTTATACATTTATGCATATTTATTTATATGTCAGCAAAAAGCATGCGTTGTGAAATTCTTTCTAGTTGGGGATTTAATGAAAATATTGTAATATAATTTTATAGTATTAACTAGCTGGCCCGCGCAACTTCATCTATGTCACATTTTTCCCGGTATTACAACATTTCTCATTTATGCTCTGCTGTTATATAGCCTACAGCCTTTCTTGGTTCTCAATATTAATTACATAATTCCGCTATGCAAGACTAAAATATTTTTGTATTCATACAAATAGTTCCTGAAATTAGCGCCTTCAACCAAATTAATTCTTCAGCTTTATAATATCTAAACAAAATTCTAAAAAATTAATTCTAAAACTACCCTATACAAAATTAGTTATAAAGCTGACGTGTGGGTAACTGTTTGGAATTGGAAGGTTGTGTCTATTATTCTTTATGACTACTCCAGACGAGGACTTTGACCAAACCCTATCAATCATAATAAAATATCAATTCATAATAATTTTCCTGTACCTAGAATATTTTTTACCCATAATAATAAGGGATTAGACTGACATACAATGTAGTCGATTTTTATCAATTTAGTTGTTTCCAGCAGTAAAGCATTGCAACAATTTTAATTTTTTAATTATATTCAAGATTTGTAATATATTTACTTGATGTAAATTTGATTTCAATAATTTTGATGTAGATACCCGTTCGTCTTCTTTTCCAAGGACAAATTAAAATGTTGCTCGAGACTTCATCGGCACAAAATTTCATTCCCTATTTCATCCTTTCCAGATTATTTTTTTTAGTGAAATATATATTCATTATGTAAAATTTTATTAATATGCGTTTAGCCGTTTAGTTGTGAAAAGATAACAAACAGACTGACTGTATCTGTCTGCAATTTATAATACTAGTAAGAAAGATTTTTAATCTAATCTTAATTTAGTAAACGCTTATTACTGACTACACAACGTTCTTGTTAATGTTCAATGCAAAGCTATTTTATTTATTGTTCTAAGCATCTTCTAATGTCTGATAGATTCTTACCTCCTTAACTACCATACATATTTATAATCAGACACAACAACTTTGCATCACATCTTCATATCCAATACTATTTGTAACTATCACATTATTCTTTATAATTATGGTGGTAATTCTAAATAACCCAAGATCTTAAATGATTGCCTTTTTAATTATTAATTTATAGCATTGTATTTATATTTTTAAGAATTAATAAGAATAGAATTGTATAGTATTATTATGTTGGAGTCACCTGTTCGTTGAACATAGTCGGTAAACATAACTGGCAATATTTCCACAGTTATAAAGACTATCACATCACCATACTATACTTCTCTTCGTACTGTCTTGTATACTTTGATTTCATGAGTAAAATTAAAGTGTCACAACTTGAACATTAATTTCTTGTTTTTAAATAATACATCTCCTGCTTATACCATACATGGACCACGGGATAAGGCCCAAATAAGCTTTATCCAACTTGATATTGCAAATTACGTTTATATATATATATCCTATTGTATGTTATGCTATACACAGACGGGCAATGTAGCCAATACCGTCTCTGGAAAATATTTACAATATCATCATATCTGTTCGGAGTGGCAACTTGTCAGGTGTACCATAACCGACACAATTAATTGTATTAATTATTCATGTCGTGTGTACGTGCAGACCGTTATCCCTTTCAATTTGCTAGTGTTTGTTCGTAATATATAATAATATTAAAAAATATAAATATGAACTGCATCACATTCTCGTATATTTATTTACCATAACTATAGATATGACGACGTGTTAAGTTAATAATGTTAAGCAAACTTGTTGAATTAATTGTTTACTGTATTGCCAAATTTTGCCTTTATCATCAAAGCACCAGATTTTGACTGTTTACTACAATTATGATATTTACGGACTGTGGGAATATTTATGTTTATATTAAATTTACCCACAGGGTTCTGTGCTTATTCTAATAATTAATAAGTATGCTGTGTAAAAATAAAACAACTCGTTAAAACCGTCTTGGGAAGAAAATATTCCGACTTTTTCTATTCTTCTACCATATTTGTTACTAGCTACGAGCACCTTGGGACGCGTGTCATAAGGCCAGTTGGACATACTTGATTAGGTAGAACATTAGTTAACAAGCGAAAACATGAATTATAAATGCGAGTCGAATAGTGTTCAAAAATGTCCTTTTATAGTAATAGTTTTACTCGTATGGATTTTTATTCATTAATTACCGTAAAATTTGTTATCTGCCTTGTCCTGCCTTACTTGAGACATGGATATTGAATCGCAGTTCACCAGTAATAGTGACGACTGTGTAGCCTTCTGCTAAACGTCTGCCGCGTGTGTTGCAGTGTGGCTGAAGCTGAGTGTGGGTGGCGCTTTGCTGGTCGCCACACACGCGGTCATACGACGGGCCACAGCGCCTCGCGGTGCGTACATGCCCTTACTATCTGTAGAACACAAATATCTTTCTTACATATTACTTTATATTGCTCATTGCATCAAATTCTCAAAACATATGTATATCTTTTTTGCATATTCATATATCTATAAAGTAAAGCATTACTATACCGGGTTAACTACCGATTTCTAGTACAACAGTGGTTAAAAGTTATGATTTCTATATTTATAACATACAAACTAAAGATGCAACGTTTTCTATAACAGATGAACCCGCTACTGAAGAGCGTTCTGTTAGGGAAGAGACGCCTCTTTTGGATAGACGTATGACATTGATACCAGAAGAATCCCGTACACCTGGTAGGACAATATTTATTATTTCAAAACCAATGTAATACAATTTTAATATATTTCATTTAAACGTCATATTATTGTAATAGCTCCGAAATCCATCATTGAAGAAAGTTCTCAGCCAATGGTTAAGGAGATAATATCACAAATTGCGCCACAGTTCAAAGCACCATCTCTGCCACCGCAGGAAGAAATTGACGAAGAAGAAGAAAAACAAAGCGATGATGAGGTAAGTAAACAGTTGAAAATCCTTGAAGTTTTGAGTATTAAGAATGATATATTACGTATAACAGAAATTCTTTCCTTCTTATTCTAGGTTATTGTAACTACACAGGCTTCTGAAGTACCAAAAGACAAAGAACTATATAGTGACGAAGAAGAAATCGAAGAAGAGGACGAAGAAGAAGTTTTAGAAGAAAAGGAAACGGTAAAAGAAAATGTCCCAAAAGTCGAAGAAAATGCTATTCCTCCACCTGAACCAGAGCAAGAAGAGGACCCGGACGACGTTGAAATAATAGACGACGAGCAACTAGAAGAAGAACTAGAAGAGGAAGAAGATGATATCTCGGATGTTGATGATGTGGAACTTTTAACTCGTCTGGAAGCTAAATACGGTCGCCTTCCCGAACCTGAGAGGCCTGGACAAAAGCATAGTAAACACATCCATTTTGTGTGTTTCCTTTACATAGCGATGGCAAAGCATGTCTTCACTATTAACATATTAACATATTCAATGGCTTCACTAACATGATGTGAGTTAAAATAATTTTGTTGTATAAAATAAATTACATTACTTAGTTACTTTCCATACCTATAAAAGTAAACATACTTATTATTAAATTTGACGTAATAATTAGTAGCTAGTTTATAACTTTAAGTACGTCATAGCAACGATTGTCACTGAACTGAAACTATATCTACTACTAGCATTTCTGCATTATAGGAGACTGGTAGAAAACAACGATGGTACATAAGAAAGGTAAAGGTAGATAAACATTGCTAATATACTGCTATACGCATTAAAAGGTTACATTAAATAGATAATTTCACCGCGACTTTTATTGCCGTATTTACAGTGTAAAAATATTAAAAATCTGAAACACCAACTTGTTCAAATTTGTAATTGTTTATTAGCTTAAATTAAGCTCAATCTTAGTTTATCGATTAGTATGTAAAAAGAACTCTAATATAATAGAATATACGTGTACTTTGTGTATAATAATTTTATAATGTAAATGTTTAAGTTGTGTTCTAGTTGCCAAGTAATAGATATCAGAACATGCGCTTGCAACAAATTACTACCCACTCGCATGTCGTTATAAATAATAGTCCATTCAAAAATGTTATCTTCAAACTGCGTAGATATTGCGCTTACATATGAAAACAGGAAATAATAGTATAACAATATGTATAATGACAATTATGATGTATAATAAAACTGCATATATGAAGAATAAGTACAATGTATATATATATATATATGATCCGTATATGTATTTAGAATATGTCACATTCAAGAATTATTATTTTTTTTAGAAGACGGAGGTAACAGCATAGAGGATCAGTGGCCAGGGGAACCAAATGACCCCTTTTGGCGCCAAGAGCTCGACTCTGTTGAGGACCAACTTCAACAGGTATTTTGATAAATATTTTTAATTAATTTATTTATGATGTTGTAATCGAAACTTACAAAATTACTATCATCCAAAATCTTTAGTTTAATACTGACAATTTCGAGGAGTGTCAATACAAATTTCTATCGGGGCTTATTTATGAAATTATTGTGATTATGTACAATTCTTCAGGTATAATGTTGGTGTATTCTGCTTGTACGAATTGTGACTTGTTAAGTTTTGAATTGTTTGTGTAATCAATAATCATCTAATTGCCTGAATTTGTTGTAAAATGCTGAGTTCACTGAAGAACCACATATGAGATACATTGTTGCTTTGGTTCAAATTCTGATTGAGTTTTTTTTTTGGAATAGTATAATCTTGTCTTTAATAATAATATAGGTGTTGTTTAAAACTAAATAGTTGATTTACTTATACAAATTAACATCTTATTTGCATGGATATTGTCATTTCGATATTGTATAAATTTTTCTTGCACTGCATATATTCTTGTCCCACTATCTGCTTTCTGAATACACCAACAATTTTGTTTATTTATTTTATTTATACAACACAAGTTTAGTTTTATAATGATATAATGTTACTCGATTTCAGGAGTGGCTAGGCTAACTCGTTTTGCATTAATTTTTCACTTAAAAACTTTGCTCGTTGTGCCATTTTCCCTGTTTTGCCGTCGGCGGCGCCACCGGGTTGGGAAGTTCGCCCGCACCCCGCGTACTTCTCCCCCGGGGCGTCACCGATGCCTTTTCAATTAGATTTAGAAACGTGTACGTGAGACCATGCCTGATATAACCAAGTATTTCTTTTTTAATAAAATAAAATCATTATATTTCGACACTTGAAAAACAGTTAATGGTAATAGGTATGATAAGGTCAAAAAAATGTATATCAGCGTGGTCGAACTAAATCACGTGTGTGTACGATGTGTGCGAGTGTTGTGTACTAACTGTTGGCGCGGAGGGTTCTTGGGCGGCGGTGATGCAGCGCGTGCAGTCAGCGGCGGCCGCGCTGCCGGACAGCGCTCGTGCGCGGTGGGCGGCGGCTCGTTTGCTCGACCTGCAGGCCGAAGCGCGCCGCGACAATCGCTTACTGTCGCGCGCCATCGCCGCATACCTACATCTGCTCAAGATGAACGAGCAGCTATCCGATAAGAAACTACTCAAAATCACCAACCGTGCGCTGGATCGAATAAGATTCAGAGGTTAGCATTTCATACTTTGATTTAGTATTTAAGTATACTAAATGTTTTAATAATAATATTGAAAAATTTTATACAAAGTAACATAAATACTTCTAATTGACACTGTTTAAAGCTCATTGAACTGGAGGACGAAACCGTGAAATCTCTTGATTATTCTGTATACTTTCAGGAACATATCTAAGTGCAGAGCCTGTTTACAGATTATTAATTCGCCGATTTCCAAACGAACGAGAGTACCGAAATAATTTGACAATTTCCTTCCTAATGGCTAACAGGTACGACTTTTATTTTTTTATAAAATGAAACGGTACAAACTGGTATGTGATAGTAACTTAATAATTTACTAATAAATAAAAATAACAACTTCAGGGCGGACTTGGCTGAGGAGGAATTAAAAGAGACGCTAAAACGTTGGCCCGATGACCGGGTCGCTTTAGCTCATTATGCATTTATTTTGAAAACTCAACATAATCGACTAGAAGAAGCTCTAATCGCATTCCAAAAGGCCCTCGAAGGGGACTCAGGTCCAGCCAACGAACCTCGCTTCTATTATCACTATGGCGACACTTTACTGTTACTCGGTCGACATGCAGAGGCACACGAAGTTCATAAAAGAGGGGCAGCTCTAGGACATTTCTTGTCACCTGCACAGCGCTCTTTATATAACGTGCCTCGATTAAAAAGCAAGCCGTGGTGGAACATCAACGAAACTCCTTACGCAAATCTCGCACGAGCATTAGAAAAGTCGTGGAAGGATATATTGAAAGAAGGAGAAGCTGCTAAGGCTATTTATGAAAAAGAAAAAGAGGGGTTGAAGGAGCGCGGCGAATGGTCGCAGTTAGATTTGTTCGTGCGGGGTCAAGAAATCCCAAATAGATGTAAGAGAGCGCCAGTTACGTGCTCGATAGTGCGAGCGGAGGTGGCCGCAGCTGGCTGCCGCCGCGGACAAATTAAATTCAGCGCCATCGAGCCGGGCACGCACGTGCGTCCACATGTCGGCCCAACTAACTGCCGTTTGAGAATGCACTTAGGCCTAAGCAATACCAAAGATACGTTTATAAGAGTTGACCAAAAAACTAGGTATGTTAATACACATATTTTTAATCTAGCCCACACATAAACATAATAATTTGTGTGTTGCACATGAATTCAAAAGATTAAATTAGCACTGTATTTCACATTAATTCTTTTGCTAATATTAAAATGAATGTAAGTTTGTTTGTTACCTCTCACTGATTGCCACGAAATTTCGCATATAAATAATATTTGAGATTTATTGACAAAATTTTAAGGTTTACTCATGTTTATTTATGGAACATATATTATATTGACTATTAAGTGTAAATAAATAACAATTTAATATATGTTTGTAATATTCTAGGCAGTGGCAAGTCGGTAAAGTGTTCATGTTCGACGACAGCTTCGAACACGAAGTATGGCATAACGGCACCGGTACGAGGCTGGTACTCATCGTAGACGTGTGGCATCCCGATCTGACAACAAGCGAAAGGAGAAATTTACCCGCCATATAAACTTAACTACAGCAAACATTCTAGTCGGCACCGCGTATTTCAACAGTATTGTTTCGAAGTTTATCACCTAGTGTGTACTAGGATATAATAGACACTAGTGATATCAGCCATTATATCCAGTTGATGAACAAGTATTTCCCCTCGAATCTATTGAACTCTCTCCAACGTAATTATCCTTGAGGTTATCCGTGTACCTTGGTGTCGCCCAAACAGACACAATATTTATATACACAGGGCCACTCGAGAACCTGCCATTACTTTGATCTGTGAAGATCACTTTGGTCCTTTTGCGAATACCATGTGTATTTAATATCAATGATTTAATAAGGTAAATGTGTGAAAAATGTTTGAGTGTTATTAGTATACCCATGATACTAACAAATTATATCACCCTTCATCGTTATATTTTAGTCATTAGTTATTGATAAGGATATTTACTACATTATGGGGCTCCACATTTAGTGTATAGATACTTTAATAGTTACATTCGTCTTTATTTAATTGTTAAATAGATTTTTTGCTAAAATATATCAGTTCATTTAGTTACAATATAAAGTCTTTGTACTTAGTTCAAATGTAATGTTTATGACCCTTAGAAATATTTGTAAATAGCAGTATGCGGCCCGGGTAATCAGTAATAATAATAAATAATATTTTACTAGTAAATTGTATTTACTAATGTAAATTGAGAAATGTATAAGTGAGAGAGAATACACCAATAAAATGTGTTTCGCACAGAAAAACATCAAGTGCATTTTGTTTAATAATTAGGGTCGTTTCGCCTGTTCGCGTCCATTTAGTGCAGTTGGCAAGTTTGACGGCGATAATAAAAATTCTCCAGCACTAATTTCTATGACAAATTTGTGTAATGTATTCATTATATAGTTTATTTTAAGATTAACTTTCAGTTTTACTAGAAACATCTTATATTTTCATTATAAATAGATAAACTTCAGAATTAGACGTTTTACCCACAAAATCCAAATTGCGTTCAACCTTGAACCATTTAGCGTCCAGCAGCTTAGAAAAGGAATATAGGCGTGATATTTTTAAGAATTTATAAAGAAAGATTGTATTTTAACAATTTCTTTATTTAAGAATATAAATATAAAAAAATCAACATAATTATCATTAATAAAATCTCTTCAAAAAAATTAAAATAATTCTTCTCAACATTGGTAAAACCTAAAATTAGGTTAGTAGTAGGCAAATAATGATTGCAACTTTAAGAATAAACAGTAATCAGTTCTGTTAATTTTACCCTGAAATCTCAAGGCTAAAGATCAGCTTTGATTATAACTTTACTCCATAGGATCTGAGCCCACTTATTTTGTCCAATATTGTGGTCTTGGGAATAGTATATTCTTTACATATTTGTCTTATCGATTTATTCTTCTCTCAAATTTCATTTAACGCTTTCTTTAATTCTTCTGTGTATGTTCTCTTTTCCTTCTTCTGTCTTGACTCAGAAGAACTCATCTTAAATGAAAAAAAATAAGAGATGTAAAATGAAAGAAATTACTCATTTCAATTAAAAAATAAACAAAGAAAGAAGGAAAATTGTTTATTTGGTACATAGCAATAATAAAAATAATTTATAATAATATTTATATTTTATTTAAAAAAATAATTTATAATTATAAACAAATAGTCTTAATAAAAAATGTACAATAATAATAAACAATACATTTTTAATTATTTTTACACACTTGCATGTAAAAATAATTAACTTCCACTTTGCGTCCACTATTTTCGTTAAATTAATAATATAATAATTTAATAAAATAATTTTTAATAAAATAATTTATAATTATAAACACATATATAAATAATTAAAAATGTAGGTATTGTTTATTATTATTGTACATTTTTTTATTAAAACTATGTGTTTATAATTATATATTTTTTTAATTATTATATAAATAATATATAATAATAATAAATTATTAATTTAACGAAAATAGTGGACGCAAAGTGGAAGTTTTGTAAAATTCGATGTAGTAATTCGCGTCCACCTTAATTTATTTGTTAAATATAAAAAACATGAGCAAATTCATAATTAATATTATTCCTTTTTTCATCATAAAAGTGTAGAAAAAGCTTTGTACCCCAAAATTCACATAAAACAATAAAAAACTTACCATCAAACGGGAAGCTACACACAAAATTTTATGTAAAAACAAACGCGTACGGACTTACTTGTTGAACAGTCGAGATTAACTATTTTTTCTAAACGGGATTAGTTTGATGCACAGAACTTTTGTCTATCTATGCGTGCCTTTTATACATTGAGGTATTAGCGGTAATGACATTTCGTTCAATTGGTGTGTCAGTCGACTTATTTTCCATGATTCTTAACGGGAGATCCGCAAAATGGACGCAAATTGGGCGATGGACGCGAACAGGCGAAATTACCCTATATTCTATATAAGGAAAAACTTCGTGATAATTTTTTTCAATTGTTGCTCTTGTAGGAGACAGATTGTATTTTTAGACTATATACTATTCGAATACAATTTCAGTGCTCGATATACCCGACTTTTAATTTTATTGATTATTCATATATTATAGTGTACCAATATTTTAAAAGAACACGTTGAAAAAATCACATTGATGCATACACCAGTCGCAAAGTAAAAATATGTTGAAAGTATCTAATTTTGTTTTCCATTTTAAGAGTTTTTTTTAACTCCTCAAATGCTCTTGGCAGCAACTGGCCTTTACAGCTACACCAAACGATAGGAGGCGAGTGCAATAGCACTACAATCCCGGGAAAGGGCTGGTGCGGAGCGGTGTTGAAGGCCATCTCCTACCTGACGGAGACTTAACTTGTACCGCTATACAGATAGGGCAAATTTGTAATTACACAGGTTAGTCAGTATTCTTTTATATACAGGACATGAGAACCCAACAGTGGTGGAATCCAACATAGGGGAGCGTGGGTTACAGTGGATAGATCACTGTAGCTTTGCATGTAGTGCACACAAACACTTGCGTTTCCGCGACGTTGTCGTTCTTACATTTATACCGCTTCCTAACTAGTTGCTATCTTCATTTCAGGAATAGGGTTTGCGTCGCAGCACACTACTTGACAAGATAAAAATAATTTTGACATATTTTTGTAAAACATGTTGCCTCGGTGTGTGCAAAGATTTTGCAAGAAATAATTTTTGGTTATGGTCTATGATTAATGTTAGATTTTATTAGTCTTATTTGTTTAATTAGTAAATAAAATAAATATTGCAATTTTTTAAATCGGATAACTATCAGTGGGGTAACGCGTATCGTTTTCGAGTCGGGATACAGTAGCAGATTAAAGGGTTTTTTTTGTAGGTAAAGTGACACGGAATAGGAAACGGAAGAACAAATTATATAAAGTATCTTCTGGGTAAAAAATAAACATGTACCTAGCTAAATTTAAGAATATTCCGTACATGATACACTGATACAGATATTACACCAAATTACTAATAGTGAAAATTTTTCACTGATATCCAAGAGAAGCACTTATAACTTACAATGTTATAATAAACATCTTTTTAAATAACCATTATCCATTGTGCCCCATAAATGGGTCACAGTGGATACTTTGCCATTTAATACAAAAACTTGGAATCTCTCTACTAAATATTTCTCAAGAAATCTCATTACTAAGTATTTGAAAGGCTATTTTTGCAATGTAGTTTCAAATTTAAATATATCTTCTAGGTTTTCATTGAATCACTGATAAATCTGGGGTAAAAAAGGTGAATTTATGGCACTTGTAAAAGTGACCACTGTATCACACGTTCCCCTACAGTCATTCATACATAGCTCGCGTAACTTTATTATGCACATTTTGACCCCATAGTCTCTATAGAAAACCTCGGCAGCTAATTGATTTCCACAAAATCAGTGTGTAGTGTGTACATTGGAAAAAATGATCACGGTTAGTGCGATTTAAATACGCTGTCGATGCTTATTGCTGAGATGGTAAAAAGTAGTTATAGTGTGATATATTATAGTTATCTATAGTTGCAAAATAATCACATTCATAAATCAACAATTAAAAGCCAACAAAATAAATTGTAGTCGGTGTATATTTGGTATAATTTTTATGCCAAAATTTTGGCCCAAATAATTATAACCTTATTAATAGTACATAATCTTAATCTAATAAAGCTCATTGTATAATTACTACAATAGTGGAATGTTGCAACAACATACATTCTACTCCTATACATTCGTAAAGTAATGGCAGAAGTGTTTGAGGTTTAATATAGAAATATAAAATACCAGACTTACATAGGACGGATTTTCTTTACATTTATCAGTTACACAATTTAATGTGTACTATATAATCGCAAACAAAGCTTTCAACTGACAGTAACAAGTGCCGAAATAAGTATAAAAAAGACGCAAATGTTCACATATCAATTATTAAATAACAATAAAACGATATTGTAAGTAAATTTTTCATTATTAGCTACGGTACAAAAATAATTGTTATACTTAAAAGAATTTAAAGCTAATTTATAAAAGAGGAATGTATTACATACATCATCAATAACAAGACTTAATGAGATTCTTTAGTACAAATACCCAAAAACACGAAAAGGACGTAATAACAAATTTATAATCTAAATAAGTGATTATTGATATTTGTTGTTAATTTGAAATATAAATGAATAACCATTATATTGTAATGATAATATAAATATAACGCGTTGTTTAACTTGAGCGAAATACAATGTCTATTCATTTAAAATATTAGCGTTCTGTCACAACCTTTGTTACTTCAATAATATTGATGCAACACAATGACAGATATTGTCGAAAGATTTATCAATTTATCTAAACTGCTGTGTAAGTAAGTAAATGTCACTTAACATAAGGCACATAATTGTAGGGTTAAGGAACCAGATAAGCATCATTTACAGATTGGTACGCCGGTGGGCCCGGTGCTTGGGGGGTAGCTCGCGAGCTGTAGGTCGGCGCTGGCGGTGCAGGCGGCGGCACATCCCAAGCAGCGTCCGCGCCTGAGTAGTTGTTCACTGCACCATATGCACTGCCGCCGTACGATGGAGATTCACATTGGGCGACTGTATCCATATCCATTCTATTGTCATAACTTGAAGCAGTGTCGTAGCCCCGACTTATGTTGTCATAGGGAGATAAATTACGATCATAATTTCTGGTAGTTCCACAGCCTCCATTAGGTTCATTATAAGGTCCAACGACGTCAAAACCGGCCTTATGGACACGTTTCATAGTACCATATCTATTAGTTTTTATTGGAACCGATTCAGAAGGCGGTTGAGGTGGATCATAGACATCCTGTGATCGTGAGACTATATCTCTTTCAGTAGCATGGTATGATGCAGGTCGAGCTCCATGAAAATTAGAATATGAAGAATGTGCAGAAGTAGGACGCGAAGGTCGAGCATCTCGTGGCAAAGAAGCACTGGAAGCTAAGTATCCAGCATTTCTATATGACCGTCGCGATCTGCGTACAGATGATCCTGCTCCTCTTGAACCAGATCTACGCTTCACACGTCGAGGGGTCATGGGTTTCAAAGAGCCTTCACTTGTAGTTGTTTCTGTAGGACTCAACTCCATTGTATATACAGTACGTCTTGGTAATGTTCCTTTCTCTGTAAAAGATTTATTTTTATTTTAAGCAAGTAAATGAAATAAAAAAATACTAATTGTTACGTAAGATTTTATTAGTGCAATCACTAACTCTTTTGAAACTGTCTATATTCCTTCTGGCATAGATGATATTTTCATAAATGTATTGAGAAGCAACGGTGAGGATATTTGATTCCTTAAAACACTCTCGCAATGACACCCTGGAACCCATACCATAATTACATTACAATGCAAGTTTGACTTACCTGATGGTGCCTTGCGTTTATTAACTGACTTAAATGCCAAGACTATAGCAAGTGGCAGGGCTATGATTGTAAGTAAAGCTGCCAAAATCGATTGGCCAAGCTCAACATAATACCACTGAAGAAAACAACCATCAACACGGGCAGGTCGCCAAATACCAGGTCTCTCTTCTCCACTCCACACAGGCTGACATCCCCATCCATTACTCTCCCACCAGCTTACACTGTCAGTCCCCAAAGAAAGTATGCCACTTTCCTGTAATATTGAATTTCAAGTTATGTCAAGACTATTTGTTAGCATAAAATATTTGTAGAAAAGTAGTATAGTGATAGTCTTAAATATATGTATATCAATATACTATAAGTATATATTTTATATTCTCAAATTGTAATCCAATTCTTAGAAATAAATTCTTATTACATCAATTATGAATATAATTAACTTACTCTGTTCAATGTTCCCAGATTTAGATAATAGCAAATTAGAAACATATTCCATGTTAGCCATGTAAAACTCCATATTGCAAACTGTCAAAAGTTTAAATCATATTAATCACACATACACATTATGTCAATATAGACCAAAATGTTTTTAAAATACAGGTCATTTCAGAAAGACCATGTCAAGTAAAAAAAGTTGTATATTGAATAATAATAAAAAAGTCATATAATAATTTATATATACCATGATCATATGTTGTATAATTTGAAATAAATTTTAACATTTAGGAATTGCATACAAAGGCATGGTTCTCTATTCTATTTTCATAATTAAATTATTGTAAACACCTTACATATATTATAATACCTATAAAGATTGAATGTAAATTTGTGTCAATATTTATTAAAGCCTATTTTTACTATTACACTCAATCAAAAGTAACTTTGTTAGAAATTTGAATTAACAATTTTGATGTATTATAAGTCCTACCTGTGGCAAAAAATCTGCACTAGATCTGTTAAAATAAAAATATGCTAAAAGTTGCTTTATGAAACTTAATAAGTTCTAAAACTATATTTCTTTTTAATATTTTTTTCAATTAATATAAAAAGCATTGAAAGAGTGTTTTTATAATGTTATTATTTTTTGTGTTTTATTGGATTTAATGCTTTATTTCTATCAAATTAGCAAAAGTAAACGATAATGTGGAAAGGAAACATTGTATTTTTTGTTACATGTTTTATACTCATTAATATTCATTTAAACAGTTTCACTGTATGATGGAATTTAAAATAAGGAAATTTGCAAATGAATTAAGGTGACTGATAGAAACAGCAAATTAAAATGCACTAGATCAACATATAGTTTGAAGGCCAAGCAATAAATAGAGAAAGATTCTGAAGAGGTAAACCTACACAGGCAATCAGTCTAGTCTTATGGTACCTTCCTCATAAAAATGTAAATATAATACAAGAAAAATAAAAACAGTATTATATTTCAATCTTAAATTCTATATTACTATGATTCAGTACAGCAATAACATATTACATTTTTGTTACCACAATAAACTTGATGTAAAATTAATTATATTATGAAAAGAGAACATTTATGAAGTTCTACAATATACATAAATAAATATCGGAAGAATAGAGTGTGATATTCAAAGGGAAGCATTGTCATATATTTAAGTATTGAATTTTCTTGAGTACTATTATTCTAACGTTCTGTACAAAATAATTATGTAATAACGATTATACTCACGGATATAATATAATTTGTAATATATTGAACTGCTCCAAAAGATCCAAAAATAATTAATAAAATATTAACAAAATTAGCAATTATGGGCAACCACATATACCCTAAAAAATCGAATACTTGACGTTGTACAGTAACAATCTGAAATAACGATATTTATTAGGTAAATAATATAATATTGTATATATCGAAATAATTATAAAATTATATTTAATCATCACCCATACCAATTCTATTACACAAACTATCAACAACAAAGTTCTCAATCCACAAACAGCCATGATCAGGATTTTTTCCGCCTATATGATTATTATTCATTCTAAACTGTTACTTATCATTAAATACTTAAAATTATTCATGTTATTACATTTAATTTAATTTATGAAAACGTAAATTAATTGAAAAACAAAAGTGACTAACAAAGTAAATGGAATGGAGTAGATTTTATGTTGGTGTAGACAGATTTCAATTTATAATTCTACCACACAACCACCAAATAGACAAAGAAGAGATACTCGAGACTAGCGCAGTGATTACTTTCTTAGTGACTGTAAGTTATTTTAAGGTCAAAACTTTGAGCAAGTGATCACTATGTTTCGTTTGTTGTAATAATTAATTGTATGTATTTAGGCCTAAATCTGATTGATAATAAATTACAAATATTTATACAACCTGACTTAATGTTCAATATGGACAAAACTTTAGGAAACAATGACAAAAAAGAAACTAAATGTGAAAAATGTAGTTAAATAAAGGTAACCGTATTTTTTTCGATATCTACCATAGTTTTCCATTCTATACCGTAATATTAGACTACTAGAAAGAAAATTCTGTAATTATACAGACGGAGACACTGTCAGCTGTTTCATTTCAACTTTATATCGATTTTTCTCTTCATCTAAGGAGAATACATTAATAAATTTATTAAATTTAGTTGAATCCATCTCGCTTAATAATTATTGATTTTTGAACAGTTTTTATTATCGGGTATAATATTTATATATGTGCAATAATTTCATCCTTAACTTAAATTACATTGAATGCCGGTAACCTTTTATAATTTCCAATTACAGATAAATGGCGTCCGACACCTTAGTACCGATTGAATCAAACCCTGAAGTTATGAATAAGTTTTTGCAGAAACTAGGAGTTCCTTCTAACTGGAGTATCGTGGATGTAATGGGCTTGGACCCTGAAATGCTTTCTTGGGTTCCTCGTCCAGTCATTTCCATTATGTTGCTATTTCCAGTGTCAGCTGCCTATGAAGATCATAAAAAAGAGGAAGAAAATGAAATATTGGCAAAGGGTCAAGAAGTATCCAGTGATATTTTTTACATGAAACAAAATGTTAGCAATGCATGTGGTACTGTGGCTCTGGTTCATAGTGTTGCAAACAATTGTGATAAAATTGATCTTTCTGATGGCCACATGAAAAAGTTCCTTGAAGAAGCTAAAACATTAGATGCTGCAGCTCGAGGAACTCTATTTGCAAAGACTCCAGGCATAATTGATGCTCACAAAGAGTTGGCTCAAGAAGGTCAGACTAATACTCCCAGTGCCGAGGACCCTGTGGATCACCATTTTATAACATTTGTACACAAAGATGGGGCATTATATGAATTAGATGGTAGAAAGGCTTTCCCTATTAATCATGGACCAACAACTCCGGATAATCTGTTAGAAGATGCTGCAAAAGTTTGTAAGGAATTCATGACTCGTGATCCTAATGAAGTTCGATTCACAGTAATGGCATTCGCAGCATCAGAATAATTTACTCTACATGCTAAAATACAAATTACAACAATGATAATACCATTCAGCTAAAATGAGCATATGCATTTTGCTATCTGCTTTTTGTGAGATTTATAAAATTTGCAATTCAAGCAAGCTTTTGTGATAATTAAAATAAATTATTTATTGATCGCTGTTTGGTATTCCTTTGGTCAATAGTACCTAGTAGTAACCAGTAGTAATCCTAATGCAAATTTCACTTAATTAATTGTTGGAACCAATATCTCCTAAGATATACCCTATGTATATATATATATTAGGATACATCATTTCTCCATCAAACAATACTTGCTCTATTTCATGAGGAGGACCTTAGGGCTCTTCCAGTACCTCTTATTTTCCAATTTCCTATGTAATATAAAAAATCGGTTGATAGGTTGAAATTTAGTTTGTTATGGATGGTGCTGGCATGGTGCACCCGCCTACAATACTGAAGCTGAAGGGGCAACAGTGAAACTCAGGCGCTCGTCGTGGCGAATTCATTAAAAATATTCGCCTTAAATATAAATTATTTCTTTAAATCAGTCAGAAATTCAGTAATAATTAATACAATAAAAAGTGATCGCTGCCTGATTTTTTAAAATATATCTTTTAAACATCGTAAACATAAATACATTTTAATAAAAAATCCATAACCAGGGCATAGGCAAGTTTCTGATTAATCATATATATGATATTAATGATATTATGTACCCTCACTTAAACCTCCTAAATACTTTACCGTGTAAGAATCTAGTTTTAAATTAATTTGAAATTATTGTGAATTATACAAAATTCGATTATTTATTTATTTAAATTATATTAAAAGAATTGTTTATGCATGTTTTAATATAAACATAAATAATACTACTGTCAATTACAAAATTTAGTAGTAAATAATAATTCAGTAGGTATTATGTTCCTTGGTACATAAAGTATTTTTTTGTAGTTCTTAATCTATGCAGGCAAAAAATACTTCACTTCCCTTGTAAGCTTGTTTTTCCAGGCAGTACTCAGAGAAAGTCGGAGTTAAAGAAAAACAGTTGGCTGGTCAATCTCTAGGCCTGTGTTATTTCCGCAAATATATGTTGCTAGTTTATTATATTTTTTTTAACAAATGATATGACGAAAGATCTACGATCTATGTAGTTCGAGTTGTTCCTCTTTGAAACTTCCGAACTATAATTTGTTCACGAACTACACAGAACTAAACTATTTTAATTTTTTTTTTTCATATTCGTCCATCTCCTTTTCAGTGATGGAACAGGCAAAGATCCTTAGACCGTAAACTATTTTAAATTGCTTGCTTTTTCAAATGTCATTTCTTAGAGATGTGCTAACTCGTAATAAAGGTGACTCGAGTTAACACGAGTTAAAATTCAGGTAATCGAGTTACTTGGAAGACACAGATTTTTTTTTATTTCGAACTATTCTTCATATAACTATTTAATGTTGTTGGTTGCAGGCCGCAGCTTCACCGAACCATAGAGGGCGCGTGGAAATGAGACTCCAAGCCCGCAGATATCCTTACGGGGTGCATTCATGGCCGCAGATTAAATTTGAGTGTTTTTTTAATACTATTAGATAACGAGCTGATATTTCCTATATATTCAAAAATATCCGAGCATTTTTTAAATTATACACATCTGATTCGTAAATAGTATGATATGATCGGAAAACTTCATGTCATTGTCGATTTAATTCGGTCAATGCAATGGCGGGAGTACATAACATACTAAGGTATGAACCCAACGACCGAATCATACTCTTTCACTTGATTCGTTTATTTACCAATAGAATTCTCCATACTCGAGTTGGGAGAATTCAACTCGAGTTGAGAGAATTCAACTCGAGTTAACTCGACTTGACACATCTCTATCATTTCTATGTACAAAATAAAATAATATATAGCAATCGAATGTAGTTGGAAAAAAGTGCCTAAGTATATATTTATATTGAACCTTAGAAAATTACTAAGCATCTTATTATTACCAGTTAGTATCTTTTGAATAATTTCATAATAATTAGTTAGTATTTGTGTTTATGCTTTCGACAAAATCTATTAAAACTGTTACATGAATCATCACTTAATATTAATTGCTATATTACCGGTAACCAATACTTTTCTAATTACAGAGAAATATGGCCACTGATGCCTTAGTGCCATTAGAATCCAACCCTGAAGTTATGAATAAATTTCTTCAGAAATTGGGAGTTCCCCCCGATTGGAGCATTGTTGATGTCATGTCCTTAGACCCTGAAATGCTTTCCTGGATTCCACAGCCAGTTATTTCTGTTATACTATTATTTCCAATTTCTGCATCTTATGAAGAACATAAAAAGAAAGAAGAAGTTGAAGTATTATCTAAGGGCCAAAAAATATCAAGCAATATTTTTTATATGAAACAATATCTAAGTAATGCTTGTGGAACTGTAGCTCTTGTACATAGTGTAGCGAACAATTGTGATAAAATTCAACTTTCAGAGGGCCCTTTGAAAAAGTTCTTGGAAGAAGCTAGACCACTAGATGCTTCTACTCGAGGGACTCTCTTTACAAAAACTGAAGGCATAATTAATGCACATAAGGAATTGGCTCAAGAAGGCCAAACTAATACACCTAGCCCTGAAGATCTTATTAATCATCATTTTATAGTATTTGTACACAAAGATGGTGCACTGTATGAATTAGATGGTAACAAAGCATTTCCTATAAATCATGGACCAACTACACCAGAAAGTCTATTGGAAGATGCTGCAAAAGTTTGTAAAGAATTTATGGGTCGTGATCCAAATGAAGTTCGCTTTACAGTGATGGCATTAGCAGCATTGGATTAAAAAAACTATATGTAAAGTTCAATCAATGATATATCTCAGCATTATTTTTAGTCAATTGTGAACAAGTTATAAATATTGTGAATAAAAATTATTTGCTAACAACCACTGATGACTATTAGCAGAAATTAGTTATTTGACATATACAGCATGATAGGCATTCCAACATAAAAAATTTTTAATGCCCCTATACATATGAACTTTACAATTTCCAAAACCCAGTGAATATCAACCTAAATACAAAATAAAACCTTATAAATACTAATAGTCCAAGAAATTTTTTATTTAAACCATGATGTGACCAGTTTTGGTGTAATATATAAAAATAAGTCTGCACATTAAAATATTCAGAAAGAAATTTTAATTTAAGTTGGCCCTAGTCATATGTAGTACATAATAAATATTTAGCTGTCCTCTACAGAAGAATGATAATGAGTTGTTATGTTAAAAGAAATAATATTGAAGAATTATTTTAATAACCATTTCATTAGTACATTTATACCATAATTCCTATTATTTACTAATAGATCTTGATATATATTATTTCTTCGCCTTTTTATTTTGGTAGTTCAAAACAAGATTCCACCAATGCCATGAGTGTTGGAGTTCGCCGATTTACTTTTCAGTGCAAACGCCGCTTTTCTTTTTTCTTAGAATCAAGAACCATGCCTTAGCCTTAAATAATATAGTACCTGTCCAATGGGTTATGTTAAAAGAAGTAATATTCAAAAGTTATTTTAGTAACTACTTTATTAACACATTTATACTATAATACATAATATTTACTAAAAGATCTTGATAATATCTTATTTCGTCTTTTTATTTAGAGAAATATGTCAGGAACTTATTTTCCCATTGAGCGTGTTTCACTTTCAGAGGCAATGTACTGAACTTGCATATAATTGGCTAAAATACATTATGTGGATAACTTTGTATTATAAAATATCTGGAGGCGCAACTCTAGTTGGATCTTCGGTATTTGGCGAGAGTTCACCTGAAACATTTTAAATAAATTAATTACATAATAAATATATTTTATATACATAGACTGCCAGTTTTATAGCAAACCGGCAGGGTTCTTTAGCTATTATAGTAGAATATATATATTAAATAATTTTTGTCTAGTTAGGAAAAGGTTTATACCGTTAGATACATAGCGTAAGATAGCGGATATATGTACATTATTGTACATATTCATTGTCCGCCGTATATAAATTTGCAATTCTGCACATTAGTGACCGCAACTAGATACCTGTCGCACAAATATTTACTGGAAACTCAATTCACTATATTGTGGGACTCAATAAATGCGCCTGTAACATAATAGACGATGTATTGGGAAAAGGTAATAATGAAATACACGAAATCTATGCATCGCCCCAAAATATGGCAAATATTATTCTTTTTATTTGAAAAGTGATCTTTAAGAATCAGAATAACGTATTTGATCTTCAGGTGATTTAATTAATTAGATGTGATCATGTGACTAGAATTAAAATATATTGTATAGGACTATTAATTTAATTACCTGCCTGAGGTATATTTTACATATTATATAAAATTACTATGATTTATCAAAGTTATACATTTAAATATAAGAATAACTTACCATTCGGAATTACTACGACGCGTGCAAATTTTGGTAACAATAAAGTGAGTATGAGCCCCAGGATAACGCTGCCCCCGCACACCCACGATAATACGTCTCGATAATAGGATGAGTCGGCACCATCAGCGCTGTAATCATAAGTTATAAAATAATGTTATTATACATATTGTGTGAAGTTCTTCGAAACAATTTTTTTATATATAAAACTTAATGTTGATTATAAGGCCAGAGAAAGGCCGAAAAAGAGATGGATGGACTGTGTGAAAGATGATATGGCAAGGAAGGGAATAAATAACGAAATGACTGCGAACAGGTATGAATGGATGAGAAAAATATATTACGCCGACTATGGGAACTTACGATCCCCTTGATTGCCTACAATTGAGATATAAAGATCCCAATATCATATAATTTCACAGCGATACATGGTAAGCGGTGTACAACCGTGAAATTATTTAATCATGATCTGCTTATCCCATTTATTAGTTGATATTAAATTATTTCATATTGGCCCACTTTAGTGGACTATAAAATGTATATGATTACCATAACTATAGAAGTAAATAGATAACATGTTTCTTTGTATACTTACTACATTTGTATTGCTGCTATCGCAATGCCACAAGCAAGCTTATCTGTAAAACTCATGAGTCCGTAGACAAAGGCGGATGCTTCAGTACTAGCTCCTACTAAATCAGCAGTCAGTGCCAGGCTTGTTACTAGCATAACTGCACCTCCAAATCCTATAATTACAAACATATGTAATAGTCATACTAGGTAATAAAATAATTATTTATAATCGTTGATAATTTATTATTGTCATTAACGTTTAGTTGCTGTTGTTGTAATATCAATTTAATATTATAGTTTTATGAACTACTGTGTTACTCTTTTTGTGATATTATAGTTAGCTTATGTCGATCTTCAATTAAGGTCCGTATAGTGGTGTATTCATTAACAGGTAACAAAGAGACGAAAACATTTTCGCGTTGTAATTATAATATTAGTACAGAAGTATAGACTAGCTGTTACTCGCACATTCAAGGAAATCGGCTCAAATATCTAGTAGGGAAAACCAAGCGTTATTTCATATTAGTAGGTACAAATAGTAGAGAAATAATATATACCAACCTATCAACACAGCTACTAAATAAATGTAATAAATTTTATAATTATCGTCTGATTCAATATAAATCCACACAAAACCAGAAAGAGCGCATGCAGATCCCAATAAATAATTTAATTTTCGCGTGAAAGACCTTGGGATCAGCCTCTGTACACCCGCTGCAGCCAGACTCCCAAGGTACATAGCAAGAGGTATAACGGCAAGAGAGCGAGCGGCCAAGCCTAGTGTCCGATGAAGGTACAAAGGAATTAATACCTGTGACACATTTACTACTAATCTTGTGCTCATGTAAACACCAGCGACCTAAAATAAATACAATGTTGTTATTAGTAACTTAATATATATACTGCACTGCCAGTAAAAGCGAAACAAGGGCCTAAAAGAAAATGTCGGTGGTAAAAGGGTCTGCGGAAATGGTGTGTCTGATGATTAAGTTTGACGAAACATATATTGTCATATGTAAGTGCATACGAAAAACTATTTCGTTAATATTAGTCGCCTATAATGTGAAAGTTGAATGAGATTGAAAGAAGCCCAGACTATTTATATAAATAATGGAAAATATTGATAAGTAGAATGTAGCGCAGTATATTTATTTGAGTAGGTCTTTGAAGCTTCACTCTTTATAAGGTATTTTTCCATAAACATTGTAACTATAGTAGTTAATTTTTTAATATATACCAAGTCGACAATTGTGTGATAATTACACACACATTATTTATTTATTTATGTACTAGGATATGTCTGGAAAATTATTGATGATTCGGTAGTCCTAATATAAGAACTAATTGACACGGTTGAGATGATTTAGAAAAGTCTCACACTAGGTTCAGGCCGGGCGAACCGCGGCCGACGTCAACTTTCGACTAGTGCATTTATTACAAAGAATAGCCGGAAATGTTTGGTGATCCTTAAACAGCTAGTAAATGTATATTCACCTGGTATAATACTGGTTTCTTGAGGAAATCACAGTGCGTCTGAATTGGTGTGTTATTATCATAATCTATCAGTTGATCTCGATGACTGTTTGTTCGTCTCTCAGTCACCAAAAAGTGAAAGAGTATTGATGCAATTATGCCCACACTTAATACTATATATACGATGTGTCTGAATTTCCAAGCATCTGCTGGTCCCACTTGCTGAAACCCAATAACAATTAACAGTAAATAAATTAGTTCAGATAAGAACTTAGTTGTAGTTTAATAAATACATTCCAAATCTTAGTGATCATATTAGTGGATTCTGATACTGTAATGACACTGGCATTATAATTATTGGTATATTTTGGGTTTAATATCATCCAAGATAATGACTACTTTGTTATTGTGAGATAATTACACAAAATACCTACATTATATACAGGTTACTACCAAATTATCAACATTCTCTTCTACAGGATATCCTATATGATGTGTAGTTTATGATAATTATCATTATCATAATCTATATTAGTTAGGAGTCCCTAATGTCATTATCATTAAAAAACAGCTGTGTCATTTTGGTTACAATATGCTGTAGTAGCTTCTATAAGAGGTCAATGAACTGTCTTATTACCCAAATATACTTTTATTTACTTGTATAAATTTGGCATGAAATAATTAAAATTTTTAATTTTAATAACTTGATGCTATCAATACAGGAAATTTATGGCTACATAGCATAATCTATTTTATAATTTAAATATAAATATGAAATACAATTATATGAAAATACAATTTATATTATCACTTACTTCCTTATCACATTCACCAGTAACACGTAAAACAATCCATGTAATAACATAAACAAATAGATTTGAGAATACAGTAAACCCATATCTGGAAATCAAATATTTCGAAATGTAGTACAATCTCTATAATACCTAAACATAAATAAATGTTCACATTACCATTAGGTATTTACATATTCCTATTATTGAATATAAAATATTATACAGAGAGTAAGTAGGTTACCAATTAAGGACATATAATTATATTGAAAAGCAATCAGTTATACTTATAGTTTCATAAAATATTGTATACCAGTTCCAACATTTGATTAGTGGCCAGTACCTACCCATCCAACTTCCCACTGACTCACAATATGAACATTGGACAGTACAAGTATTGTGTTAGGTATTAACAATAATTTTTATAAATATATTCTGCTAAGGAGGGCCCATTGAAAAGGAACATAACATACTTTATACACATTTTTTTCAAAATCTGAGTCAGATTGGCTACACCAATCTGGTGACAAATTTGATTGTGTAATGATACTTTCAAGGGACACATTAAAAAATTATAATACCTATAGTTAACTGACACCTATAAGACAATTACAAGCTAAATCATCAAATAAATGCTGATAACAAATTATTAATTGTTATTAAATACAAGAACAATTATAAAAACTTATTACCTGACAGCAGTGAGATGTGATCTTGTATGGTCATCGTCAGCTAGCTCAGGTATTAAACTTAAGTGTGAAATCTGCACAGCTGCCCAGCCAATTTGGAATATTATAATAAATGATGAAAAATAAAACATTTGCGCCCATTTATGGGTCATTGAACATCCAACACATTGTGAAAATATGAATGGAAAAGATGCTAATATACATGCTGTACCTGTAATAAATATTAAAAAGTTAATATCATCTCATCAAGTAATTCTCTCTGTGAAGTAACAAATGTGCAACATTTTTTTTAAAGCATTAGAAATAGTTTACTTACCAAAAAGGTGCCACAACTTTCTTTTACCATACTTAGTACTAACTAAGTTATCAGTATGATCTGAATGGTAGCCAACAAAAGGTGTAGCTAAAGCATCAACAACTTGTCCTATCAACATTAAGTTCCCTGCTTGGGAAGCACTAAATTCTAGCACTAAATGAAAGAATACTATTAAATAAGTAAACCATAGGCTAGCACATACATCATTTAGTACATGGCCAATACCATATCCTATCTGGAGTTTAAAGCTCGTTGATATATCTATTAATTCATTATCCATCTTCTGGTGGTTATAAATTTAGGAGTACCAACTACAAATAAAGATCATTTTACAATGAAGTCAAAACAGACACAGATTACTGCAACAAGATTTTTTATTGTATTTATTACATTTCAATTACTGTCTGATATCTTTCTAATCGAAATGAACACAAAACTGAATTTATATCAATGACTTCTTTTGCACGTAACACATTTATTTCTCAATTTCTATTTACACTAATAATAATGAATACTACTAAACGAGAAATGTATGACTCACTATATACATAGATATCTTTAAATAAAAGTTGTTTGAAATAGACGAAGGAAAACAGTGAAACAATATTTGATGATAGAAAACAACGTATGTACAACAAAACGATTTCAAACGAAAACATTTACAACAGTACTCTGTTTCGTTAGGATATTGGTGTTCTGTGACTCTGTGTGTACACTACAAGTACAAAATAGGGAAACAAACGACTCAGCAACTAATTGCTAAATGTCAAAGTCAGTGTCAGACGTGTCACTCTGTTCACAGTCCGTCAGTCTGTCAGTTGTCTGTTGTGATTACTGGTACAGGCTCCTACTCATAGCGGTTTACTGATTAAAATTGAAAATTGACATTGTAGTTCACGTTCATATTTTCTTATCAAATTAATTTACTAATTCAAAAGTTTCATTTTTATCTAATTTTTTTCATCATCCATATAGGATGCCAGATGCCATAAATTGGTAGATAGTGTTATATCTTATTTCTTCTACATGAACCCTTAAGAAGCGAGGAATATTCGGAACAGCTTATCCAGAGTGTATTTCTTTACGTTATAAGAATATATTACACCATACAAATGAAGACAATACACCAAATTATTTGGATATCTGTTTTATCCGTTTATTCTACTGTTCACGGAGATGATTTTAAAGAAGAAATGTTTATAAAACCTCTACCACCATCACATCTATATACTTATTTCCAATTTATAACTATTGTAAATCACAAATCATGTAAGTAACTGTTATAGCCAGTTAAACACTGTTTATTGTTATCGGAATACAAAATTCATAACAAATATTTATATTTTTTCAGCTGAACACTCTCACTTATCACCTAGGTCTCTAGGAGAAGTTATATCACGATTTCAGGTAGATGAATTGCATTTAACATTGACTGAGGGACAGTGGAGACATAATCAATGGGGATATCCAGTTATGGATGCTGCACCAGGAGCAGAACTTTATGCTTGGTTCTCTAAAGATGTCACAGATATTGACAACCAATGGAAGAAATTAAGCTCTACTTTGTCTGGCTTATTCTGTGCCTCTCTCAATTTCATTGATAGTTTCAACACGGTACTCCCTCAAATGGCACTGTGGCCTACAGGAGCTGTGAATCCAACTCTTAATATGACTTCACAACTTCGATATGCATCATTACCCAGAGAAATTGTATGCACTGAAAATTTAACACCATGGAAAAAGTTGTTACCTTGTGAATCAAGCCAGGGATTTTCATCACTATTGAACTCTAGAATGATACACAACACAAAATACCATTCAATAGGAGTTCATATTAGAAAAATTTGTGCCACTAAAGACTGTATTGATACTCATTTAGAAATAAAACAAACTGTTGCACTTGTTTATGATTATAAAATTATAAACAGTATGGACTGGTCATTTAGGAAATTATTTGGTCAAGGGTTGCCTGGAGGCTGTAGCCTCTCATCAGCTAGCACTATATATGTTGATGTGACAACTAATGTAACTAACTCATTTAAATTGACTCCACCACCTGATAGAACATTACAATCACAAAGAGGAGGAAGTGAAACCAAGTTTGCTGTGTATGACATTGTTGCCAATGGTGAAATGATAAATATAGGTGTTAAGTATGATGCTAAAAACAATAAGAATATGAGTGTTACTATACCACCTCCTATATATTTTAATAGATATGTTTTAGGTTATGGCAAGGAAGTAGGTGGTATTGTTACTGAATTAGTCAATAATTACTGGACACCTATAGATGTTGTTCTATTAGAAAATGCCCCTTGGTGGTTGCCAATACAGCTCAGCTCATTGAGAGTTAATGGAGAAGCTGATAGTGATCTAGTGATTGCACAATATTATTCCCCTGGGAGAAGTAGACAGAAACCATACCATTTGGAACTACTTATTAAACTGCCTCCACGAGCAACTACCACTATAACAATTGATTTTGAGTTTGTATTTTTAAAATGGCAAGAATATCCACCAGATGCAAACCATGGATTTTACATTGGATCAGCATTGATAACTGCAAATCTGCCAACAGCAAAGCAATATTCCAGTCTACCTATTACTGGCAGCACTTTTGATTCCATAATAAATGCATCAAAACCCTGTAAGTTAAATACCTTTACTAAAACATTATCTAACTCATATGATAATTTATTAAAAATTTAATTGTATGAATTAGAAAATTCTGATTAACTAATAAAGTTGAAATCTTTTCAAGCATCCTTTAATAATAATAATTGTTTTTGTAAAAGATTTTTAGTACATACATACATGTATACATTTTATTTAGTATATATAGTCAAAAAATGAAAAACACTGTTTAATCTTTTTTCAGGGTACACAGCTGTTTTAAGGACCAATGGTGCCATGGTCTCCTTGCCTACTCCAGATTTTAGTATGCCATATAATGTAATTTGCCTTGCTTGCACTGTTGTAGCATTAGCATTTGGGCCGCTTCATAATATATGTACCAAAGAATTAATATTAAAGCCAGTGGGGACACCAGTGTCTCTAACCCAGAAATTACTAAATTTGTTTAAGAGAAAAAAAGAATAAATAATTATGTTGGTTCTATTTATTCATATACTAGATTACAATAAATAAAAAAATATTTTTTTTTACTAAAAAGAATTGTTTAGATTTGTTACCTACCTTTTTTGAGTTTAACCAATAGCAAGACTCATATACAAAAATTAAATGACTTAAAGTATATCTCATTTATATTACAAGTTAGGGTTTTATGTGAATACGAAACAGCCATTAAAAGAGTATATTACGCATATAACAGCAGTCAGGATACAATTACGAAATCTATAATATCCACACATATGGTGCAGAACAATCCTTAGTCTATAATTAAGACTCATTCACGATTCAGATAGTTCAGGCACTTATCATTCCGTTTCGGAATGTTTTAGATAGAAAAGGAGAAGGATAGGATGTTTGATAAGGATTGTACCTCAAGACTAACAATTATATCCATTTTATAAGTTTATGGTAGTATTATACTTCAAAAATACAAGTCAAATAATAAATACTACTGTTCACTATTACTGGGGTAGAAGATTGGTAGTAATGGCACACGGTGACCTTATTGCTAGCAATGTGACCATGTCAAGTGGGTTTCCACGGAACTCATCGCAGTTAGTTCCTGATTGCTTCGTTTCGATGGGCTAACCTGACTTCATATTAATCCAATCATACTTTACTGGTGCCTCATCAGCATATACCTAACTATACATATAATATGAAATATTTAGGATATAAAAGTACGAACATAAACTCTTTATTTCAGCTATAAATATAACAGTCGAGGTCGCTTCATGAAGATTGTGTTAAATACTTTCAGTACGGAACCCTAAGGCGTGAAAAGTATAAGTAGAACTATACGTACCGTACCTACTTTACGTAGGGACGTAATTAGTTGGTTTGGTAACATACCTAGATTGTTTTGGAGTTTTAACTACAATGACTGTTCAAGTTTAGTTTTGACATACACCTCTGTTGTCACTTTGACGCAAATTATTTTGTGTGCTTTGATTTGTATGTAATAGTTTTTCTTTTATTGTATATTCTGATTTATTGAAGGAAGAGTGGTCCTACCATATGGTTATATGGAGTCAAAAGCCAGGTAAGAGAATAAAATCAATATTGATTTTACTCTTGATACTCGTGACTGTAAATCCACATAATTAAGTGATTATAAATAGTATAGGTAGGTATGTTAATTTAGTCTCACATACATTTGTAAAATTAATAGTACTTACCTACCTAATCGTTTTTAGGGACAAGAGTGGGCAATGTCTTTGTTGTATGAAAAGCAAAATCTCTACAGATTTTAAAAAAATACTGGATATTAAAGATGCCGGTCTGGTTATATATCTTTACGTACCACGTATAAATGTAAGTCCGTTATTGGAAATCATCGGTTTAGGTATAACATATACACTTCTATTCTATTTGTAAGTGTCGTATGAGGTAATTGAAAAGAAGAGAAATAATTTGTTCTAACAATTGTTTATTTTTATAGCATTAATTACATAATAGGCTAGGATAACTCATACAGCGCTATCTAGTCTAGAGCTTGTTTTATAGATAGGTACTAGGCAACTGTATCTATCTAAGTAATATCTTTAAGTAATTTTTTTGTAAATACATACAATACAAAATATAATAGAAAACACTCAGATTGATACAAACAATCATACTTATAAATGCAAACGTGCGAAGAATCGAATCCGCGAAAAAGTTGTTGAAAATAAAGGCGATGTCCTAAACCGTTAGACCACCGATTGTTAGTAGGAAATATATAACTACCAAAATCTCATTGCATGAAATTTAAATGTACCAGATGTCAGATTGTCCTTGACGCAGTTCCCACTAGAAACGATAAATTTTGATAGCATAGAAAGTGCTGTCGTTTGACTGCAATATATTTTCCTAGTTTTACTGCTTTATTGTAATAATTAGTAATATTTTTTTGCTAGACTAGACCAGATACCATCGCTCCGTGCAAATCTATTACAAGCTTGATAGAAGATGTTTTTATATTACACAACGTAAATAATATGGAAATAATATCTTCCGACGTATTGCCCGCAATTGGTGAGAAAACTACATTTTGAGCAACTTCTATATCATTGCTTTGCTATTTCATATTATGCACTAACTTAACTTATGTCACTTATTTCAGTTAGTATAAATATAGATTGCCCACGATGTAAATACATCAGGGACAAAGCACAAAGCTTACTACAAAATGTACACTGTATTGGTAAAAATGATATAATTGGTATTTGTGATCATTGTCGTTTAAAAGATTCATGTAGTCCTTGTAATGTGTGCAGTGATATTGTGGAAAAATTCAGGATTAGCACAACCCAAGAAGAGGAAAGGAAATACAGAGTGAAAATATGGTTGAATAAAGTCAAACAGTTATTAAAAGACTCTTTATTTGGTGAAAGATTAAAACATTTGAGTCATTCTTATTCCGATTTCGAAATTGACAGGATATATAAGGGTTCATCAATATTGACAAAAGAAAGACCCCTTGAAATCGAAAATTTAAATACTTATACACATAAATATTTATCTGCTGAAGAAATATCAACAGTGGATAAATTATACCGTATCCCTCAACATGAGAATACTGTAAAATTTAAAACTGAGAAGTCATATAAAAAAGAAATAACGTTTCTAGAGAGTAGTTCTGATTATATATATAACACCGATTTTAGTAGCGACGAAGACCTGCTATTACAAAATGTTTCGCTTTCGACTGTTGATAGTCCGTCCGATTCAGTTAAATTATGTAGAATGAAAGACGACACCAACAACGTACTAGAAATAAATGGGACAGACTATACGGAAATAATTCCTTCGTATAGTGCAAACAAACAAAGAACTATGAAAAATAACGAATTCGAATTACATAGCACTACTATTCCATTACAGCAGACTTTAAAATCTGGTAACAAAATTCCATTACAACACAACCTAAAAAATGATATCAAGGATATTACACTACAAAATCGTAGAATTTCAGATAAAATAGGAAATTCGTCAATGAAATTCCAAGATTATTATATTAAAAGAGACAAGATAAAACCAACAACGAAATATCCTACATCAATCAGGCAATATCTCTCACAAGATACTTTATTAACCTCTATGACAGATGTATCAGACATACTGAAAGAAGATTTTGATTTTATTTTTCCAAACGTTGTTGAAAGAAATATAAAAAGCCGAAGGCGACCAGTGAATTCTTCAGAGTTGATTAAAGAGATTAAAGATAAGTTAGACAGTAAGATAAAGAAGGAAGAACTAAAAAGGATTGCAAGAATTCGCAAAAGAAAGGACGAAAACCAGAGAAAGAAAATTATCAATAATGAAGAACAGAAACAAATTAAAGAGGAATTGGTAAATATAAACTTTAAATACGTAAAATCTAAATCGTCAAATGAATTAACTAAACTGTCTATAGAAGAAAGTGCGTATGAAAAATCTATATCAAAGAAAATAGCGAATAATATTAAAACTATCGTGTCAGATAAGGATTATATACCTGAAATCACCTTTTGTAAACAAACTGTCAAAGGTAGAAAACAGGATTTTCCTGAAATAGGTAAAGATTTAAAAGCTAGAGCTCTCTCAAGAAATATAAACGAGCCTAAGAAAGACAAATTAATAAATAAAATTGTTGACGATTTAGAAAGGTTTGGAGATAAACATCAGAATTACGGAAAAGTAGTAAATAATAAATTAAGGAAAGAACCACAAGAAAAAGTTAAAACTGCAAATAAGGAATTACATAGAGAACAAAAAAACAATAAACAGAAAGAAGTAACAGATGACTCAATTCAAAAACAAAATAATAAAAATGCTAAAAGGAGCGAAGTTACAGACAATGCAGTTGTTTTACAGAAAAAAAATACAGTAATTAAAGAAAAAGAACTAAATAATCCACGGAATTCACTGAAAAAGCTTACAGAAGTAGCAGGCGACTCAATTAAAAAACATAATGTTAAAAAAAGTGAAATAAAGAACAATAAAATAGTTTTACCAAAAAAAGATATAGTGATTAACGAAACAGAACTGAATAATCCGCCGAATTCATTGAAAAATTATAATGAAGTAATAGATGATTCAATTAAAATAGAAAAGATTGAAAATCTTAAAAGAAATAAAGATAATGAGAATGCAGTTATTTTACATAAAAAAGATACAGTGATCAAAGAAAAAGAGCTAAATAATGGTCAGGATTCACAAAAAATGCATAAAGAAGTAATAGATGATTCAAATCAACCAAACACAAAAACTGAGTATATTGAAGAAAAAGGCTATCCAATTGTTTCCCAGCAAAATAAACGAATAATTAAAGAAAAACTACAATTAAAAAATATTCCTGATAGTAAAATAGAAGAAAAATATGAAGATGATCCAATAAAAGTTAACAAGAAAATTGATAAACCAGCAACTAAGGAATTGGCTATAGATAAAATAAAGTGTAAGAGAATATCATCTGACAACCTAATATTAGATTTGGTGAAGCTAAAACAATCTGTCAAAAGAGATGAAGTACTAAAACCTATATCCAAATATCATATTTCACAACTACACATTAAACGCGGGCAAAATGATGCTCAGGAGAAACAGAGCATATATAGCTCAGACACAGACTTCGATGTTGAAAGTATTTTAAATAAAGAAAAAGAAGAAATAATGAACATTATAGTAGGCCAAAAAATTATTCAGTACAATCCACAAATTATTGATAAACCTAAAGAGGGTAATATAGCTCCAATTTTATTTAAATCTACATTGGAGGAGGAACCTATTTTAGAACAAACACTGCACAAAATAGAAAGCACAGATGAAACTGAGTCGAATATTTTAATGAGAGGAGTAAGTGTTAGTATTTTCTTATATTAATCTTTAACAATACATATTATAAGAGTCTAACGGCTCTTGTTGTTATCTGTTAAAATTATTTATGGACTATTTTGGTATATAAAACTCGTTAATATATAAAAATTACGTGTCACGTAGTCGTCCTACGTCGCAATATTATTTTATTCAAGAACCTTAGCCACAGCAACGGCCTGGTATGCTGGTATATAATAAAATTCTCAATAGAAAATAAAGTACTACTATATGGCCAATACGTCAGCAACAGCTCTTATAGCCACTCTTCGATTAATCACGAAGTCTCGTATATATTTATATAAAACCTCATTATTTGTAATAAGTTTATTATACAGAATAAATATTGTTAATAAATACACAATAATATAACTTATCACTGCTTAACTTCAAACAATTCTGATATTTATAAGACACATTCAAATTATTATAATAATTCCTGGTCTGTTAAAAAGTTACATTCATATGACAATAATAAAAAGTTTCATAGCTTTTAAAATTTAATAATTTCAGAATGCCTAATAAGACAAACGTCAGTTTGATTAATTTTCTGATGTTTTTTAGAGTAATTTATTTTGTTATATTTCTTTTAGAGCAGCTGGATTCTTGTATATTTAAATTTTGTATGAATTTATTCTAAAATAATATTATGCCAAAAAGTAAAAAAGCTGATACTGTAAGTTATTTAAAAGTATTTGTAGTATTACAAGGCACATATAAAATGCTACGGATGGGCCCCTAACCGAAACCGAAAATGGCTAATGGCAACATAAACCGCTGGGGCCAAAAGAAGAAAAAAAATTCTTACTAAAAATCTACATGATGTACCTACATATCTTCTTAAATTGATTAAACAATTTTTTTAGTTAAAATTTAGGAGGACCGGAAAGTAATGTCGTTTTATTAAGCTAAATACAAACACATACATTTTTAACGATTCTTTATTTTTAAGTAAGAATGTATTGTTCATCATTTAAAACACTTTTATAAATGGTTTTCTTGTTTATGCTTAAACTTTTTATGTTTAATTTCAATAACCTGTGTCCCTCTGGTTAGTAAATTTTCAACCCCTGATCTATAGAAATTAATCGGTTTTTCTACAAAATACGTATGGCATTTTGGATAACATCCAAATTTGTAAATGTTATGCTACTTAAAAAGTGTTGCAGTAATCTGAATCAATGGAAATCCAATGGTGGAACATCTGGAGATGAAGGTGGATGAGGCAGCACCTCCCACACTAATTCATTATTTTTTTCTATAGCTCGCCTTGCGCTTGTTTTGTTTGCACAGATTATGCGGGATCCAAACACCTGCTCTCCTCACTTTCCCAATCAGCTTCAAATGTTCCTGGACGGTCGACCAAGGTTGGTTCAGAGTTTTTGACAATTCCTCGATCGTCTGACTCGGATTTGCTTCCACTTCCGCCCTTAATACGTCGTTGTCCAACGTTGATGGTCTTCCTGATCGGCACGAGTCAAGTAGATCAAAATTACCCGATTTGAATTTGGAAAACCACCTTTGGCATTTACGAATGTCCAATGCATTAGGATAAACATCACAAATGTTTTTGGTGGCAACTGTTGCGTTACTTCCCTTGCGAAACTCGAAAAGCATGCAATGCCGGATGTGTACCTCTTCTGGTATTTGGTTGGCCATTTTACGTAAAATTACAAAAGAAATTGTAATTCAATTTTCTATAAGTGAAGATCTCTATATAATAACCTATATATAACTATATAACCTATAACCTCGCAATATCTTTGACACGCCTCTAAAAGAAACAATGAGCTGATAAATGACAATTAAGTACTGCCAGGCGCAGAAACGACATTACTTTCCGGTCCCCCTATATATTATGTAAGCAATAAATAGGTATTGCGTTCTAATGGAAACACTCTCAGCGGGACGCTTGGTATTTTCCCCGTTCATGCTCTGTCACCACTGTTAACGAGGATTATAAGTACTTTACGGTCTGTTTTGGAAAGTCGACCTGACCCGATTATCAAGATTGCATTGCACAGAAGTCAGAGCGGATCTCATAGTAAAATATTTCCGCATTGATCCTTTAAGTAAACTGGATGTATTCTTACTACATTCTTGTTTTTCGTAATTTCTATTGAGTTTTTTAATTAATTTCAGACGGACCAAGAGGCGCCTAAAGGCGTTATTAGGTATGCTTTGTCAGATCGCACTTTTATCGACAAAGGATGGACAATGCTACCAACTGAGAAAGTAGTACGCAAAGTAATAAAACAATACTGTTATTTAAAATTGTAATTGATTTCAACATAAAACAAAGTCGTTGTCGCTGTCTGTCCGTCCCTATAGTCGTATTTTTAATTAGACAAAGTCAACTGACGTTTACTGTGTTGTCAGTATTTGATGAAATAAAAATAGTGTTGTGACAAAGTGAATAATTGAAAAAACTCCTGAATTAATGGAATCGCCTCGATTGTTTAGTCTAGTGAATAGTTAGTGTTACGAACTGCCGATATCGGGTACGGGGTTCGAATTTTAGCCGTGCTTTATACATACCAACAAGTGACATTAATTATAAATCTGTCGGAAAAATAGACAATAATTTATCTTTGAAACAGTGTTTCGGTCCACGTTTCTCCAGAGACTTAAATTGTTCATTTTCTTTGTATTCTTTTAATACATTGTAGACCGAGGTCACACCAATTCCCAAAAATGTCAGCTGTTTTCGAAATACATTTTTTTTTTCGGGAGCCTCAATAGGTAATAGTGAAGCAGCTTTCTCCTAAAATACGTGTTTGTGACGTTTTGTATCATAAGTTTTTCGGTAACGCTTAAAGCAATCCGTGGTCTCTTCTTTCTTGGAGACAAGCTTTGGCTTGACATGCTTGGTTGAGGATCCATTTCCATCCATCCATGAGAAGGATACATTGGTACGAAACAATATAGCAAATATACAATATACCTAACTATTACCACAAACACAACAGAAGGAAAAACTTATCAAAAACAATAACAAAACAGTGTGAGCGCAAAAAAAACATTCGTGCTCTCAGACCAGAGGTTAGAAGCCGAATTACGAACAAAATGGCGACCGACGCTCGCGACGTTGATCGGTGTTTAACAGCGCGCTTTGTAATAAGCCGTCTAATAACTGATTGTAGTTACGTAACACTATTTTTTTTATTATATTATTAATTATAATAAATACGTAACACTAGTAACTTATATCAGAGCACTTTCATACAATTTTATTGTAAAATAGAAATAATATTATTTTGTAGTTTGAAATGATTAACTATTCACACTCATTGTTCATTCATGTGACCGAGAACTGAACGCATCACTATTACTTTAAATATGGCAACATTATTTTACAACATGACATTAGCTACTGTCAGTTAGCTTCGTCTAATTAAAAATACGACTATATATATACTTAAATCTTTAAAACTACACAACGGATTTTGAAGCGATTTTTTTTAAATAGATAGTGATTGAAGATTAGGTTTTATATAACACATGTACACCCGTGAGAAGCCGGGTCGAGTAGCTAGTACTTTATAAAATTCAGTAATGTCACAATTATAAAATATATTTAGAAGTATCTATATAAAGAAACACTGATGCATTCAGTAATACTAAGTATTTCTTATGTAACTGGAATGGCAAACAAACTGGCGGCCCACCTTAGACAAGCGATAGGAATATTTAGATACATTGTTTTGTAAATATATACATAACACCTAGGCCGGTACAAACAATCATACTCATGATTACAAATGTTTATACCGTGCGAAGAACCCGACCCGCGACCATTGCAAGTGAGAAAGTGTGTAAACCACCGAGACCGCTAGTTGAGATTGAGGTAGGCACGATAGTCTACCTCTAGTGACACATATTTATAAGTTCCTAATCATAATTTGATTGTAGATGAACGTGTACCGTATGAGGCCCGCGCATCCGGAGTTTGATTGGTTTGAGCATAATAAGAACAAACGGCTAATACAGTACGATACTGGTGAAAGGTTGGCAGAGTTCGACGATAACGGACGCGGGCGGTGGTACTACAGGAATGGCAGATTAGCATTAGATTATTACGATGCCGAAGGTTTATGTTTCTTATTTACTATAGAGGTCTAGTAGAGTAGATTCAATCTTTTTTTGTTGAAGTAGATGAAATGGCTATTCCGCTTGCGGGATCTATCTATCTGAAGAACGATATAATGAGTATTATATGGGATCTTCTCTATAGTTTTATCTCAATGTAGATATGAATTAAATCTATTTGACTGCCTACTGTTCTTTTAAAATGGTTATTTTTTTAGTTATAAGATAGCTTCTATCAGTCATCGTAATTCCGTCTATCATGTATCAATTTCGTTAAGACCCGTTTCCGCTGTTTAGTCATAAATAGATAACAAACTAACATATGCACAATATTAATATAGATTAAAAGGTATAAAATTACATCAATCGGAAACATAAACATTTTATTTTGTAACTGACGAAATTGGATCCTTTACACAAGAAGATATTTTAAATAAGTATGACATCTCTTTTAATCATAACAGAAATAAATGCGCAACAACGTTATGTGGTGTACAGTAGCGGAGAGCCAGACGAACGTGGTCGTTGTCATCCTATAACAATTTTAGCAACATTTGACTATCTTGGAAATGGTATAGTATTCGACCACGCGGGAAAAATACGGTAAAGTATATTAGAATATGTCACAATACAATCAAATTTATTAAAACTAGATATTTTATACTCTTAAGCATTTATCTTTTAGTCTTAAATATAACCAAACTGAAGGCGTGGTGCTAGACCGAAATATAGGCCCAGTGACTCACTGGAAATGGCACACTTTAAACGATCCACCAGTTTTACAACAAGTTATGATAGATACTCAAATGGCTCATAAAGATACTGGAATATTGAAACTCGCCGGACCCGCGGACGATAAAAGACGTCCAGATAACGAAGAGATGCTAGCTATTGAGTTTGATAATTTTATTAAAGAAAAAAGCAAGAAATTATCTCAAAAATTTAAACCCTTCCAAATAAAAATGAAAGCCTTAAAGATCAATGAACACTTTTCACTCAGAGTACTGGATCAAGCTACTGTCTATTTACTGTATAGAGACGGCTCCACGAACCTAAAAATAAATATCGGGATGGTTTTAGATCATCAAGAAATTGTAGACACAGATACAGCTGAAGTTGGAGAAGTATCAAATAATTTAGAGCGTCTACCAGCTCGCACAGACAGTCTAGCGGGTCTTCAAAAGAGTGTGGCGTATGCACAACGTGTCGAACGATCTCATATAGAACGAGATCGACGTCTTAGAGCGGCAGAGCCTTGTGCTAGCGCTGATCAGCTTACCGCTGCAATGTCCCGACCACTACGACCAACTTTTCGAACGGCATCATCGGATTCGAGATCCATTGGTGAATGTCTTTATAAACGTAGAAAACCTTCATGTACTGGTCTTTACTATGATACGCGTATTATCTAATTATTTTGTAACAATATTATATTAATAAATATTTTAGTTTTTAACCTTTAAATCAAAGGCTGTTATTCCAAATATTTAGATGCTATGCTTTCTTTTTTTAAAACTATTATGTCATATGACTTATAAAATATCTGATTACTTACTCAACTATGTTTTGAAAAGACAAACTATCTATCGGTATCTACTGTAGCTACGCAGACGATCCTTTTTATCACAAAAATATTTTTTTCGATACATTTTTGATCATATAGTTTAATATTGAAAATGCAAATGATTCCAATGAATAATAAAATTAATTTCACTGTAACTTCTGCTGAATTATCAGGACGAGCTAACTTACTACATCCTATCGTCTTCAACGGGTGCACCGCTAGTTTATAAAAAACTCCTTCTTCCAAAAAACCTTAATGTAAAATTATAATGAAATTAAAGATATGTTATAATTATGAAATTATAAGGTATACAATTCAGGGAGGCAAAATAATTTACTATGGACTGATGCTTATACCTTAGTAACAGCTTACTGATGCCATACTGGCGTTACAACTATCTACCAGATATTTGCCTTTCCTGTCACAAGAATAATTCCTAGTGCAAGTGTAAGATGCTTACCAAATAATAATTAAACTCAATAAAAACATAATTTATATTTTATTAATAAAAATTGTTAAATCTTTAAATGAAAATAACGTCGTCTTTATATAGGTACTAATCTTATAAGTATTTCGGATACATGACCATAATATAGAGTAAATACAAATATGCTATGGTAGTTGTATAACTTGCGAATGGTCTGACGTGCTCTCCGTGGAGTCAGCGGCGCCGTTGGGGATAGCCTCTGGGGTGCCTGATCTTGCTCGCACCATAGTAAGAGCATTCTGACATTTATTACGCAGCTCAAACACTTGAGTTATAGCATCGCGGAAGCACAAAAAATTGTAATCTATCACACCTGAAACAAAGAATAAACATAAGCGATTCGAACTTATTACAACAATTTTCAATGGTTTTTCTATACATTATTTTTTTATTGTTCGATAACAACTAATTGTTTGGTAATTGAAATCTGTAGTCAATTAGTTTGAGGTATGATGCATCTTTAATTTTAGGTAATCTGATTCTTAATCAATTGAGGCATTATGCTATCAGCGGCATGTTTTATGTTATGAGTGCCTTAATAAAGTAAATAACATATTTACTTTTATACTATTTGGTAATATTGACAAGATAAACATATTTTGTTAAAGAAACAACGAAATCTAATGGTATTTATAAATTAAAGACAATGTATAAATGCGGTAATGCTTACCTTGTTTTTGAAAATTTTCTTCTCTTAATATACAAACTAAGGCCAGGAATTTATTAACTTCTCGTAGGTATAAAACAGTGCCATTATTAAGTTTTATTAGACTTGAACTTTGATTATTAAATGTATTTACATCTGTTTCATCAACCATTCTGCAACAATACAATATATACAACTATTAGTATATTACATACTTAACATAAAAACTAAGTGGGAAGTAGTCAGTAATAGAGATTGCTATAGCCCCTGTGCTTGTATTGACTAATGTCAAATTATATCCACAAAGTAATCTCTAGAACCCATCCTGGTTAAGTCCTGGTGAATATTTGACAATCGGCTTAGTTATACCCGCAAGCGTATACATTTATAGCAGGTGTAGACACACCATTACTACATACAATACTAATACATTAAATCTGTTGGACAACAGTTTTAATGTATTTGGAATGACAAACAAGGTTCACTAGTTAATGGTACTTAATGGTAACCGGTAACCATCGCCATTATATACATGGCAGTACTATGGACCCTACAACCCAAAGCACCAAAATCTACTATTAAGCAAACTGATTGGTGACTGAGATAAGCAGTCTATCTTGGGTAAAATTTTAAACCATTCCATATTCATTGATCTATCCATGTGAGAATTGTTAAAATACTCATAGTTCCTGTAATATGATACAATTGGCATTGAGATGCCAATTGTATCATATTACAGGAACTAAAGTATCAACCCGCAAGCAGTTCTCCTGTAGAGATCATCATGCTTATTGCTGTATGATTTAAAAAGTTACAATAATAGCATCTGACACTGAGTTCGTGTTTGATCTTTAAAGTCCTTTTAAATTAAGGAATGCCGTTAGAGATTTTTAAAAGCAACATACCCATAGATACATGAAATGTCTATGACAACATCAATCATGTCACAGCACAGTTCATAACTTTGCATATCAACAGGCGAACTATCTGTTGCTATATAAATTTTTGATACTACATCAAAAAGGAATGCTTTCTCTATGCCTGAATTCTGAAAAAATCAAGAAAAAGTTTAAGGTAAGTAAGTAAGACAATAATGCTATGCATTAGTACAATATAATTACTATGCAAATATTTATTAAATTTACTTAAAAGCCTTGTAGTTTTGTAATTTACTACAATGACCCATACCCAAAGGTTGTGTATTGAAATTTGGGTTATACAAAATATATTTACATCACATTCTTGAAGGAAACTGTGACTAACAGGTGATGATCTCATTTTGGGATAACAGTTGTGAAGGAATTTTATTATTATATAACAACATTAGAAATAGAACTTACTGATATAAGAATATTAAGAAGATTTTCTAGTGTTGGTAATTGAGGAATCAATTTTTGAACAACTTTACTGAACGCTTCAAATATAGAATGATCATAAATTGATGTTAGATGAAATGATAAATGCACATGTTCTAAGCCAGCTTCTGCAAGATCCTCAGTAGCCCGATGATGAATATCTCTTTGTGATTCCATTTTGTAGTCATCATTTAATCCATCTACCTGCAAATATTGGACAAATAATGTATGGTGTGTAACAATTTGCAGTGGTAATTGTTAAACATACTGCCTCCCCTTACATAGGCAACATATTAGATTAGCAAATTTAACTCAATCAGTCATTTGTTCTGTCGAGGGACTAGATGACACATGCTTTTTATCAATTTAATAATATAAAAATGAAGACCATAATTATTTACACAAGGAGTAAAATTATGCTTAGTTAATTTGTGCATATAAAAAAATAGAATTAAAAGGAAAATAAGAAAAGTATTGTATTTGGTCTGATAGTGTAATATGTTATAATATGTACAATATCCATTAAAATTAATTTTAATATACAAAGATTAATACATACTTTGTGAATAAAAACTTCAAACTTAATGTTATTATTTACTCTGTATGCTTTAGTTACTGTGAGTTGTAGCTTCTCCAAAGCATCTTGGTAATCATCCTGAAAAAATAAAATAGTCCAATGTTACTTTAAGATAAATTCATGAAATATTTTTTTCTATCACAGCAAAGAATTATATAATATTATTAAATATAACAAATAAAAAAGAAACATCATTTTAAATTTGTCTCATTTGGATTTCTTTTGCTTAGTTCTTATCCTTAGTCCTTCTGGGCAAATAGTAACACATTTTTCTATGTCTGGCTCCAAATATATTCTACATTTAGTGTTATCACAGTTTCTAGAATTATGTTGTATTTTTTAAGACATTACTTACTTGTGCATCTATAACAAATACTAAAGCTCCACAGCCACCAAATATAGTATCAGAATCAAATGTTGGATCAAAGAAATCAATTTGTCCCGGAAAATCCCAAATTTGAAATTGTACAAAGCTGCTGTTGTTTATATCATCTTTGACTATTTTGTTGGTAGATTCTAAAAACAATGTTTCATTTGGTGACATCTTATGAAATACAACCTTTTGTATGGATGATTTACCAGACCTGAAATAATTACAATCTATTTTAGAAATGCCAATACATGCGGGGCTTTTATGGTAATTGTGGCTTAATGTGCTATGCCCATCCCACTATTGCCACATGACAGTTAAAACTTTTCACACTTTAAAGAAAAGACCCCATCTTTTTGTAAGGATGAATGTACTTACAAAGCAAGTAGTATATAGGGATTAATTATTATAATAATACACTATTTCATACCCCACAAACCTTTATTGTTAGACCTACAAAGAGAGTCACTACCAGTTTTTATATTTGTTTATCCATATTTAAAATATGAGAGTTCTTTTTATACATTTTTTTATATCTCTTCTGTCACTGGACTCTGCTATAATAAACAGCTCTACAAGCACCTCTATTATTTTTATTCATTATTACTTATATCTACAAAATCTGGTAAGATAGTTCACTGTTGGGAATTATATTCAGATAAATTATTATACAGAACTTTCTGTATAATAATTTATCTGAATATAATTCCCTAATCATACTTATGATTTTAACACATAAAAAAATATGGCCTTAAGACTAAATTGCTATACAAAGGTAGCTTAGGTTTGCCCATACCTACAAAAACAACATGCATTTTTTTCTACCTATGCCCTCTGGATGAGAGAGTCTTTCTATATAATTCTTAAACTAATAAAACAATTTAATTAATTCTTATATTATTAGAACATAAGTAGCATATTATGATTTTATAATTACTTTACTATGGCCACTACTAAATCAAAACTTGATAATAATTATATTAATTGATAATGGTGTGTTGTATCATCCTCAATATTTTCTTTAACTGTGACATCCTTTCATCTCCTTAGTTGATTAATAAGTATCCAGATTATTACATATTGCACTGTATTAAATACCTTCTTAGTCCCATTAACAGAATCCGTGGTTTATGATCTTCTTGCAATGACGTATTATCGCCCTCCCCGTTCTGTTCAAATGGTCCATAGCTAAAATCCTTGGGGAATGAAGCCCCGTAACAACTGGGTTCGTCTTGGTAACTCTGAATGATTTAAAATATATATTTAAATATAAATAACATGGCATTAAAGTAGATAATAAAAAGAAAACAATTGCTTACCATATTAAGTTATTACTGAGAACAAAGTGTAGATAGATATGATCAGTGTTCACAGCATTATTACTTTGAAAAATAATTGATTGCATTACACATTTCTTTTTAACAATTCAGTAATCTATGAAAATAATAAGAAACCATTGAACAATAAAATGTCACTATTTATATGAATTGTGAAAAACAAAATAATAAGGGTATATTTGTACGACTACAATTTCTACAAAGAGTGCTCTATGTATAGTAATGTAATGTAACTTTGACTTTATTGTACGGTCAAATGTCATTAGCAATTTAAGAACTGATAGAATGACAGCATTTTGACATTATATTCTTTCTACTACTGTCATTTCTCCATAGATTGCAATCTCTGAAGTCTGAGCTTCTTATAAAATTTTAATATTTGTACCATCGATTTTGTTCTTAATTTCTTTATAACAATGTTATTAAGTAAATTATCTTGAGAAATTGTTTTATTTAAAATTGTGTAGTGATATACATATAGCTGACAAAAAACTTCTTTCAGATGCTGTAAGTAAACATATTTTTGGTTGTGCTTTGTTTGATTTCATTTGATAATGTGTTAGTCCTGATTATTTGTATACTTGGCTAGTTCTTAAGTTTTTTCGTTAGGATAATTATGGAATAGTGCACCCGTTAGTCCTAGAAATATACGTTAGCGTGGTACCAGTAGAGGATGAAGTCAGCTCAGTTTGCTCAACTAGGCGAATTCACCAGAAATTACCGTGGGCACTACTGAAAGGAGGACAGCGTGGAGATCAACGTGCAACCCTGAATGTACCTAAATATCATGCTAGTAATCACCTTCCCCCATGTTGTCAGAGGTTCTTCATATTAAGTACTATAGCATTTTTTTTTTTATTTTGTGATACTATCAGGAAAGTTATTGACTAAACTACAAAATTTGGGTATAATGCAAGAGATTTGAAAGAAATTTCAACCTAACTCTTAAATGTGAAGTAATTAATATTCCTTATAGGCAAGTTTCATAATCTAAATTAATTTATGATTTATTTGATAATAATATATTTTAGGTATTATATATTTGTTTCAATAATTATGGATTTGGAAATATACAGATCTCATAAAAATTTTAATTGGAATTTCAAGGCATGGTCTGATCTATTTTAATAAAACATAATAATAAGTAATCTGACCATTGACTTTAAGGAGATTGGTGTATGCAATTTATTCTATAAGAATCTTAATGTGCTCAACCTACTATATCTGTCTTCAATTCCTACCATTTTTAGACATGCTTGATAGGTTATGCTTGATGTTTATCGATGTTGATTGTATATTTTTTACAGAATTCTTTCTATGTGGAAGAATTCTACATTGATTTATTTTTCTTGTTATGTAGCCCCCTTGGGTAAAAGTTTCTCCATCTACTACCAACCCTTTCTATCCATGGCAGCCATTCTTTTCCCGCATTATTCTTTATATTATCAGCCCAAATTTTTTCTGCTGTCTTACTCTCCTTTTGCCAGTTGGCACAGCCATTTTGTTGTTAAAATAGTCCATCTTTGTATCATGCTAATTGCCTTGCCTTTTAAAACAGTAATGAATCTGCCATTTCTGTTTTAAACTGGAGAACATCTGTCAATTTGGTTGTCATTCGGATGTGTGTATTTCGGGTTTACTGTGTTCTTCTAAGTTTCAAAATAATTGCATGTTGACAAGATAAAATTTTGTTTTTTGCTTTTTCTGTGTAGACCCATGTCTGGCTGGCATAAGTTAGAATTGAAAAATACACAAATCCATGATAGTCTATTTTCTGTTGACATTTATTTGCCTATTCTAAATACTGTTGTAGGTTGGACTCCATTTTCTGCAATTGGCCTCTCATTTGGGCCATTGTGTGTGTATTCCATTTACTGTTTTATTATCTAACTTCGATTTGCAATTAAAGATACTCAACCAGAATCTTCTTTTGTAGATGATATTGGAATGGTCATCTTGCCTGTACTAATGGTACATGGGTACTGAAAACAGGTCAAGTCAAATGTGACAAATTTAAAAGAAATGAATGACAGTAGTTTCTAGGGCAAACAGAATTAATGTAAATTTGACAGAGTTATTCATACATCGCAACCATAGAGTGGATATCTATGGTTACTTTATCTCCAGTATCTAACAAGAAGTATACATAGTGTGGTTGTAGCTGAAGCTGAAACTTATTATTTTTTTAACATGAAATATTTTCCAAAGATAGAGATAAAACAAGTGAATAGCACCTACTGGTGGTAGGGCAGGTGGTTTGTGGGGGATATTTATCCTTTAAAAAGAACTTGATGTACCTCCAAGCTACTATTGCTGGAGATTCGGAATTACATTAACATCCTGCTAAGACTCTAGTGACATTTGCCAGCACTGCAGGTGCATAGGGCAATCTGATGTCGATTAGGGCGATTAAAGATTACAAAGATAAATGTCAAAGACATGTTCCAGTAAGAATATATTTTTTTTAAAGAAAAACCATTAACTAAGAAATATGGGATAAAACGTAAACTCTTTCAAATAAAAATACTTTTATTCAAATTATTATCAATGGCGGTTATGAAGTAAAACATTACACAAACATTAAAAATACAGTTCGTTTTTCAAGTCGGTTAAAAAGTAATTAATGTTGGAAAACAAGCATTATGACTCATTATCGCCTTAACAATTGTTATTGTTGCGAATAATTAATTCTAATACACATTCTAGATTCCAGATCTCCAAACTTGATGGAGCACCCCACAAACAGGTTCAGGATCTTGTATATTCTTTCCTGCTCTTTTAGCTTCGATCGGCGTAGTTTGTTGTTAGTTCTTGGAAACCAATCTTAAGAGGACTATTACAAAATGATGCCGCTCAACTTTAGGTTTAATCGCATGGATTTACGCACACATACAGTAATACACGCACACAGACGCAAATAACCGTGTAGCTCAATCGGTGTGGATTTAGTATGAACCATTTTGATCCTTGTAATATTTTAATTAATAATGTGATATGTTTCTACTTAACTAAGTAACATAAACTACTTATAGTATTTTTTTAAATAAAGTGATTTATCTTAATTATCAAAGTGCTAATAATGACCATATTTTTTTATTATATTATTCCTAGAGGGTTGATGTCAGGATGCTGGCCGATTGTACAACTAAAAGCCAAAACCTTAAGTAATATGAATAACAAATAATTGGGACAGGAAGACGAAATTATTATAACATAAATTTACTAATTAATTCTTCTTACGTATTAATTCAGTTTATTTATTAATAGATACAATATAATTTATTATAAGAGTCGGATACATTATTGCCATATTCACTTGTTCTAAATATTATACTTAGCAAATAATTATTTTATTTATATATAATAGTTGTGTTTTCAAGGCTTTGTTTTGATTTAAAGGTCCCATCCTTATATGTATATTAGGTGTGTCTGCGACTTCGTCAGCGTGGTATAATGAAATTGACCAAATAAAGGAAATATATTTAGATTATATCCTAAAAAAGTTTATTTGTTTCACTTAAACAATGACGATACTTTTATACAACCTTTCATCTCCGCGCTTTTAATCCCCTACAATACTTTTTTCGCACTATAAAGTAGTCTATGACCTTTCTCAGGGTATACTATCTGTGTATATGTATATCTATCTATATAGACTACCTGTGTATATATATGGTAGTGAATTTACAAGGTACAGGGGAATAACACCCGAGTTTTCAGGAATGGCAACGCATGAGGGAAACAATGTGCTGATATGAACATGTCAGGTACTGCTCATGTATATAGGCGACGGTTACCCCTTTCCATCAGGAGAGCCGTCAGCTTGTTTGCCATTCTAAGTTGTAAAAAAAAGCTTCAACTGCTATCATTGCTGTTCCTGTATCATTGACGTCGCCGCATGATATTGGCTGATATTGCAGCTTCTCGTTCTTGGTTGGCCGATTCTTGATTCTTGATAAATAATTAATTGTTAATGTCAAACCTTTTTATAAATTATTATAAGACGCCTCATTGATTATATGTAATGAAATCACCATGAGCTATAGAGATTTTGGACAGAACCTTAAAAGACCTTAGAAACACCTCTGCTCTCATTGGCGGGATTACTTTTATACTTTTGCTGGAGATTTCTGAAAGACTCTGTGTCATTAACATCGTCTCCCTTATGGACTTTAATTGAAAGTTTAAAACTACTGACAAATTTGAGAGCTCATTTTTATGGAAGCACAGATAGTGATTTCCCACACTAAATGCTCAAACTTGAGGAAGGAATTTCTCAAAAGCATGATCCAGTCATGAAATTTAAGCCCGCCGAACATGTGCAATGGCGTCCCATTGGATATATTGCTTATTAAGAATTGAAAGACAATTTAATTGTAGACCATTATAACCGGTACGTTAGCTGGGCAACCAGCTTATATACCAAGAATACCGATGATTCCAACTGATCTGCCAATACCATTTTAACGGCTTCAATTTCCAGTTAAAATATCATCTACACATGTAATAGATCTATGTATGTTTTAATCTTAAAAAACTACGCAGATTTTGATTCGTTGTTATTTAATAGACAGAATAGATAGACTCAAGAGGAAGGTTTATATATAACGTCCCAATACTGTACACGGATCTTTAAACGCGCGATAACCTATATACCCCATATTCACGCGGGCGAAGCCGCGAGCTAAAAGCTAGTCTCTAAATAAAAACATTCATAATGTTGTTGACTTTTCACCCAAACACGCATAATTATTTGACATAACTGTACAGTAATGAAAGTCCAACGAGTATAATAACAGAATAGCTGCAATTTAGAAATATCTGTATTGTGTAAAATAAAATAAAATTGGATAAAATATCTCTAAACATTAAGGAATATAATTTATATATAATTTGGTAATTTATTTACAATCCACATTGCATACTAGTTGATATACACTATATAACACAAGACAAATGTACGTAAAAATAATAATGGTATTTTTATAAACAATAACCCTATTTTAATTTAGAAAAAAAACTACAAAATAAACATAGAGTAAAATTGGTTTACATTTTCTTACATTTTTCTCTCAGATAAGCGTTATTTTAAAAAATACTAAAATGTTCTCTTTTTTAATTTTAACAATTAATTGCCATTAGTGTGACGAAATACCATGCTCTTGTGCTTTTCATAGTCCAGCAGGGTAGGTAGGTTTTATTTGTAGCATAACTGTACTTTTGTCTTGGCATGCTAAAATAAATATTATATATATATATATATTTAACAACAACTTTAAATTAATATTCGTAGAAATAAGTATATATTAGTAAAATTAATTAAATATTACTTAAATTATCAAAATTGTTTAGTCGCTCTATACTAATGTTCACTGACCAATGTCTATCTTAGCGGTGTTGTAAAAAATGGCATAGGTACTACCTCGACGAGCGCTAGCGCAGCACTGAGAATTTACTTTTGGCGCAACGGAATTTATACAACTTTAAATTATTATTATTGTTTATTTTTTTCTTAGAAACTTATATTTTTTTTTCATATTTCTAATTTACAAGTATATTAACTTTATTATTATGTTTTTTTTATGCAAAAATTTCGTAGTATTTATGAGAAAATTAGAAATGATTATGGCAAAGTTTTGTTGAAATTTCGGGTTTAATTATGATCAATTTTTTAGATATTTAAGTTGAAAATGAAAAAAAGGACGATGCTGTCTCAATTTATAAAGTAATTATCAAGTTTTAGTAAAGTTATCATATCAATTTATGTTTGTTTATTAATGAACGACGACCCCAAACTTCTGTCATTTAGCGTTTTTGAATAAACTATTTTAGAAATTAGGAAGACTAACAAAGAGAAAATTAACATTTCAAAGATGTTGTTTTTAAGATTAGATATCTATCTATATAATTCAGGAATCAAAATGTATATCCGACTCTTAATTTCTTAGAACCAGAACCCCAAAGACACTGCTTTTAGGCCAAAAAATGTGAAAGGCCTCTTAAGATAATATTATTACGGCTATCTAGGTTATTTAAAATATCAAGTCCTGTACACTTTAGTTCTAAAATTTGTCAATTCATATAGTCTTTTCATTTATATGTAAATGAGAAAGAATACAGCGCATTTTTTTCACACACTGTGATTACTGAGTTACTTCCAGTAGTAGTGAGAGTATTATTCGCACTTAGCAATTTTTTAATGGATTATAAAATGTTGCATCCATCTGTGTTACCGGTTTACGCTGGTGGTCTTGTTATCATTCTAAGGATTCACTGCGTGGGTCCATCACGTGGCTGGGAGAGAAATTTCGAGCAAATCCTGTGACTTGTGACTCGGGTGTAGTTTTAAGAGGCACCTTCCTTTGCACATCAACACTTCTCTTCATTACTCGTGTATATATAACTCACTCTCATTCTGGCGATCTAATTTTATTCAACAGGTTATGACATATATAGGAGAAATTTTGCTTGTATACCTCTTACATTTATTATCCTGTTATTCTACTTTTATTAATAACTATTTTTTGAAAATTAATTTCTAAGGTAAAAAAAACATAAATGTAATGCAATAAAACTAATTTGTTATTAAGACATTAAATTAGATTTATTGGATGTTTCTTTCCCACGGTACAGTAAGCTCTACAAGTATTACGAGTAACTGTAGAAAAAGGGAATAGGTCCGGTCTGAATGTCAAAATATCCTAAATCTAGAACACTGAGACTGCTTTTCATAAATATGTATTAAAATAGTCTAATCAATTGCAGTGGCTAGGATTGAGTAGGTATGGCTTGGCATTGGTATTTAGAGTAGAGCCTTCTTTTGTAAAGTTAATTTGTAAAAACAAAGGTCATTCCTTTTTGGTATCTCGCAACTGAAAGGTTTACTGCCTCACGGATGAAGAAGAGTACAAATCAACGAGCACTTTCCATACCACCAATAGGTGGCTTGTTAATATCAACTCCCCGCAATTGTAGCAACAGAGTATAAAGACTAGATGTATTTACATGTACCATTAATACCTACCGGTCCGTTTTCACCATTATATATACCAAAACGTGCTAACAACTAGTCACATAAGAAAAGGATTGAAATTGACAAATTTAATTGCCGAGCAGCTTGGTTTGTAAGTAGTGTTTTTTTTTTAGAGTATGATAATGGAATGGTGCACCCGCCTGCGCTTACGGTTTACGCTGGCGGGGTACCAGTGGAGGACGATAAGATGAACATGAAGTCAGATCAGTTAGCCCATCGTGACAAATTCAGCGGAAATTTATCACGATGGTTTCCAGGGAACCACGTGGAGGTCGACCTGATATTGCTAGCAATGGAATCATCAGCCCACATTACTAACAATCCCCTTTCCCCCTGTAACTAGTGTTGCGGTTGAAGGGTGAGTAATATGGCAGTGAAATTGACACTTTTTTTATAGCATAGGGAACAAACTAGTTTCAAGGGTTAGCCATTCCAATTAGGTGAATAAATTATATGTCTTAACAATTTTATAATTGTATAGTTACAAGCCGAGTTAGATGCTGAGACCGACGGTCAAATTGTAATTGCTAAACTGTCAATTTCAATGTGTTTCAACTAAGCAACTGCGTTGACATAATTCGGTGGATACTCACTCCTAACAGGGTAGAAATATGAATACCAGGTGTGTGTCTATGCTATATGACAAGTTACACAGCTACTAAAGTTTATATAATTGTACGTGACTATAGCTGAGTGGTGCTCTTAATCAAGAGTCGTATAATGGTATTATAGGGGAAATAATATTACCCAATATTTTTATATTATTATATCATTAATAAAAATGTTACTAAAATAAATAAAAACAAATCAACAAATCTCGCAATGTTTAGGTTTACATTGTGAGAAAAGGTTTACATACTAGATTGCATTTATGTCCAAAACAATAATGATCTATCTAATTATATTACTGCCTTAGATTATACATTCTGTACAATGTAATTAAAATGCTTTTATCTCAGTTGATAGCTATAAATCTGTCTATCATTTTGTTATGAAAGTTACAGTTCCTTGTTTGTTAATTTATATTACTTGGTATAGAATAATTAGATAGGTGTTTGATTTCTATTGTTATCTGCTCTACGTCTTTATATAAATAAAGTCACTTAGATATTTTGAAAAACATGTTTTTGTTTTTCTTTTGTGTTCATAACACGTTAAAAGATCGAAGGCCAAACAACGATAACGTTTATTTATGCGTACACGCATGCAACTTTCGTAGTGACCGCTTATATATCAATCTAGCGTTTATAGGAATAGCCATATGGTCGAAACTAGGTCGTTAGTGTAGTGTTTTTATATACAAGAGGAAACGTTGCGAGTTTAAATAATACGCAACACGTTATTCTTACTACGCAATCTCGTGTGGTCTTCGTAAATACTACGTCATGACACACCCATTTTAGGACAAACGAAAACAAAACAGATGCCTATCATGCTGTTTGTAATATGATATCAAGGCTAAGTAATTTAATTTTAGGAGTAACTGTATTGATCAAATAGCATATATTCCAAACTACCTACGGTAAATGCCTTCGAAGTAGACCTGTATTTTATATTTAAACAAAAGATAACATTAACTCGAACAACAACAATTTATATATGATTTTATTATAAGATAAATCACAAAGTCTAGATACTATTTTTATTATTTTGCGTGTCGATATAGTCATGTCATATCGACACGCATATCAGCTTGGTCATGGTACTTGGCGTGCAAACGGTTCCTACATGTACTCCATTGGGCACGTACGAGTACATAGTTGTAAACAACTCTTACATTAGGTCCTACTAGTAATATTTTTATTGGCTTTATTTACTGTTTCCTTTGGAGTAAACTCAATATTATTATTTATTTATCCTCTTCAGTTGTTGACAAAGAATGTCAAAATTCCAAATTAAGCAATGATAGAATTTCGACCTATAGATTTTTTTAGCACTCATTTTGGATCTTCATTATAATTTGCGTCTAATTATAGTATAATAATTTGTTGTCAGCCATTTAATATTGGATTTAGAATTGGTAATTAAAACCATTTTTGTTGAAAAGATCTGAGGAGAGGAGTAAAAAATAAAATTGGTACTTGTAAAATTTATAAGAAAAGACACTGCTGCTTCGAAGTAGTTGACTGGAATAATAAAATGTAGTCGGTAGTCAAAGGGGCTATTAACTCTATTTTAGACATGATTTACAAACACGTCTGTTAGTAATGATCTGAATAAATTTCAAAATCAAAATTAATGGACTTTCACTAATACTTACTAGATATCTTTTTGTGAGTGGATTATGAAAAAAAAGTGAAAATGTATAATTATTTTGATTGAAATACATGTGTAATATGTCAAAAACAAAGGGTATAGCAAGGTTTTTTAAATAAATCAAAGGACAACAAACAAACATAGAGACGGTAACTAATTAGTGCCCTGCGTGTAGTACCGCGGCAAACAACTAGTGCAGTCTATGCCTTCTACCATACAACTATCCAATGAGCTATTTGCTTTTTTGCCCGATAAAAATAAATGTAAAAGCCAAGCCAAGGTTTGCAGAAACGAGGTCGCATCAAATTAGACTAAAAATAAAATTTGTGTGAAGATTACAAACAAACGATTCATATTCTACAAATATAATTTTTAGCATTTGAATTTCTTTAGAGTCCGCTAACAAATTATCCCTGTACGACCACATTGTGAATCTCTTACTTCTTAGATTTCTTAGTTCATAAAATGGCCTTATAGAATAGAGACTAACTAAATTAGTACCCTCATACAAAAGTTTATTTTAAATTAATAGGTACTTAAAAATAAGAGAAGAAATTATTAATTTATAATTATTAATAAGATGTAATTTGTGCAATACTGTATTATACGTTAATATAAAAAGAAATATTCGAATTATTATGAATGATACGTTTGCAGTTAGTGTTGAAGGAAACTTTCGCAAGTGGCACGATATCACGCCATACCGCGCGATCGACCCATCGGACAAGCACCACACCAAGCACGTGGTCGAATTACGACAGAACTTACAAGTCTCTATGTATGCGTGTGGCTGGCCAGTCCTTCTGTGCCGATAGCAACTAGTATCAACATCCGTAGTGACGCGACATCATGGTAGCGTCAACATGGTTTAATTGTACTGAAGTGAAGCCGTGTCGTTTTGCTCTTTGTACGCATCACACAGCGCACTTCACTCACAGTATAGTCGTAGAGTCGGCGCTATCTCCACGCGTCGATTTTAGCGAAACGCCTTTTACAGTGACATTACGCGAATAACAGCTGACAAAGAAAATTGTTGACAAAGTCTAACAAAAGCCAATTGTGCCTTGAGATTTAGAGTTGATTAAATGCCAGTGTTAACGGTTTAATAGAACAGTCTTTGGAACTACACTTCTGATCTCAGGTTAGTTTATTATCAGTTTTTGTGCTTCAAATTATACGCTTTCTAGTGTGTTTTCTCAATTTCTGTTTAGAGTTCGGTAGTAATGAGAAATTATAGATAGTATTTCTCTGTTGTTGGTTATACAAAATATTTCCCTGAATTTAGGCACACAGTATAGATTACGTATTCGCTGTAGAGATAATGATATGTGTAATCTGATCTTTTTTCTTGGCATTTAACAGTACTAAATTGGTAATACTGATAACTTAATCAATTAACATATTTTCCTTTTTTATGTTTAAAATATAAAAAATATTGTTACTAAATGTTGTAACTAACGACTATTAAAGAATAATAGGTTATAGTTATACTGTTAACAGTCAATATGAAGGCTATTTTACCATCTCACCTGCATGTAAAGTGAGGATAAAAAAAATTCGTACACTACACTATACCTACAGGCGTCGAAATATCGAATAACATTGAAGAGAACCTTGTTAACTAAAATCGTTATGAGACTAGTTTTTCACTCATTACTTTGTCAATAACAATCAAAGTTACGACACATGTTTTATTTAAAGTTGCAATCTAATCTTAAAAATATTTATCTAGAAACTAGTTATTACTACTAAAAATAACTTGAATAAGAACTGGGAAAAATGGATAAATAATTAGCAAAATATTACGGGACGCATTTTTTTTATATTTAGCATGTTTCATACTCTATCTCCATACTCCTGACTCATGTTATTCAAAAATATTAAAGTATTTTTTTGTTTTTTTCTATTTAATATTTTTAAAATATCTCATGCAATAAAATCTTAATAGGTAGTAGAGACGACACAAAACATCTTTTTAATTATCAAGACAATGGACAGAACACAACTTTCGACTTCTTACAAATACGATGATTATTTATTACTTGTGATGTTAAATAATAAATAATGCAATCACAACCTCATTTGCAATTATTAATTAAGCTTGTTTTTAAAATTTGTTTAATAAAGAAAGTCTTATTAATGTGAAGTATGTAAAAGATATATTCATTTAAACTGAATAAAAATAATAATTATTATTTTTATCGAAAAGAATACAAGATGATTTTCAAACGTCTTGTATATAACAGGTAATAGAAAGATTTCTCAGAGACCAGTAGGTTAAGTTTATACTGAATCCGGTAATACGTCAGCGATGTGTGCATTTAATTATCTGGAAAAAAACTTCAAAGGATTTCTTTCGATGAGTCAGTCCCTATATTGTGAATGATTAATGCAATTACAATTTATTGTTGTTGACAATTTGCTTGAACTTCACCTTTAGCAAGCAAAACAATAAACTTGTTCTACCACAGTCGACTAGGCTTGGAACTGTACCATGCACTAGTTGCCATTTAGATAAAGTTCAACTGCGTATTTAATATACAACTGTACGAATTTGAACAGTAATTCCACTGTAGATTAGAGTTTTATTGGTGGGTCATGTACCTCATACAGCTTTTCAATTGATACGTTGTACGGTAAAAAATAATTAATGATTATTAAAACAGAATTATTGGTATAAGATGGTCAACGATAAATTACTTAGTATATTAACAGAGAGTTTTAAATGTTTCATGCCATATTTTAAAAACTACTTTAAGATACCGACTATCAAGTTTTGATTTATACCTATTTGAAAATATTAAACATAAAATACCGTTTGTGCTGTGACCAAAGAGTTGCACTTAAACCATGTTTTTATATTATATTCTATAATATTGTCGTATAACTTTATAGATCACTGTTGTTGACATGACCTTGTGTAGACACGTGAAGATATTAATTATGTTAGTTGTTATTCTAGAGAATAGTTATCATAAAGTAAATCATTGCAAATGATGGATTTTTAATCAATTTATAAATCTAATCATTCTAAACATTATCTTTTTACGGTTTATATAATATAACATTATAGAGAATATATACTATAGACTAAACTGAATCACTGACTATTTTTTTTTAATTATCCATTTGGAAATTATTTTTAACATACATATTTGGTTACTTTGGTTTATATAACGTTCATTAGTAGTTTTAACTCGACGACGATGAATTTGGTCAATATGTTATCTTTTAGGTAATAGATGTAAATAAGCCTCTGACGTAGTACGATCTATGATGTGTTGTACGTAGAAACAATGCTATGATAAGGCTACATGTTAAAAATAAAAAAGACGAAAATTCAATAAGTTTCGGTTGCCTTTACAACTACATACATACTGTACGTATAGAGAGACCAATTACATGACAATAATAACGTTATATAACTCATATTTTTAATGAGTGTTTAAACTAGAACAAATATTGTATGTAACGCGGGGAACTTCTTCCGTTCCTTACTATACTCATGAAGCTTTATACACATATTATTCATAATTTTGTACACAGTATTACTACGCGACTATAGTCGCAAAGAAGTAATTAAAATAACCCTAGACAATTTACACAGTGTCGTCTAGTCCCAAGTTGAGTAGAATTTGTCTTATGGGTACTAGACATCGGATACAAATATATATATATATATATATATATTAAATACACACATAATATAAAGATAACACTAAGACCTAACAAACAATCATACTCATGAATACAATTGTTCAATATTGTTCATATCGGGCGAAAAATCGTACCCGCGACCATCGGAACTAAGACAGTGTACTCAACCGTTGAGGTCGTAAAATAATAAATTATCACAAAATTTATAAACATCTTACTTTAAAAACAACAAAATATTTTAGGTAATCTCCATGACTTAATATTACTAATTAATTCTTATTCGATATAATTGCACTAAACAATATGTTTTGTCTTGTCGAACTAAACATCTATTATTTGTGTTATTCATTGTTTCGTTGTCAGTTTGCTTTTTAACGGCATAATAATGTATTATCATAATAATGTAGTTAGTAGCCTGGCGTCTTTACGGCAAACGTTTGTAGGTACTTAATCTTCCATGTCAAATCAGTTACCATGCTAACCTTTTTCATGAATGCAATTCTCATTTTCTACTGCTTTCTATATTCCCTAAACAGCATAGAGACATCTTGTATTCCGCATCGATTTTGATCATTTTAGCCTATCAAGTCGATATCACTATGTATTGTTTAATACTTGTTTACTAGATTTTTATATATCCTAGAGTTCGTTCTTTACAACTCAAATTGCGTTCAGCATTTTGTTTGTTTAATTTTTGATATAACCTATATTTCAATTATTAGAGATTTAATAAGTATAATATTTAAAATTCGTAACATAGCAGTGCATGACGGTTTCGACATATTTGACAATAACCCTGAAAGCGTCTGTTCTATAACTTACATTCCGATGTCGAGAATGTTTAAATTGTTCTGATCGAGTCTTAACAAGCATAACTTACATAAATAACGGGCTTGTCAGTTCGTATTACGTCGAACAGCAAAATTGTAGGATATGGCCAGTTTCTGGCAGCCATTTTGAGCATATAGTTTTGATTTAGAAACGCTGTTGGCATGACCCGAGTTCTACCCGGTCGCCGGTTCGCACTGGGATTTGAATACTCTGTATCAATCGTTCCATATTTGATTAATATACGTGGATAGAATACTATTTTAGACTCTATATTTAAACAATAAGCTTAAATATTTATTATGTTTTTATTTTAACTAATCAGATTGTGATCTGTCGAGTATCAGTATCATTACAATATATGTACTACAAATTTCATGCAGAAGAAAAGCTACTAATAGAAATTTTGATCCAGAACTCTACCCGACACCCAATTGGCTCATTTCTTTCAAATATATACAACATATCTTTAAACTATGAATTTTCGTGCCAAAAATTTCGGTCGTTATGAACAAATGTAAGTACATACCTACCGCTTATTGGATTGCCTGCTATTCTTGCGGATTAGTCACCAAGTGTAGGGGGCAGAGTCCTCACTATACATCGCGTCGCCGCGCTGCTTTCGTCATGCACGCACGCTACAACAACGTGCTATGTGGGTAATATTTGTTCTGTATACAAAAACGACTAATTATAACATTCAAACACTTCAACATCAATTTTCAGTCCATAGAAACATCAATCAATCCATCCGTATACTAAAACTTTTAACAACACTAATTTGAATATTGCTAACCGAATCTAACCGAACGATACCTACCTTGAAATTACTAAAACTATATATTTTATAATTGAATGTTGGATTGTTGTTGTTGATTTCAACTGTTCAACTGTTTTTAGTTGAAACATATTTTTATTTTACTGAATAGTACTGGTACTTGCTGCAAACTGCGACTTCGTCTGCTTTTTTTAGATATAAGATAGCTTTTGGTAGGTGCTTGTGACAATATATCAATTCACATTGAATTAATATTGGTTAGTTGTGAAAAGGTAACTAGCAGACATATTTTCACATTTGTTAATGAATATACAAACAACATATTAAAATTAGGTTAATAGGCATTTTATTTGTCATTTTATGGCCCATCAAGCTATCAAAGAATAATTGGAATCATTATGTTATTATTCTTATGATATGATATACATAATACATACAATCCCATTACTAATCAACCCTATATTACAAGCATTTAAGCTCGTACGCAATTCAGTTTTACATTTGTGTTTTTATTTTACAATGTCATCGTTAGTCTCATAAATTAACGACTACTAGTTAAATATAATTGCTCATAATATTCATACAACTACTTAGTACATCTGTAGAGGATCGGAATTTTAGCAAGGATACTAAAGGAATTGAGAAAACGAACTTAAAAGGCTCATTCAAGAAGCAGTATGTCGCATACGTGGTACTAACGTCAATAATTTAACATAGTACCTACATATGTCCCTCAATTTATGATAATCTAATGCAAGGCGTGCAAAAAATACTAGTTTAAACCCGGTTTCATTTATGTGAATGTATAACATTAGGCAACATCCTGTGAATGGTGGTCGATAGTGAGTACATTGACCCTATAATTGTGATGCATGCACACGCTTGCAATATCGATCATACAATTTGTGTCGTCTGCATTGCGTTCGTACGCATGCGATTTTTTGATCGACATGTGAATTATTTAAACTTGGCATTGACGATTCATTACGATATCCCCGATATTTTACGGAGTAATCTGATTTTGATGTTTTTTTTTATTAGATAATTAACTTTAAAATCCAAGTGAAAAAAAATGTTCATCAGAAAGACAGAATCTAATAATTCTAATATTTATCACTTCTGCCTAATACTATAATAAGAACATACCCGTATTTTATAAGGATGTCTGTACACAATAGGTATCTAATCAGTTTCTTTTAATTCATAACTTTTTGAAATGTTATATTTAATATAAGTTAATCGATTTAAAGAGATTAAGTTACTCATTAGATAGATATAGTATTACTATATTCAGGTTGAATTCACATTACAGTATGTACATGTAAAATTATATAATACTGGAAAACTGGAATGTCATTGTCTGTGCTGTTCTTCCGAAGATTGTATACACACATTCACATCACACAGTCTCTTTCTAATATTAGCGTAAATTCCATGGGGAACTGCGTTTTCCTCATATTTATTTGCAACCTTTGTTAGTGCGTAAATTAACAACCGGATAACCCGTCTATGATAATTCCGATTAGGCATATAATCGGTAGAATTTAAGTCGATCTCTAGGGTCTCATGAATTTCACGAAACGTAAATAATTCATTGATATAGGATATATATTACAAAAATTAACTTAATTGTTTCTATCAGTTTCAACATTGTGTCTTTCTATTAGTTCTAGTCTATCCATAATACACGTTCTGCTTAGCTTGGAACTAAATGACTCACTGGGAATTGTTCAGAGTTATTATTGTTATTAAAATAATATACGGCAATTCCAAATACAAGTAGGATTCAGATATTATGTTACTGATCCTAACTCAGCCACGACACGGTCTTGTTGATAGATGTTAATAAATTACTTATCTACTTATCTTTAGATTATACTGTACCATGTTTCTTATCTATTTATTATTTAAATTTTCGAATATGTTTAATTCTGGCTATAAGAGTCACTTCTTTAAAGAATTAGTAAGCCGTGGTACATGTTTCTATATCCGGATTCCTAATACAATTGAAATATTTATAATACTGATTAATATTAAGCTGTATGTATGCATTAATATAATTCGGTACATTTTGCACTTACTATACAAAAAATATTAATGGTATTGTAAAACTATAAATCTCCCAAAGTAACTTGCTTCTTTAAGGAAGTAGGTGTTTGATATTATTCATGAAATAACTCATTATTACAGGTATTATTGGTTTGTTGCAGGATATGTGCTGTGTTTATGTGAAGAAGAAGAATTAGTCATCTGAAAATGGGGTAATATGTTATTTGTGTGAGTGATAGAACTAAATTGTTCAATTTAAGCTAAACATTGTGTGGGAAGATATTAGTGGTTTCTTGTTATCAAAAAAGTGATAAAAAGATTACCAGCCATGTCTTCTATGAACTATATTGGGAAGTTCATTGCAAATTTCCGTGAGTTTTATAATGAGATCAACGCAGCGACGCTTACTGGTGCCATTGATGTGGTGGTGGTCGAACAAGCGGATGGTAGTTTCACCTGTTCTCCATTCCACGTCCGTTTCGGAAAGCTGGGTGTGCTACGCTCGAGATTTAAAGTGGTAATTATTTTTTTTAATACACACTGCTACATTTTTTAGAAGAATATGCTGTATTTATTAAAGGTCGTAGTTTTAGAACCAAATAGAAAGATATAGCATGTTTTACGTTCAATTGAGTCTGGATGTAATGCATACAAACTCAACAATTGCTCAACAGTGCATACACATTCAATATATTATATATACCTATATATTTATTACATGCTTTTCAATAATAGACAAATAGTAATTAGTTTCGAAAATCTACTAGAGAGCAGCACGTACAGAAGTGGCCGTTCTATGTCACTTGACATTGGTCATTGGACTCCGTTTCATTCTAATCGTATATCATTTTTTTTCTAAGCTAAGTTTTACCGGAATTACATAAATATGTATTATATGGACTATAATAAATACTTATGGATGTATTCTATGGTGTGAGCTCTACAAACCTTACTAGTCTATCAAAGGTAGAATTTGGAGAGAACTGAAAGCGTTATATATATATTAATTTCAAAGCGTTATATCTATAAGTATAAAATGTATAAAAATTACATTTTATACTTATAGATATAAGATACATTTATATGTAAAAATATTACAGTAAGCGTTTCTACCAAAATTCTATCAAAGCATGTATTAAAAATTATTTTACTGAATACGTGGTACTTGTTTTATCGATCTACAACCCTAAACGACTAGCATAAACTGTACTTATACATCTTTATGTCGCTTGCGAAAACACTATGTATTTTCATGTGTATTGACGTTCACGTACCAACTTAAGAAATAATAGACTTCAAAATCATTTCGTTACACGCAATATTACAACATTCGTCCTTCTTTAATATTACACCTCTAATTAGGTATGCATACAATTAAGACAACTTATTATTTATATATGTACATATATAGTATATGCCAATTTTATGATTAGTATATTTACATTTGATTTATTGTGTCTCTGGTGTGAACAAATCTGGCGATCGATTGTGACAAATTTCGATATATGATCGTGGTGATTTTAGTATACAATTTTGTTTTAAAGCAAGACAATGCTATATAGTATCGTATGTAGTACAGGTTTATAATGTTCCGATTAGTAGGCCACCATTATATGGATGTACTTTGGATAAAATTAGAAAATCCAATAAGTTGTTTCATGTACTATTAAATTACCTTCACGGCTCTTATCCCCAATGAGGTAGCCAGACGTATTATATTCATAAAATATTAAGTAAAAAATAATATCTTTATCTGAGCCACATGTCTGCATGACTATATAATGAGATTTGAGTGCCCCAATATGTAAATAAAAAAAAATTAAGTATCAATGTTTTAAAACATTTTATTAGTGCCGCTCTGAACTATCTTCTATTTTGTAATATTTAATATTTTTATTTGCGTTTGTTATATTAGATTTTTTAATATGTATTTGACATGTCAGTTTCAGTGTTCTTTGTTGTTGCGTCTTCAATAATTATCATATTTAAGCTTATCTTGAACTCATTTAGAATTATTGAATAAATAAAATCAATTAGTATATTTTGTGACGCTAGTAGTGATATTCAGGTCCTATATTAATGTTACTAAACACCAGGTGGGGTTATAAGTAGGTCGTCAGCGTGTGTGCGTTAAAACACTCAGAGCTTTTTTTATGATAAAAGAATTTTATTCAAAAAGCAATATAAAACGATAAGATGTAGGCTATGTCATATTAGAATAACGTACCCATTAAACAACTTTACAAACTAAAGCCATTTTTATACGATAGATTTCAACGACAGCATGCCTAAATATTAATCATGTACAAAGTAAGTACAATAAGTAATACCAACATGGTATTGATGGTATGCACAATTTTTTAACATTATCAAAGAAAGAAAACTACCTTTGTTACGTTAAGGTTACTATTCCCAGTCAGTTCATAGTAATGTTATATTTAAATATAGATTTTTACCATCTATTAACGGACTATAATGTTTGTATGTAAACAAGATACCAACAGTTACAGTCCGTATCTATGAATTTCCATTCTGTATTCTTCTAGTTTATCTACTCTACTAAATAATATTATATCGATAAACTTCATAATTCTACACATACATGCCCGTCGGTTGGAGATTTTTGTAGAATACGATAACAATATTTTTTATCTGATTCTACTATGTACTATTTGGGTTGATTATCTAAAAGTTTACAGGGCAAAGCTTTTAGATAATCAACCCAAATAGGTATCTAGGTCCGCTGTATGCTTTATGATTTCATTTTAAAATGTCATTTTATAAAACTTACAAAATAAAAAAATATTTTAAGATGAAAAAATTATGTTTTGTATATTCATTTACAATTAATTGTAAAGTTTTTGGCCCTAACATATTTTGTATCTATTTGTTGGAGTTTAAATGATTTTTTTAATGGGTTGATTCTTATCAATTATAAAGAAACATTATAAAGAAACTAAAGAAAATGTCATTAATATATTAAGACATTTTAATTATAACACAATATTAAGCTTTGACAGGGAATCAACTGTTACGAGTAAGAAGTAGATGTTATCGTTATTTTGCTTCAATCGTATCTCCCAGGTTAGATGTTATCGGACAACGGAAAAACAGCTGTGATAAGAAGGATATGGGTATCATGCTTCTACATAGTATATAATAACATCCCTACATTATAATAAAACCGACTTTTATGTAATTGAAATGGCGTATAAGTTGACGGTTCATCTGATGGTAAGTGATAACCGTCACCTATACAAATGAACAAAAATACGGACATCAGGTTTTCATGTGTCATCCGTAACACCCATCGACCATTGATATTCTGGAAGACTTAAATCATGTCTGTTTCAGTCTTCCACCGAAACATAGCTTAGAAAGCAAGCTGCTTGAATAGCGGCTGCGGCTGCCACTGCGACTGAAATAGGTCAGATTGAGACCCATGCCTACAAATTTACAAAGCTTGAATTTAAAAAGCAACGTATAATTTTGTAAACGTAAGCTTCTGTAAATTTTGAGGTATTTTGTTATTTTTAAAAACGAAATTATACAATAATATATACGTTATTATTGATGTCACTATCTGCGCCATTATGTCTACAATTTAATTTGAGATAAGCAAAAATATTAAAACTTAAATATCGTAATGTCGTATCAGACAGACACATTGCCAAAAGGCAACGAGAAAATTGCGCCTGATTCATTAAGTAAATTGGAGTAACGCCAAATGTGGGATACAATTCCACTCTACATATGTGAATATAATTTGGCACTTTCTTCATCCGGCCACCTGTTTAGTTTTCAACATATTTTCTACATTCTTTTCATTACTATTCTATTCATCGAGTGAATTATCCTTCTCAGAGTATAATTTAATGAATGGTACACGATCATATATGATAATATGAACTGCACTATTAATTCTATTTGTAATTGGTAATAATAATTCATATATAATTATTGTTTTATATGTATTTTGTTTATTAACAATTTTAATATTTTGTATATTTTTGTTTATATAGCCATAAGTCGTAAATATATCATGAAACACTGTTGCGATTATGGAGAAAATAGACGGAACTTATAATTGTAAATCAACTTTTTATTTGTTACTGGCTGTGATCCAAAGGAATATTACGTTTACTTTTCAAATAGAAAGTACAATATTAAAATGTTTTTACTTTAAACATGTATACTGTTAGGTAAATGAAAAACATTTATTAAATAATTAATTAACATGTTTAATTCTAACTCAATAGACGAAAACATTGTAGTATGTACACTTATGAAACTGCATTTGTTATTACCTTGTTAATTAAATTTATTTGTGGGAATAAACAACAGTTATTATTACAACTGCCTATCCCCATGTACAGTATATATTCATTTCTAGAAGAAGAATAAAAGATAATTAATAAATTTATTGATTATTAAAATTAGCAATAATATTTTACTTCAGGTGGACTTAGAGTTAAATGGGGAACCCCTGAATATACATATGAAGCTAGGCGAATCGGGCGAAGCATTTTTTGTAGAGGAAGTGGGCGAAGACGAAGCAGAGTGTTCTGCTCATCTCGCCACCTCACCGATTCCTGCAGCTCGCTTTGAGGACCTGTATGAACCTAGACGTCGAAACTCGCTCTCTGCAGTCGAGCCTGACCACGGTCAGGCCTCTGATTATACAAAGCGAAGGTATTACAATAATCATAAATGTTTAGTAAAATAGTAGTATATACATATTTTAGTATTGTATACATTTATATTCTTTGTGCTATCAAAATCAGTACATTTGTTGTTGTCCATTCCTTTATCAAATGATTTGCTTTGTTTACATTAGAAAGTAACTTCAATTCATATCGCACTCTACATCTCTGTATGATTCGAAAGTAAATCTTATTGCGATTTACATTACTTACGTATGCACGTTTACGGAATATGTGAATGGAATGTATACGGAATTTCGTTCAATTACGCAATTAGAACTACTGCTTCAAATAATTTAACAAAGATTTAGTTCTCTCTTCATTATATCATAATAATTTTAACTTATACATCGTTTCAGATATACTGCAGATGGGCAAACTATGCAGAAACCTAACTTGAGTAGTCTAACTAAGAAAATAAGCAAAGAGGAGAAATCCGTTAATGACAATGAACATGACGCTCTATTCGAAATGGAAGGTCTCGATGAGACTACATCCGATTGGACCGATGGTAGAACGCCAAAAACTTTCGCAGCAGCTAAACTCGGGGGTGCGGAGAGCGAAGCCAGTCAGACCGTGCAAAAGATTAGTGCACATAACGATTTTCGACCTATAGACGCTGCTCCCTCTAATCAAGAAGAATTGAAGCAAAATGGTAACGGAAAGAAGAAAAAGAAAACGAGGAAAGTGAGTTCCAAGAAAAAACAACAAAGGAAATCCTCAACTAGTTCCATTTCTAGTCAATCAGATAGAGCCGGCTCTGATCAGCGTAGTTCGCAACCAACAAGCATTCCCAACGTCCACGACATCAATTTCTTTAGCGACAGTGAAGTTACTGCTGCAACCCTGAGGTGAGTTAAGAATATTATTGCTATTGAATCTACTGTTGAGTGCAGTTTTATGTGTGCTCGTATGCATCCACATTATTTTTAGATCTCCAATGTATGTATATGCATTGAAATGTTAATTATTAAGTTTGTTTTTTTAGTTATTTAATGTTAATGTATGTAACTAAAAGCTAGAATAATATTGAGTCGCCTGGTTGCAGTGAAGAGATGTCAAACCTCAACCTGAATGGCGAAAACCGCATCCCGATGGCGTTGTCCGACACAGCATTTGAGGTGCACGCCGCCTCCAGACACGCGTAAACATTAATCTAAAAATATTAATATTCTGCCACATTTTGCTTGCATTACTCACGAAACAACTCACTATTGATAATACTTACCTGCAAAGGAAGTATTTCGATTAGAAACAGTCAATATAATGCTTTAGTAAACGTACGCAGTCACGCTTTTTGTACAGCAATTAAAGTTGCCCATTAAAATTAGTAATAGGTATATTTAGATGATAATTTGATCTAAAGTTATATTGAATCCAAAAATAAATGTATAATAGCTAAAGTTAGACATATGCTGTCGCTGACTTTTTTTAAGCATTGTCAACCTAGAACTAGAACTCAATCATTATTAAGGCAGAGTTCGTCAGAAACGTCTTTTCTTTTACTTTGCAAATCCGACTACCAGAAAGTAAGATAGAAAGAAAAATATTTTATTCAGTGCTTTTCAACAATGTTACAATATAAAAAACATACAAACGAAAAAAAGAGATCAAATAAAATGTATATATAATTAAACTTAATTTACCATGTAGATATTAAAAATAATAATTTTTTACATCCATATAGGCACTGAAATGGCTCCACTACCACGAAAGTCTTTTAATTTTTCGGGTTAATTTATAGCCTGTGACACTAAAAAATAACGCGGCTTTCTTGATAAAAGAATGGTAAAGAATTTTAAAAGTCAATCCAGGAGATCCAGAACACCCCTTCTACATCTTCACAAACTTTACATATTGTAATATTACAATGGATTTTAGGACTATTATTTGTAATGGCGGAGTTATACGTTTAAATAAAGCCTTACTATATGGCTTTATATGTAGACATGACTGTAGCCAAAATAAAGACCATCAATCCTATTATATATCCTTAAAAAAAATCGATTACCGTCTCGGGATCTTTAAGTTTTTTTTATTGATATTTTATTTACAATTACTTATGTAGCTTATCCATAAAGTTGCGGTTGAAATGGCATAAATTATTTTAATTTAATTTTTGGTTGTATATTTGCGTTTGTTATTCGTAATTATAAGCACTGTACAACGTACTTGTAGCCTATTTTAGTAACATAACAGCTGTTCTCCGGTAACGTAATATTATCTAGCATTTCCCTTATATATTATTAAATTTTTTTATATTAATTAATTATTTTATATTATTAAAAATTAGAAGGCATTACTTTTCTTAAGTTACTGTATTGTAGTGAAATCGCTTTAAATGTATGCTATTTAATTAGTGTTTATTCACATTATTCCAATTGTTGACACGCGGCACTACACGTGCATCGTTGCATGTCCCTTCAACCTTGTAAAACTATATACCTGTATAACACTGCAATATGTGGTGTAATGTGAATACGTTTGTTTTTTCTGGTGAGAGTTTCTATTTTAATTGGTAATTATGAAACAGCCGAGGTTCCCGTGGAGGCACTCCAGTGCAGTCGGACACGGAAGTGGAGCTCTCTCGAACAAGTGGAGACAAATCATCGCAGTCATGGAGATGGGGAGAGTTGCCCGAGCCCCCAGTACGCACAGTAGAGTCTCCCGTGACCTCAGTGTCGCCTGCATCACCCGCGTCTCCCGCCGAGCCCGCATCTCCGACGGAACCGTTGAGCTCCGATGAAGAGCGGCCAGGTCGTCGGGGTGTCCTCAGTGGCATGTTTAGATTTATGTCAACGCGCGAGGCGAGCAGCGATATCACCGAAGGCGTTTATCTGGATGACCTGGATAGAGGACAGGTGGATCCCAACCTCTATTTCCCGAAACATTTCACTGATCGCTATCGTTCAAGTGAGTCTTATTTTGTAATATTAACTTAAATAACTAACATTGTATAATTAAAATGTAAACAAAAATAAATGTGGTAACATATCTTTGATGTAAAATAATATTGATAAAGATATAACTTAGGGATGAACTTTTTAACCACATATGGCATTTGGCTATCAAGGAATTTCCTTGGTAGTAACAGTACCTTTATAGATGTAACAAATTTCGGACCTATTATATAATACGTTACTGCGTTACACCTACTCTTAGTGTGAGCGCCCATCATAATAATAACTTATATCAATTGTGATGTATAAAGTATAATATGGGTCATAAAATTTCGCTAAGAAGGGGTTCCATGGGCGTCACATTATCATCTAATGTTCGCAGTACTATTCATGTATAGCCTGTGGTTTTTACTTACCCTAGGGTGGGCTTTAAGCTTATTCGCTAATCTAGTCACAAAAGCCTGTTTGCAATATTTGATCGAAACCACCAGAGTTAGCCGTTGTTATTTTGATCCAAGACGATTTTATTATGTTATACTCGTATATATATGTAAGTATTGTTTGCGTTAAGTATTAGTGATTATAGGATTAGTTTTATTTATCGCGACATTTGATATATTAGTGTGACGTTTTTGTTTTATCGAAGTCATAGACTTATTGTAGATAATCAACTACAACTTATACTATGTAGGTATGTTTCGTAAACGCTTAGATATTCGTTCGATTATAGTATGTGGAAAAATGTTGCGATGCTTGATAATTTATATTTAAGCCACACCGACTGGCACCACTGTGTTGTATAAATGAACATTTAACATCACGACTAGTACAGGTATCTGTATGAATATTTTACCCGTACTTCAATATTTAAGGCTACTTATAAATAAGGTTTAATTAAAACGTTTTTTTATAATTCGTACGAATAGGATGCAGGATCTTGATGTATGCATTTAGCTCCTATAAATCCCCTATCATATTCGTCCAAAAAACCTAATAATTTTCACTGATACTCAAGCGCAGAATTCTGAGGGCCGTAAACCAAATATAAATTATTCTGAAATTTAAAATAGTGATGTTCATTGGGCCAAGTAGTGGTATTTATAAGATGCTACTTATATCATACTATCATTAAATCTTTTTTTAAATTTAGAAAGAATGGTCCAGAATATTTTCTGTTTATGTTTGTAGGTATTCCGAGCACCTCAATGGTCACGGTCGGCCCAACGGAAGAGGAGTACGAATCCGGGAACGGTCCCTCGTTACCGCAATCACCGGCGTCGTTAGAGCCACCCACGCTCGACTCCGATGACGACGAGAAACTTCTTGCCAAGTAAGTGACGTCATTCTATGCAATTTCAGTATATGCACGGCAATAAAATATTAGTCAACATTATTTATTTCTATTTTCGGTATATCAACTTTTCGTAAAGTGATATGTCAGGAACGTGTTGTTGTTATTCACTACTAATAGTAAGGTGATACTTACCTTCATATATATAGGCATAATCAATATATAGGCATATCAATTCAGTTTTCTTTTGTTATCGTATGATAATAAAAGAAAACTGAATTGATAACTAGAAACTATACATTCCTTCTTCTTGTTTTTTTAAACAACAAGAATTACATCGCTCAATAAGATAGTTTAATAAACTTAATATATTAACTTTTTCTACCTGGATTGGATGGTTACAAGACTTACTATTTTTGAGAACAAGTTTCCATTTTGAGACTTTAAATCAATTGTGCTATCCTCTATTGGATAACATAGCTGAATAATAATAATAGTGAAGTGTTTTGTTTTTCGAATATTCTAATGCTGTTGACTGAAGCTGGGCTTTACAGCTTCACCGAACGATATGAGAGGCAAACAAATGGCACTCCAAACCCGCGGAAGGACCTAAGGAGTGGTTGAAGGGCAACTTCTGCCTGGCGGATACGACTTAGGCACCGCTAAGGGTTTGAAGCTACTGGAGGCCAACTCCCGCATAACGTATACGACCTTAGTCTGAGGGCACCGTTAGAATTTTGAACCTCGGGTTAGGTGCTCGTAATTTCATCCTCCGTTTTAATTGTGCGGACCTTCGATCAGAGGAGTTGTGACGTGTGTATGATGTAGGGGTGCGGTGGAGGTATACTTGCGGGAGGAGATGGTGTCTCGCGTGCTGCCGTTCGAGGAGTTCTGCGCGCGTGGCGCTGCTCTGGCCGGAGACCGCGACGGGCGACTGCTGGTCCGGCTCGGTGGCCGCCTGCTGCCCTGGCGCAGCGCCGGCCCGCTGCTGCTCTCCCTACTTGCATACCGTCGCCCGCTGCCCACTGTAAGTACACTACCACACCGCTCTCATATTGTAAATATTGAAACTCACACTAAAATGATATTGCTCTCTCTCTCTATATATATGCTCATATAATCAAATTATCTTTATTCATGTTGATCTTATTAGACTCTTATGATATGTCAGTTCGAAGTACTTTCGAGCCTAGTAAAACTGACAAGAAACTCAGCTACTATTTATTTAACTTTATTGCATTGTACAATAGGCGGACTTAATGCTATTAGCATTCTCTACCAACCAACCTTAGGGATTTTTTTTAACCATTCTCTTTAAATGTACTGGAACATGTTTACAATATTCATTTTAAAATTCAAATTTGGGAGAATCGGGTGATCACCCGCATATGGTATTAATATGTATATGTATGTATATTGATATGGTATCTCATCAGTGTCCGTAACCCGAACAGATCAGTCCCCGCAGCACAGTTTTCTGTTGTGCCCTTGTGTACATATAAGTATTAAACATTTAATCATTGCACGGCAGCGAGTAATGGAGGAACTAGAAAAGGGTACCGACAAAGAAGGCGTCGAGTCACAGTCCCGGGCGGCGGATAGTGTTGCCAAGCCGCGCGGCTACTCCTGGTGGAGCTGGCGACGGTCCAACGCGGAAGCGACACGGTGAGCTGCTTTTTTATAACAAATTACCTGTATATTATATAAGACTATAGGATGATTCCATCATGACAAATTCAACCAGAATTAAACAATAGTAATAATGAATAGACATCAAATTGCTCTCAAGTCGTTTGCTAACTAGCTGAATTTTTAATCCTAGACCATATTTTGTCAAAAAGTTAGTCTGATCCTATATTTGAATGCGTAATGTAGCTATAATTTTGTTTTATATTTTTCTAGTAATGAGAATTTATCATCCACTCTTGAGGCTAAAGATAATAATTTAGGAGAATCTGAAGCAATAACAGAAGCGAAAGGACCGGGGGTTAATGTAGAAAAAATAGGAGAAGATAAAGTAGAAGTTACTAACATTGACGAAATAACAGAATCGACGGTAGCTAATATACTTGATCCTATCGACAATAATGCAATAATCATAGAGGACAAAAAAACACACGATCTGGGTAAGTAACTTGCATACCTAAATCATGGCTGTAATTGAATATATTTGTGAATCCATTTACAAGATATATTCATACATTTTTACTTGCTTATTTTACACGAATATTAAATAACTAATTTGAAAAAACAATATTGAGTGGAAAAATAACTTTTGTCTATTACAAAAATATTATGTCAGTGTATATAAATATTATAGGGTAATTTTATACAATATTAAGTTTGTATATTATTCACGTTGTATGATTATTTATATGAAACATCATTTATGAAAAATAATAACTTTTTTTGCAAATTGGCAACTTAAATTGGTAGTCAGAGGTATCTAACTTAGACAGACAACTTTTTAGAAACTCTCTCTTTTATAGACTTCGATTTATTTAAAAATTAATGCAAATTTTCAACCTTTTACATTTCAAATAATATTTATAGAAGCAGAACGACAAGATCACAGTTCATCTGAATCGGACCAAGAGGGTCATGTACAAAGACCTACACGGCGACATTCCACGTTCCGTAAATCTCTTAGATTGTCATCTGAACAAATAGTGAGTTACCTTTAGTCTCTTTTTCTTTTTATATATTTTTATGGTCACATTACAATAATGTTAATCCTTTTTCAATCGCTAATTTATATCTGTCTGACTAGACAACAAAGGATCTGCAACTTAACATATCTAATAATCTAGTCCTAAACTAAGCAGGGCTTATGCATATGGATATTATTAGTAGTATTACTTATGCAACTGATAAAAATCTATCTTCTTAATACATATTTTTATAGAAAAAATCTAGACCAATACAAACAATAATATTCCAATACAACAATATTCTTAATTAATTAAATAATTTATTTGTTATTAATGAGTGCATCATACAAGAATAGAACCCGCGACTATCTGAAGGAAGGCAGTGTGCTAAATTGTTGATTAGGTAGATAATATTCAATATGTAACAGAACAAAAAACATTGTGTTTCTTAATTCCTCAGAAAAACCTGAATCTTCGTGAAGGTATGAATGAAATGGTGTTCAGCGTGACAACCGCATATCAGGGCACGACTAAATGCAAGTGCAACGTTTTCCGCTGGCGGTATGACGACAAGATCGTCATCTCTGATATTGATGGCACGATCACCAAGTGAGAATAACACTTTATGTTATTGCTGATTGTTAGTAATGTGTGGAATTTTAAACACAATCGTAAAATCGCCACAAGAAGATATGCTAGAGCTGAGAATAAAATAATATACATAAGATCACGAGATCTTATGTGTATTATTTTCTTAAGGAATATAACCATTTAATTGTGAAATTTGTAGTAACACATAAAAAAAAATAAAGAGACATGTGAAATGTACATGACCTACATGAGACAAACTGTTCAAGCTCAAGATGTAAATTTAAATTCAATCAATCAATACTACTAATGTTACTTAATAATAACATTATATTACTAATATTATAAACGTGAGACTTTGTGAGTGTGGCTGGATGGATGTTTGTTCCGCTTTAACACAACAACTGCTGAATGCATTTTAACTTTTTTGTAACTTATACATCAGAATAACATTTAGGCCATAATTTTCACGCGGCTAATACCACGGGGACATGTAGTATAACATAATTTTAAGGTCAGCAGCGCCTACATGATACACCTGGTGTGACAGGCGTCCATGAGCTACGGCAACTTTAGTATCATATGGACGTATGCTTGTTGGCCCTCATTGTGGTATAAAAAAAGATTCGATTTCTCCCTTAAGGCATTATCAAGAATTTACACTGCTTCATTTTCATTATTCTCCATGCAGTCAATTGAAGAATAATTTGTAGAATGAATACAAGTGTTTTATGCATTATTAAAATTCTGTGTTCGCCTTTTTTACGCGTATTTTACATAACACTCTGAAACTATCAACTCGTTTCCTTTTAGGTCGGATGTGTTAGGGCACATTTTCCCATTGGTGGGTAAAGATTGGGCGCAGTCGGGTGTGGCGCAGCTTTTCACTAAAATCAAGAACAACGGTTACCAATTGTTGTATCTATCGGCACGCGCTATTGGACAGGCAAGGGTAAGTTACTTCATATGAAATGTACTTGCATTATTATTACTTATGCAGAGGAGTAGTTACTAATGGGGAACCCACCTGTCCTGGAAACCTTTGTGTTAAATTTCTGAGGAAATTAACCACTATAAATGACCTGAGTATATTCTCTACTATACTGTATATATTTTAAAAAATGTACCTAATAGTCGATATGAATAAATTTTAACATACCTCAGCTATGAGCAATACAATTCTGAGCAATTGTATTGAGGCGGTTAGGAACAATGAAATATATCTATTTCACGAACTGGTTTACTTATTCATGATGAAAGAATTTATTATAATTATAGAAATAGGTCGGGATATCTAAAATATTATTATTTTGCAGGTAACACGCGAATACCTGCGTTCCATCAGACAGGGTGAGGTGTGCCTGCCGGACGGGCCACTACTTCTGAATCCCACGTCTCTGTTACGCGCCTTCCATCGCGAGGTCATCGAGAAGAAGCCTGAGGAGTTCAAGATACAATGCCTTGCAGATATTAAGGCGTTGTTTCCGCAAGGATCTAATCCATTCTACGCTGGATATGGTAATAGGGTTAATGTAAGTGGATTTTATATCACTGTATACTACATGTGTAAAAACATAAGGAAGCAGCGAACAACGGCTGTCTTGACGTAAAATATAACTGTAAAAGAGATGAAAATGGAATTTCAAAGATTGAACTGGCTGATCATTTCTTTATCAATATCAATATTAATCAATCAATCAAATATCAATCAATATTAGTAATAACAGTATAACTATTTGATTCTTCATTGTGTCATAGATTTATTAAAGCTTACATTATTGACTTAAATATACCTGAAAAAATGTATTTAGACTTTAATATGTTTTCTTGTACACACATACATGGTATCAATGTGGTACTTGTTAACCGAATTAAAATATTTTCATTTACAGGACGTGTGCGCTTATCAAGCAGTGGGTATTCCGATCGTGAGAATTTTTACTATCAACTACAAAGGCGAACTGAAACACGAACTCACCCAGACATTCCAATCTACGTAAGTATTATTGTGTTCAACATTGAGTGCTCGCATATGTACAGTCTCCTACCCAGTGTAACTAACCAACGACCTGCCCACATTTTATTAAGTACATTATTTTTATTTCAGTTACAACGTGCAAAGTAACATGGTCGATGATTTCTTCCCGCCACTGAAACGTGATAATATTATTAAATCTAGCTCAAGCATTAGGTCTGTAGAGTGTAAATAAATTACAAATGTAGTGAAAGAAACTAGAGTCCCGGTATGCCGTCATTCATGGTAAGCCGTAAGGCATGACTTGCAAGGCTTAGTCACCGTTGTGACCTGCGTTCGCCCATCAAACAAGTTTATTGTCATACTGCTATATAATAACTACATATTAGCATACTAAGGACTAACAAAATCACCGACATAATGTCTATCACGTCACTTCTTTTTGTATGTGTCCGATTTTTATGTGTTTCACCTTCTACTTCACACTCCTTCATTAAAGTGTGGTGTCGGATTTCTAAAATATGAATATAAACCACTAATCTGTATCTAAAATGCAATATTTAGGTATAGTATAGTTATATATTATTTCTTAATTAAAAAAGTTATTGGAATCCAACAACACTATGGGTACGTTATTGCTATAGATAATTCTGATATTAGCACTTGATAATTATTTTTAACACTAGGAGCTACATACAATATAGCATACAATATATTAATATAGAAAATATTGTATTTCGATATATATATATAGAGAAGCAGATTACGATAATTCTTTTTTTTTTCGATTTTATGATAATGTCATAAGATATTTTACTATGTATGACATGTTTTATGTATATTGTCTTTTTAATGATAATGATATAGAATAAACTTTCATTTTTGTCTAGAGATAGGTATTAATCAAATTGTTTATAGTACTTTGTAACAGGTTATAAATATTATATGAGTATTGACTTTAATACTACAAATATTAATAAAAATAATGGCTTCTGGCGACTAGAAGTTGCCAATACTAGTATTGCAGGCGTCCTTTGTATACAGCAGATATTTTTATACGGCCATCATACTTAATAAAATTTGCTAATACGGGATTTTTCTTTTACAGGTACTCTCACATGTCAGTGATGGTAGACCAGGTATTCCCTCCAGCCTTATGTGAACCTAGTGATGAATTCTCGCAGACGGTGTTCTGGCGTGAACCGTTACTTGCCATTGAATTACCGGCGATTGCTCCGGTTGTATCGTCCAAACATTAGCTTACTATTCGTGCTATACAGCTCTTTAGTGTCCATGTAAAGCCGAAACCGAAACCGAATTTCAAGTCTCTGGAGTTTTATTAGTTTTTACATACGTAGACAATCATTTGAGAAATCATTGCCTTTATTGCTCAATTGATTTTGTACTGTACAAATAAAAAGACATTTATAATTTATTAAAACGATCAATCTGTGATAACCCAGCCTTGATTAACCATTGCGAATAAAACACAAGAATTAAATACTTTATTACATAACAATTCTGTTTCGGGTTCGATCTATTTACTACAAGTACAGAAGCTCCAATTTAGCGCCAAATCCGGCCGAAAGTTCGAACGGACACTATAGCTCTATAGCTATTAATTGAAATACGTATATTTTGGTTCAACTGTAATCTGAGTGTACTTATACTTAAAATATACGTTTCTGTATGCATCAATTACAATTTATTACAAATATCACATCGATACAATTGGGTTTAAAACGAATAATATCTCCGCCAATACGTAATGGAAATAAGAACATGACGATATAGTTTAATTTAATAAAATTTGTTTATTTGTTCTATTTTACTTTCTTTATTACTGGACACATCTGTTTTTGAATGGACTCATTTTTATACCGTGTCAAACTACATTTCACCACATACAAGCATTATAGTTACACAGTTGTGTTAATGTTGGTGGTATAATAAACCAAATATAAACTCTAAAATATACACATCCACCGATGAATCATTTTTATTCAATATATATTACTTAGAAAGTAGGTACACGCCACTGTTGTAGTAGTAAATTAATATTAAAGATTATGTTCCTGCTATATTGATATTGTAATTTATAGTTTCATTGTGCATGTGTTTTTAGAACATATTATTTAATATGAATTGCATCTGTATTGCATAATGAAATGAAGTAGAAGAAAATTGCAAACCATATCTATAGGTAATGATTTCATTTGATGAATGTGCTGTGATATAGTAGTGATCTCACATAATTCACAGTCGAAAATTATTACTGGAATTGCGGCGAATGATACAATTCATGCTCCAACGGTGAAATTGGCTGTTTCTATGCTTTCAGATTAGATGTTTTAGCTAACATTTCGACTGCACGCATACTGTACACGTCTTCTATACTCTACTATAACTACTTACCTTTAGCAGCATATTAAAATTCAAAAATCATTTATTCATGTAGGACATTTTAGCGGCTTATGAACGTCAAATTTTTACATTATAATTTTATTTTTTCCCTACCGTCCAGTTCGGTATATAGATCCAATTGAGAAGAACTGGCAAGAAACTCAATTGAATTACTGACTAACATCAAGATTGACAATTTCTTAGAGATAGGTAACACATTTTTAATAACTTAGGTTGGAACCCATAATACACGTGTTAATTAAAGAATCACATTTACAAATACAGATACACACTAAATATCAAAATAGAAACACAACTATCTATCGGTATCTACTTAGTAGCTACGCAGACGATCCTTTTTATCACAAAAATAATTTTTGTTGATACATTTTTGATCATATAGTTATAAAATACTTGTTTTATTTGCAAAAAAAAATTAACAGTCGCCATTAAGTTGTGTCTATCAACTCATATATAATTAGTAAATGTACTAGGTAAATGTTGAAAGGGTATCCTTTCAATATAGAATTAGCTGTGCACGAATGTTGTATTCTTTGTTAGCTTACATTAATAATATGTTGTAATAGGTGTGTATTACAAGACTGTTTATTCCACAGCTGCAATGACATTACTTTGTTTAGAATTTAAGTTTTTTTGTGGATGTTAACCGTCTAATATTTTATTTTGCCGAATGTGCAAGCTGTGATGTCGTCGACTGATAAAATAAACCAATGCTTTATTTTTATACTGTGATTCCTTGTTTTGTATGTGTGCTAAGTTATCATTGTGTTAAAAATACATTCACACATTTTATTCATAAATGTATATGGAGGCTTAGCTTCTGATAGATGCTTAATTTTGTATAATTTTTAGAGTACTGTTAGTGAAATAAAATTTCTTGATGACTTTTACATTAAGTTAATTAAATATTGTTTAGAGAATATTAATTGCAGATCCCGTTTGATGAAAATTCGGTATTTTTATAATGTAATTTATTATTTTCTCTGTGATTGTTTTAATAAATATTTTAGCAACTTATACTTTTCTATTATTATTTAAATTTATTCTCGAGATTAAATAACATTCCTTGTATTTTATCGTAAAATCAACTTTATTATTAATATGCTAATGAAACAAAGTTTCCTGGAGTAGTTAATTCCATGATTCATGCATTACCACACCTCAGGAGTAAAATGTTTCCTCTGGCAGACACTATCAGAGATCTTACTTACTATTCGGACTAAAAGAAGTCGTCTGAGCTTGTCAAAAGATTTCGTGAAAGATAGTGCTATTTAATGATAAGGCCGCCCATTATAACACCTGTCTTGTTATAATTATCTCTATTTAGTATACTTATTAATTAATGTAATTGTTTTTTCTGTGAGAGAAACAATAAAGAATTTTTATTTATTCATTCTATTTAAGACTATTAGGCTCTGTCCCGTTTAGAGATGAGTCAACCCGAGTTGGGCTGAATTCGAGTTGATTGCTCCCAACTTGAGTTGGACCGGTGAATAAATTAATGAAGTGAAAAACCGAGAGCGTTCTCTCGTTGAGTGCGTGCCTTAGTAGTTCTTAGTAGGTACTCCTGCCATTGCAACGACCGAATGAAACTGACAATGACAGTTTCAGATGATATCATACTATTTTCCCTCGAAATGCCGGGTTTTTAGAGTAAATGCCATGTTTGGGAAATTTTCAAATCACCAGTGAGTGACCAAGTAAAATGTAAGAAATTCTCGGATTAATTTTATGTAGGAAATACGAGCTCGTTATTGAAAAATTTTAAAAGAAAAGGCACTCAAATATTAGTTGTCCTGACAGCCATGCATGCGCTCCAAAGTCCTTCCGCGGGTTCGGAGTACCATTTCCACTCCCTCTACGATTCGGTAAAGCCATTAAGGCCAGCTGGCCTTGAAGACCAACAACATTGGAATAGTTCGAAAAATAAGAAATAAACTTTCAAGGTAACTCAAATCATGTTAGCACATCACTAGCCCCGTTACGTTGTATTCAAATATCACATATTTCGTCTATGGACAGAAAAGTGTAGGGGTTAGGAGAGAATTTTTAGTAATAAAATTCGTTGTGGTTACATTTCCACGGTAAACTGGCCAAGGTGACTTCATACTTACCTTTATCATATCCTATTATCTCCAAACTATTACATGGTAAATATGTATATAAAGTTAGCACCTAGACTATACGAGTTGAAGGGTCCTAAGCAATTTACATAAATGAAGTGCATTACGTTACCTTTTTCGTATATTACAAAAAATAGAAGGCTAGTGTTAACATTTCAAATAACATATGGCCCAAAGTTAAACTACTAGTCTAGTATGACAAGAAAAGACAAGGAAATATGACAGTCACATGAAACTTAAAATCTGGGACCTGTGTCTAGATTTTAAATTATTATTGATATGGTAACTAAATATAGTTTTTTAGTTTTACTGTGATGGCATCGGTCTAGCAGTTTAACAATCTTACATCCGATGCACGGGGGTTTGATTCTTGTATTGATGAGTATGTATGATTATTTGTATTTTTTATTTAATTTAATTTATTTGTATTGAACATGGTGTTACCAGTGTATATAATGCATGTATTTTAAAAAAATATTGTACTATTTCAGTTGTCTTAGTACCCATAACACAACCCATAGCTCTGCCTAGCCTGGGAAAGATTGCACTGTGTGAATTATCATTATTTTTACTATACAATATTTTGAATATAAATAACATTACACTTTGGGTGGATAGTAAATAAACTCATAATATTCTAATATGTTTTATTATGTTTCATCCTGTTCCATAACATCTTCAATGACATCCTTATTGTCATCTTCATCTTCTTCATCACTTGGTAAATCAATGTCTTTTTTAAAACCCTTGCCTTTTGTCCAATGACACTTTATAACCACTTTGAAGTCAGCCATTTGAATACCCAAAAGCTTTAATATACTTGCTTGTTCTGGGGTTAGAGGATTACCCTTTCTGCAAACCTGTGAATTTAAGTAAGAACAGTTTAATCACAAGAATATGAAATATTGTCACTTAGCAGATAGCTAACTAGCCTAAATAGATTTAAATTGTCATTTTTATTCATACAACAGGTATGTAGGTAGGTAGGTAGTAGGTATATGACATCTACAGTGAATTTGAAGTCAATATTAGGAAGTAGCTAACTCAAGTCATACACATTCTAACATCACAAAACATTAATCCCATATATAATGTTTGAATTATTTGATCTAAACTGTACCCTTTAATTGTGATTTTACTTCTACTATTGTTATTATCTATTCTATTACTACTCATTTTCAACCCGCAATGCTAAGTGACTAATACTATGTTATGATGAAATACTTATAATATTATGTATATACAACATAGTGTTAGTATGTTTATTTTGCCGTGAATTCACACAGTAAGTGGTATCATTGCAGTATACGATTTTAGTATCATATGGATATACAGTGGACCCGCGATAATCCGGCCCCCCTTGTAACTGACATAGTCTATTATTTATTATTGAATATTTTTTTGACAATCTTCGCTAATACATGATTAAACAAGTTTGAACTTGCACACAACACCACTGTTACTAATTAACACATAGGGTGTTGTGACTATGATTGCTTAGTTTGAATTTGACTACATACATGTGATGAAGATAGTAGTACAGTATAGTTTGTGTTGTTGTTTACTGTTTATTCACACATATTTGTGTTTGACTACCTCGGTGGTCTAGCAGTCTAACACACCGCTTTACGTCCGATGGTCGCGGGTTCGATTCCTCGCACGGCACAAACATTTGTATTCATGAGTATGAATGTTTGTATCGGTCTCGGTGTTTACTATGTATAATATGTATGTATTTACGAAAAAAAATTATTTATGTATTTGTATCAGTGTATTATCTAGTACCCGTAACACAAGCTTTAGTTAACTTAACTTGGGTCTAGATGGCGCTGTGTGAATTGTCCTGAGATTATTATTATTATTATTATTATATATGCATCAGCTCAGAAACGAAACACAAAACGCTAACAATTAAAGAAAAATGTGATATTTTAGACCACCTAAATCATAATGAATCGACATATATAGTCAACATACATAATGAAGTATGATATATACTTCAAAGTGCATATACATACATACATACATATATAACATAGAATCTTATCACTGGATCTGTAATTTGTCTGATTACAAGATACTCTTTTGTAAAAAATTCCAGACTATAGAGGACGCTTAGGCCCCCTTTATAATCCGACAAATTTGATGGTTGACACTGCCCTGCAAAACATTTGTCGGATAACCGGGGGTCCACTATATTAGTTTAAACTACAAAACGATTTTTGTCAATACTTTTATGAATATATTAATTATAATTATATAATAATATAATAATTATACCTAATTATACTGTTTAGAAATAATTAGAAAATGTTTAAAAATAGCTGTTCAATTGTTACTCTTGAATAATATTTAATAAATAACATTACATAGATATAGGTTTCTACCTGGTATTCCTTTATTAGATGTATAACTCCTCTTTCAAGTGATGTAGGTAGGCCAAGTCGTCTTAAATGAGGTTCTATTGTATGTGAAAAGTCTTCAAGTGGACCTGATGGTAAAATGACATCTCGTTCAGCTATAAAACCAGAGCGAGCATACTCTGATTCACTATAGTCATTAAACCATTGTAAAACATCAGGAACATCTCTGTTTGTCATAAGCAATCCACATTGGCCCTTTAACTTTCTAGAAAGAATCTCACATAATCCTTATACACAAGAAAGGGATAAAGGATTAAAAATATATAAGTTTGATGTCGAATCTGTACAAAGTACAAAGATAATCTTAGACAGAATATCAAAACAGCTTGATGAAAACCAGCCTATAGAACAGGCAGGTTTTCGTAAGAATTTCTCTACTAGATTAGAAAAATACAATTTTAGATTAGTATATTTTCCTCTGTCAATTAATTTTAATTATAAGACCATGCAGATTATACTAAAAACTCTATTCTATGTAAATACAGTACGTCTGACTCATAAACACAGTATTGTTAATTATAAATAACAAATGATTATTCATGTGATTTATGAAAATAAAATGGATACAAGAGCAATGCAATTAAAACTAGTTTTAGTCTTTGATTGAAGACAAGAAATTGAAATAATCATTACTATTAATAGTATATTTCTATTGTCAACTTGAATTACTGTATGGAACTAACTGTGACTCGTTTCTTTATTATAAAAAACGTCTTACCAAATTTAGTTGGTCTTCCATTTCTTCACTTTTTGTTTTTCCCAGAGCTATCGCCATCACTTTATTTTTGCCAAAGAAGAATCGTGAATCTTTCCACTCATTGCGCAAGTCTTTCAACTTTGTATTGCGCATGTTATCCACGGTGAATAAGAATATGTGTTCATATTTAGATAGTGAATTTCGTATCTGCTCAATAATTTTCTGTTTTAACAACAATCCTTTCTTATTTGTTTTGGTAAGCGAAACTAGAATTTCAAAATATATATAATAAATAAAATATACATTTGTGATTGTTAGTGGGATAACAGAAAGAGACAGAGAAGTCTTTACCGTAGGTTCAATAATGTCTCAACTAACATACTGTAAATATTAAAATATTTGATGATTTTGAATGTTGCTTTTAGGCCTAAGTTGTCAAAGAAAAAAACATTAACTGCAACTAATAATTGCAGTAATATGATAATATTTTGGGTCAATTCCTATTACTAAATATTCGACAGAGGGTAAGAACTGCAAAGTAAAAATAATGTCTTTTGATATAACCTATTACTATTATAGTAACAATATCTTACATACCTTTCTTATCTCTTTTTGATTTCGGCATTACGTATAATGATTATATAGAATAATTAGAAGTAATACTATAAAATAAACGTTTAAATATCAAGATTTAATGTTATTAATTTTAACTTTAGCACATGTTTTATTTACAGATCAGAACAGTATTTTGCACGCTTATATACAGTTGAAGGCTGTTTAAATTGAAGCAATAAAAAAATATATGTTCTAATGTTTGATTTTCGTTACAGCATAAAAGACAAAGAATTAATGATCATTCGGTGTAAATGTGCATTGAATTTCAATGTCCAAATCGCAGTCGACAAAGAGACTTACAGTTCCTCTGGTATAGGTACTTAGTTTACTCTTTGTTTAAAACTGACAGTACAGCTATAGATTTTTTTTTATTTATCCAATGCAGCCATAGATACTTTTTTTTTCTACATTCACCCATCTCTTTTTCAAATGATGGAACAGGCAAAGACTCTTACAATCATAGAGCAATGCCTATAAAAGTTTTTTTATTTATTTAGTGCACAAGAAATAATAATCCACTAATAAAAAGGAAACAAAATTACGAAAGCATTGACATATCAATATTAATTGGTTTTGTAACTAGTACATATGGGTACTGCAATTGTCGTTACTTTAACGATAGATTTACGTATCCGTTAGTAAATGAAGTTCTGGATATTTCAAAATTATAGGAATAAACATTTATTTCTTTAGAGCTTTGTTTATTTTACTATATGAATATTTCTTTTAATTAAGTAACATCACAAATAACATAATATTAAGAATACATGTATAAACAATATAAATACGAACTAAATATATATATATATATATGTATAGGTACGTCCCACAAACTACATACCATTGCGGCTGTTAGTAGACTCTATGTAAAAATTGTCGTAGTGATTATTTGCTCATTAGGTACGCGTTAACATGGATTTGAATAATTTTACCTATTTTGCCCGCAAAGCACTTGACTCCAAGATGTTGTTACCACATGTGTACACGATAATATGATACGATGACTTGATAATGTGATATTCGTGATGCTATTTATGTACTACTAGCTGTACTTGCGACTTCGTCCGCGTGGAATTTAACTTAAATTTTCTAAAATAAAAGATTTTTTCTAAAATAAAAGTAGCCTAAGTTATTCCTCATTACATCAGCTACCTGTCAAAAAAAGTCCCGTCAAAATCGGTTCAGCCATTTCAGAGATTAGCCGGAACAAACAGACCGACAGCCAAAAATTGTAATTTATTTTTGTAATTTTATTGTAGGTTTAGTTTTAGTGTTTAAAGTGGAAAAGATTTTTCATTAAATAAACTAGAGAAAGGAACAGTCTTTGTTTTATTTTGTTTTCTTTATTTTCTTCTTTTTTTTTTAATGTATATAATACTAGCTGTTCCCGCGACTTCGTCCGAGTGGAATTTAACTTTATTTTTCTAAAATAAAAGTAGACTAAGTTACGCCTTATTACATCAGCTACCTGCCTTTGGTGTTATTTAATGCTATGTTGGCTAAACCTGGCCTTTCAAAAATGGCTCCAACTTTATAAAAAAAGTCCCGTCAAAATCGGTCTAGCCATTTCAGAGATAAGCTGGAACAAACAGACCGACAGACAGACAGGCAAATATTATAAAAAATGATAATTTGGGATATGTACCGTATTTATATTCATATGTATGTAGTAAAAAACGGTTATTTGAATATTACAAACAGAAACTCCAATTTTATTTATATGTATACATTAATAAACTTACAATATAGTTTTGGACAATAATATATTACTCATAAAATATATATAAAAGCATGTATAAACAATATAAATACGAACTAAATATATATATATATATATGTATAGGTACGTCCCACAAACTACATACCATTGCGACTGTTGGTAGACTATGGTAAAAATTGTCGTAAGAGTGAGCGGTAGTGATGTGCCAATGTCACCAACAGTAACCACGGCGGCCGCCTAGGTCTTTGTGGTCACCTATAGAGTACATAAATAGCATCAAGAATATCACGTTATCAACAATACGCCAATATTCAGATCGTCAGCTTGTTTGACATTGAATATAAATAAAAAATATAAGCAAGTAGTTTTTAACGTACATTTCATTTAAAAAGACTTTGAAATCCATTTTTTGTGACAATGGTCCTATATATTTCCTTAAATTAATTTTTTCATTTGAACTAAATATGTCATAGTCTAAAGAGCGACAACATTTAAGCGTCTTGAAGTTAAACCAGAGTTATATGTCTGAGTATAGTTTACTTTCACGCAATTCCTTTAACCAGACTATATCTTAGAGTTTTTGCATTACATATAATAAACATAAATCGAAAAATTCAATCATATCGATTCAACTTCGGAAATAAATATTTAAAATACGCGGGATTATTCAAGTTTCCGGTATGTGGTACTATGGTTAGACAATTAATTTCTTTATCCATAGACAATTGTAGTTTTGATTGCCGAGTTATACAGTATCTCTTTCACTTCGATAAAAAAAGATAAAGCAAAATAATATCGTAAACGCGAGTATTAACTGAATACCATAGTCTATGCCACATTTTTTTTTCTGCGATGAATGTCGTTGAAATGTCCGTAGTCGTATGAGAACCCTGTTCCGGTTCTTGTTTCCCCTCTGGCCCCGCTGCCGTCAGTGTAGTGTATCGTTCACCGCAAGAGAAAAACTGATATTATATAGTAATTTGCTGGTTTTATTACTTTTTTTCCCTTCCAACAAGTAAGTGGATTAAAATTATATGAAGTGATATATCTATATCTTGTGCATAATATTGTGTCCACCTTTAGAAATTGAATTGCCACAAATCTGTGACTGTGACGCATAGAAGGAGTGCCCATCGCAGCAGCCATTTTGCCTTTACCGGCGACACGATTTCGCGGCGCGGATTATTACTAACTATTCTCATTTAATTAACAAAGCTTTTTGCTTCGGTACTGCTTTTCCGTTTCGACAAATAGTTTGAATAGTTTCACTTTTAGTATATAAGCCTACTCGGATTCATATTTTTGTGTAAGTTGGTTTTTTAACTCTTACATTTCATACATGCCTTCGACTGTATTTTTAGGATTCTTAACCATTGATGCTTATATATATTTTAGATAACGTTAAATAATATTCTATGTTAGAATACGTTTGATCGAATTTTAAATGCGTGGGCTCAACTAATCTTTCGCATAGTATTAGTAGAGGCAGTAAGTAACCAGTGCTCTCGTTAGTGCGTCGTAATTTCGCCGTGCGTAGTCATGCCGTTATCTTGGTCGATATCAAATTATTATCATCTCAGTTAGTAGGAGTGCGTTTAAACTAATTCCTTAACAGATATTATCTGTAAAATTAGTCATCGGCACTTTCTCCACATCCATGACTCAATCGAATTTCCGTTGTGTAACTAAGTAACGCATTATGATATTGTCGTGTGGGTAACTGATATTACAAATAAAATTAAAGGTGTTGGTTTGGCGTGGCCTTAGCTATCGTAACGCCTTCATCGAGATGGGCACGTGCGTGACATTGAGCCACGGACTTACTCGGCGTTAGTTATAGGTGTCTGTCTTTTATGATTTAAGCACATAATGATGCATGAATATATCTACCTACCACATGATTCTTAATGAGATTATTATGCCTTTTCCTTATCACCTAAAGTATTTTTATTATCATGTCGGTAATATTAAGGGGCCAACCAGGTTAAAATGTTAATGGGACTTAGTGTTTATAATTATTATAATTTAGTATTCTACTTAGGTTTTTCCATTAGAAATTATGACTTGTAGTTTGTGTGTCCATTATCTCCGTAGATATATAAGCTAAAATACTTAATTTACCTGTAAATTAAGTAATTTAGCTTATATATATATATATTTATTGTATGCTTCTTGTACTCTGGTACAAGCATACAATAAACTAATTGCTGACTTTGTATTTTATGTAACTACATAGTTAACTACCTATATACACCACAATGGATATAAATTGACATTCTTCCATTCATTTCCCTTTATACCTGTCCATAAATATATAAAGGTAAATATTTATGTATAATGTTATGTCAAGATATTGTTCTTTATATATTATGTTATTAGAGTATTTGGTGTGGGTAATTTTGATAATTTTAATATATTTTTTTGTCAACACAAATAGTAATAACCTCTTATTTCATGTATGAATCAAAAGTACATGCATGATATCATTTTCTTACAAATTCAAAGATTTTTTGGACATGAATAAATATACTGATAACATTATTTGAGAGTGTTTTAAACTTAAGATATTACATATTTCAGTGGACCTTTACAATAGTCTGTTAATTCCAAATTCCTACAGTACTATAAGTCATAATTATTCAAAATCATATGTGATTCTATTGGTAATGACAGGATATATAGTTTCTTTTCTTTATTATGTCAATGAAGATAGGTAATAACAATAAAACAAGTTCAACTATTTTTAAAATCCAAATTAAATTATATCAAAATATCTTTATTCATGTTACAGACACAATGAGTCCGTATTTGAAACCACTAATGCTCTATATGACTGTTCTATATACACATCAACTATGGACCTTTAATTTTAGAATTCTTAAAAATGTTACAATTTTCCTTACAGTAAGGGCCTTTAACAGTATTTTTGATAATGGCATGAAGCTGAACATATATTTTCCTTAATTTAAATAATAATATTAAAACTTCGCTTATTGTAATTACATTAAAGTTATACATATATATACATCTAAAATATTACATTATCCTAGTTATTACATTAGTTCAAAGAAAAATAAGTGAATAAGAGTGAAAACCCTGAAGTAGTTTCTATCGAAGATTATTATGTCCCTGCATAGATAAACCAGGTACCATTTTGTTTTTAAACTGCATATATGCTATGTAAGACTGCATCTTGAATCTCCTAACAAAACTCTGGAACTAAATAATTTAAGGTACTTAGGCCTTAAAGAAAATAGGCATTACAGTTTTATGATGCTCAGGGGACTAGTTGCATCGTAAGCAACACTCAATTTTAGTAAAGATCTGTCTGTTACTGTCCATTTACCGGCAGGTCCTACAAAGTTTCTGAGTTTTCCCAATGGTTGAATTAATTTTATTTAAATATTATTATTTAAACAACAATTTAACTTTATAATATAATAATACGAAATCACTACGTTCATGAACATCCATACGGAATAATTTTGTTTACAAGTGGTAAAAAAGCTGACTTAACAGGTGCATAAAGTCGATACGAGTGATATTAAAAATAAAAAGACAAAGTTAAATTGTTCTCAGAGTGCTCTTACAACCTATGCATGCTCTGGCGCGTTTTGCGCAGCGTCCGTTTTGTGACTTCTTTCGATCACTACCGTATCGCGGCGTACTTATTACATACTTGAATAGTGGACCTTTGTACTTATTTTTAGAGATGAAATCACCTAATATTTCTGTTGATTATATAATTATATTGATCGTAATTCTAGTTTGATTACGTTTAGTAGTTTTACTTCATATAGCGTAGGTATATGACCTAATTTTCTTCGAACTTTAATAAGTCATGTGGTATAGGTGTGATATAATCTTGTAAATCAAAACAGTGAAGCACCTACAAAGATGATATTAAGTTGTTTATAAGCAAATGGCTTATGTATAATTTTATACAGCACTTGATCGCAGATAGAAACCGAGTCTGAGATGTTTGCAATTAAGAACTTGCATTAAGTTTATTTAAGTAAAAATATTTTTAATTTCAATTAAATTCTTTTTAAAATGATAATAAGAGATGTGACATTACATAATCACATCTCTGGTATATTTGATAAACAGTCTCGGTATGTGTTAAAGACAATTTCGTTAAACAAACTTCATTTAAATTTATGATAAAGGACTGGTTTTTGTTATACGTAGTCGTATTTTTCTTGTATTCCCTGTACAAACGGTCTGAGTTCGTTGTCCAAACTCAATGATATCCGTGTTCCATTTCTTCCACCTAATGAATATATATTACACATAAGCATACTATATATATATTATGTAATAACACAATATATTATTATATGTATATGTTATATTATTACATAGCATAAAATAAAGTCGCTGTCTGTCCCTATGTATGCTTAAATGTTTAAAACTATGCAACGGATTTTGAAGCGGTTTTTTATATTAGACTGATTCTAGAGGACGTTATATGTATATAACACATGTACACTCGGGCGAAGCCGGGGCAAGTGCCTAGTAAAATATATAAATAGATAAATTTATTTTCCTTTTCAATTTTACGGTCTATTCGATCTAATCGAAAAATAGAAATGAACTGGTAACCGATGCTTCTCCACAGAATCCGATTATATCTCGCGTTGTACCATGATGTAATGTATGTATAATTATGTTAAAGTATTATGTAGTAATTGATAATATCCACTCCATGCCAAATAGTATTACCTAATTGTACATGCCATTGGGTGTAGATAATTATGAATGAATTACAATATAAGAATCTTCACTAACAGACACTTTCCTTCACCTGTTTAATTATATATATTATATACAAAAAAGAGAAATATATATAATTTATACGGAGCCCTCGTGTATGTGAGTTCAACTATAGCTTGAACTGTTTTTGTGTACGTGGCCCATTTTTACTTTGTCTATACATATTTAAGATGGTACAAAGTATTAATAACTATTTACATTTGATGTATATGTCGTCATATGTAACGTATATATCGGAATATAGAAAATCAATATCAAGATTTTGAAATAAAGCAACAGGTACCATAATACTCGTGATAATGAAATGGATTCTTCTAATTTTAAAATTAGACTTGTAGTCCATTCCTGCGGGCTTAATTTTAAAATTAGCAATTTATCGGTGCATATTATAGCTTAGTAACAGGGGATGAAGTACAAGGCTATAGGTAGATAAGGGTAGTGTGAGGTAGGCGCCGGGCTGACGGGCGCGGTGCACGCGGGGTGTATGGCGAGGGTGAGGGGCGTGTGCAAGCGTCGCGCTAGTCGTATTTCGTCTGGAGTGTTTATCCCGCGTCGGCGGATCAATACCGGTGGCGCAGTGGCGGTGACCAAGCGGCGGCGCGGCGGCACGGCGCGTGCCTTGCTTTTGCTAGTTGCTCGAGTCTGTGAGATGCTGTCAAACCAAACGGACGCCGCGTCGATGTCGCGTTTGGCGTGAGGGTCGCTCTTTGAGCTACATTGAGTTTTCACTTTGCGCCAGTGCAGTGCGCTTGTGAGCCTCTATCTAAGGTGCGCCATAAAACATGATGAAACATTACCCAACTGCGATTTACTTTGGTGAATGTGACGCCTAAACGATTAGTCTTTCTGAACAAGTAGAACGGACATTTAATATATTTTAGCAGATGTTCCATGTACATTATCTGTGAATTGTCCTTCATTACAGGGGCATCAGTTAAATAATCCTCTCCCATCGTCCACGATGTCCGTTGACAAGGAGGAACTGGTGCAACGCGCCAAGTTGGCGGAGCAGGCTGAACGATATGACGACATGGCGGCCGCGATGAAAGAAGTCACGGAAACCGGTGTCGAACTCAGCAATGAGGAAAGGAACCTTCTTTCTGTCGCCTATAAGAATGTGGTAGGTGCACGACGGTCGTCATGGCGCGTCATTTCCTCCATTGAACAAAAAACCGAGGGATCGGAAAGAAAACAACAAATGGCTAAAGAATATAGGGTTAAAGTAGAAAAGGAGCTCAGAGAAATCTGCTATGATGTTTTGGTAAGTGCCATTACACTTTTTTATTCTGTTTGATATTAGTCATTAATAAAATATAATATGTATTTTTATAATAATTCTCAATTATGTAGGATGATTATCATTTAACGCCTTCCTACGCTGGTGACGTTATGTTTGCACGTCGCCAATTTGAGGAATGATGCAAGCACATAGTCTGTTGTCGTGGTCATTTCCTCAGCTGTAAGAACTTTTATTAAATCATGGGCGTTATAATCCTTGTTAACACGTGAGAATATGCAGGGGCGCGGTGCGGTTTTTCACGGGTTGGGAAGGGGAGTGGGGGGGGGGGGGGGGTCATGTGACGTATTGCGCCGCGTCATTGCGCGCGCTTGTCCCGTATTCGTTCATTGCCCTATCTCTGGATAGTACTCAGCATTATTTATATTACATTAAACTAAGACTAAAATGTTAAATAATGTTCTTAAATCAATAACTGGATGGTAATTCGCTAGAATATTAGAGTATATTACTATTATGAGTAACGAAAATTCACTGTTCTGCATTGGTTAACTACTTCAGTTGTGACTCTGCATACATTGGATTTTAAGTTTGAGTCTCGAATGATTAAGAAGTAGTGTATTCTTTGAAACAAGGACACAGTTATATTATTATATAAGGGGGCGTCCATAAATTACGTGTGATGTTTAAGGGGGTCGAGCCAAATCTCATCTAATCTTACGTTGGAGAGAGCAAATATCACGCAATTTTTTTTCTGATCACACCTCACGTAATTTATGGACGCCCCTTAATTAATTAATTAAACCATGGTGTTGTATAAGTATATAGGGGTCACAGTAGCCACTGCTTTATATGGAATGGTAGTATCAGTATGTAAAACATTGGCTTACTGCCAATACTCACAAGACAGGCCATCATCTTGCTGGATTCTATCTTGTCTGACACCAACCATTGATGAATCTAATTAGAGAAATAATATTCAGTAGACTACCGCTTTGTGATGAGGAGACTTGAATACTACTTTTGATTGGGGGATTGAAATGTGTGACTTTTTTTTATTTTCATAAATAATATATGCACACTTACTGCATATATTAGTATAGTAGTATACTTCATACTACTATTCTAATTACACACAAAAAATACATTAGAATATTTATTTTGTTGCAGGGTTTACTCGACAAACACCTTATTCCTAAAGCTAGTACACCAGAAAGTAAAGTATTTTACCTTAAAATGAAGGGGGATTACTACAGGTACCTCGCAGAAGTGGCCACAGGAGAAACCAGAAATTGTGAGTATTTAAAAAAAAAAGCATTAATAATATAAATTGAAACTCTAATTTTTTTAAATGTTATTAATTATTTCTATGTTCACAAAGAGAGCTATAATTTATTGAAATAAATTTATTTTTATTACTATTCTTAAATTTTCATTTGTATTTCTAAACATTTTAAGATAAACGGGACTTATTTAAAAAAAAAAATTTACAGCTATATGTCTATAATACTCATTTATATTACAGCTGTTGTAGAGGATTCACAGAAAGCATACCAAGATGCTTTTGAGATCAGCAAGGCGAAAATGCAACCTACACACCCAATCAGGCTGGGGTTGGCATTAAATTTCTCCGTCTTCTATTATGAGATATTAAATTCACCAGACAAGGCGTGTCACCTTGCTAAACAGGTCATTATTTGTGTCAGTTACACATAGGCTGTGTGCTGGCTGGCACGAAGGTGGAGGTGCAGGCTCAGCGTATTAACATACTCGCTTGTCCCCAGCCGTCGTGGAGGACTCGCAGAAGGCCTACCAGGAGGCGTTCGACATTGCTAAGGCCAAAATGCAACCGACCCACCCCATCAGACTTGGCCTAGCGCTCAACTTTTCCGTCTTTTATTATGAGATAATCAACTCCCCTGCGCGAGCGTGCCACTTAGCTAAACAGGTTTTTTTATAGTTGCACAATTGGATTTCAGTGTGCTCATTGACCACTCAGTATTATAACTAACTATCGCCAAGTCTATTTCTATTCTGCATTTGATTTTGCATGACAAGAACTTAGATATCAATCTCAGTTAAACATTAATATATAATAATAGTGTTAGTAAGTTAACTAATGAGTTGTGTTAGCATGGCCAATCAATTAACCTCGTAATACTCGTGCCAGCCAGTATCACTATTTAACATACATATTTTCAAAAGTATAAATTGATTGTGTTATGTCAAAAATACATATTTCTAAGTTTGTTGAAATCGCCATATGAGTGACATTGTCGTTTGATAATTTACAGGCTTTCGATGATGCCATCGCCGAATTAGACACACTGAACGAGGATTCGTATAAGGACTCGACGCTGATCATGCAGCTTTTGCGAGATAATCTGACGCTTTGGACGTCGGATACGCAGGGCGACGGCGACGAGCCCGCCGAAGGGGGCGACAATTAATGCAATGCCGCGCTCACCCTCAGCACACGCATTTGTTCTCATCGGTGTTTTATAAGAAAACGAGTAACATTCGAGAACGCCGCGCGGCGCGGGTCCTCCGCCGCTGTTGCGAGCCGTCGCTTGTAAAAAAAATGTTAAAAATGTCGTTCGCAGCGGACCTTCACGTTCCGTCTAAAATTAAATGTTATGTGTCATCTTTGACGGTTTTGTATTTCTGTATTTACACTGGATTACAGATATCGAGCTGACCTGATGAATATAAATATTTATAACTTAAGTTATTAAAATTACGGTTTCTTAAGTTAAAAGTGTTTTCCTTTCATATTTAGAATAAACTTACAGCCTGGTCGGCCCCAAAGTAACATTCCTATCGCCGTTTGTCCGCAGTGAAATGGAGATCTTGATGGTGAATGTTGTTTAAAATTATACAATTAGATAACCAGAATTTTGTTAATTGCGCCCAGTACCCAATGAAATTAGATTTTCATAAAATAAATCCACATTTTGTAATGGCTGTATCAAATTAGGGCACAAAAAACTTGTTAGTGTCTTTTACGTGGTTTTTGTGATGTCCTCAATTTTTTTAAATATTACCAAAGGAAATCTTTTATTGTTGACATTGACATTAACCATTTTGTTGTGCCCGTCACCGATTATTAATAGCATTCTGAATTTTTCAGGCATTTATTAGCAAAATAGTTTTGTGATGGACAAAATAATATTGTAACATTTCTGCTGCATTTTATCAGCCATTAATCTATTATATTTTTCATGTTTTCACCAATAAACTTTTGTATTAAATACAACTTTTAGTTTTAGAATCAATATTTAAATAAACCGCCACCTATTAACCCTAAAAAGATGTTTATGACTTAAATGCGATACAATTACCTTTGTTATATGGCCTACACTATATTGTTGAGTATTTCTAATAATTATTATTTAAAAAGATATATTCAAACTAGTAACCAGTTGCAAAAGACTAAACATTTTGTAGAGTGTAACTATGAATATATCAGTCTCAATATCTAACTTAAAAATCTCAAAAAAATGATTAGAATTCGTTATCGATAATTTACTATAAAGAAAGGAAGGCTAATCCAAAAAAATAACTACTTTTTCTTTTATATATTAATTTAGAACAGGTTTTTTAGTTACATTCTGTACAATTAGTAGGGTGGTATAAAATGGTGAATAGTTAAATACTATTAGCGATTTTATATAACCAACCAAATATTTTTTATTCGAATTACTATGTTATGTTCTTACATAGCCTAACTTTATTACCTAGTTAATATTTAATGCACTGTTATATATTAATTGGCTGAATTATATAAAATGAATAAGATGGTTTGTGGTCAGCTGCATCATTTTAACCAAATCGATTATTTTATAACGCAGAAATAGTTTTTATTTGCATTTATTATATATACATAAGAAAAAAAATTTAAAAGGGTGATTTATTTAAACCTATTTATATGCCCTCAACTTAATTAGTATTTTATCTAAAATAACGGGATGTTGGTAAGCATGTTTGATGCAAACAAAAATGAAACTATAAATATCAAAGTTATGCACTATTCTTTGTTTTATAAAAAGCAAAGAAGCCTTTCATGTTAGATTATAATTTTATCAAAAATGTAGGTTCTTTTTTGATAAATTTATAATGTACAAGATATGCCTCCCCTTATAATTTCATTATATAGTATTTGATTCAACTTATAATAATAATATTACAGAAAAACGTATTACATGCATTTTAGAGAATAGACTGGCTTTTTCAATACCAGCATACCCATTTGCTTTATGAAATTGAAACCACTTACGCAACATAAGGGCAATTGCCTATAAGCTGCCGGTCTTTTAGAGGAAGCAGATCTATTAACTCTTATAAGAATAAATAAGTTCAATGTGGTATCGATTCGAGAACATCAGTTCTGAGTCATCAAACTAGTATTAGAGTTATATGTCATGTAAAGTAAATCATAAAAATAAAAGAAAAATGTCATAATATAGTATACAAAAACAAACGCGTATTAGTTTTCGAAGTGTTCTGAATCAATAAAATTACCATACATTTGATTTTAAGAACTTTATCAAAAATAACTTTAGAATGGTACTCTTAATGCCCGTCTTAAATATTGCAGTAGGTACACAGATTCTAATAATATAATTTGCAAAGGATCTTCAGGAAATTGCTATATAGGATGCATATACATGTATCCTTTTGAAAGAAAACAATGAGACCAGAAAACATTATAATAAAAAAATACATATAATCATTTTACTTATCTATATAATACATACATTGGTATAAACTGGTATAAAAAAAATTCCATATGTTTTTATAGGAATTATATCTGCTTGAGAACCTCTTGGCCTAGTGGTAGTGCTTAGACTAGCATAGACGAATTCGAAATCAAGCTCGAATTTGCCCGATTTAAAAAAATACTGTCATTTTAAAGTAGCGACTCCTCTTCTCTGTTGAAGCAAACCGAATTAATACGAGGAACGCGACGCCGACGGCTCGGTGGATTCAAATGTACTTGGGCAAATTGGACATTTCAAGTGTTTCAGTTACTGCAACGTTAACAGATGACAATGCATCTGACTATCCCCATGTGGGTTAACAATCACAAAAGATATTAGTAATTTAAACTACTACTAGGAATTCTGTCTAAACAGATAAATCCTCTTGATTTATCTGTTTAGACAGAATTCCTAGTACCTACCAGTACTTACTACTTAAATGGTATTAATATTTAGTTATAGTTTGACCATTAAATTTAGTGGTTTATAGAATAGAAACCGTCAAACATCTTAAGTGTGCTGACTTAAAAGTGTATTTAAAGTACAAAATTTATTTGTGTTTGATATTTTGTTATTATAGGACCGTAACAATGGCTATGTACTTACTAAACACTAGTCCTCAGTGGCTCTTGCTGTGATTCAAAACAAACTTTAACACTCATTTTTCTAGGACCTTAGTTTCTCTAATTCCCCTGGTTTCCTCAGTTAGTATAGATGTTCTTTAGCTATTGCATTTGTACTGACAAATATCACACACAGTCTATGTTTGAATCTCTTAAACCGACAGAGAAAACTTTTTTTAAACTCGGTATCATAAATATACATAGTAAAGGTCGTATTAAAGTCGATGCGAGATATATACCACTAAATGCTAACCTTATTATCGCAGTTGTATAATCCTTAGGTACCTGATCGATTGGCGATATTTCATTTCCACTTTTGGAAATCGAATAAACATGGTATACGGAAGCAACTGATCGAGGAACGCAAAAAACACTGTACACAATTATTAACCATAACGATAATTTTAATGCTGCTATTGATTCATAATTATAAATATCATACAGTTTCTTCGATTTTAATTTGTTCACTACTAAAGCTCCAGTTAAAGTCATTATTATTAAAGGCAAAACCAGATCAAATATTGCAAGCATAGTTTGCATGTTGATTTTATGATTGGTATCCACTGAAGTGCATAGCACAATGTCGTGATCTTCGTGAATTGTTATCGCTAATGTAAATTCCGGAACACTTAACGATGCTGACAACACCCAAATAAAAGCACTGGGTTGAGTCACTGGAACCTTGGTTTCTGCGAGTCGGTAGTCGACGTGCATAGTTCGACGCGGTGTTGAGGAGTCACTATTTGCAACCAAACTATGTCGTGATGATCCCATTTCATCATCATCTGGAAGACTTCTCTTGTTCCGATGTTTCCTTAACTTGTCTTCTAAGTTAAAAATGGCCAGAGTATGAAGGGCTATGGTGACGATTAAATAAGCTGATGCTGTCGAAGCAAACACATTTAGTCCTCTATAAGCTGCACAGCCGATGCTGCCGAAATGCCATTTTCTCGCATTCCATGCCCACAATTCTGGAGATATAGATGTTCCAATCAGTGCGAAATCGGCTAAAGCTAATTGTATAATAATTGCTGACAAACCTGAAAATTAAAAAGATATTATAATGTTTTAATTCCAGAAAGTCCCTACTAACTGTGTGATCATCAGTCGACCAGTCGACAGAGCTGTTTCATCTGTAGTGAGTGATATACAGATGAAAATTGTATGTCTAGAAACCAGGATTAATGCAAATGGTTTACTCATGCAACAGCTGTGGGGGCTGACCACTAAGAAGGAATTTCTTTATTATCTAATAGTAAATGAGTGTCTAAAAAGAAAAAAAATATATAATCATGATAATATACCTACGTTGTGTATATGATAAATGTATTATATATATACGTTTACTTAGCAAATGGTCAATAAGGGGTAATTTTGACTAATAATTCTCAACTGTAAAATATGAAAATTAATAGTTTGGCTATTTTATATTAACCGTTTCAGTTTAATATTATATGTATTAAGACTCAGTTACGAACTATTAAATTAATACATTATATTATTAATTAAATTAATATTTACCGTTTCTGGCTGATTTAAAAAGTGCGGCCAGCACTGAGCAGTTAGCTAGAGCGCCAGCGCCGGCAACGCATGCGATGTACACAGCAAGCACAAGCGGCGGAACGAGAGGTTCCGACTCAGACGGGCGCGCGAGCTCCTCCATGGCGTTGGATCGCGTCGACAGCCCGGGAATGTATCGGGATCAATGACTCGAACTGTGCGTCACCCGCGTTCTCCGCCGCCGCGCCGTCCCTCGATGTGTTTTTTTTTCTTCCAGTGGTGAATCATACGCACCTCCTTTTCCAATAACATGTGCGTATATGAGAGTATGTAAGATTTTATTTATTATCTTATTCGATTTAAACTTTCCTTTATATCTATCCTCAAAAGAACTTGTTATGACTGACGGACTCAAAAATTCTCTGCGCCATCCAATAACAATTTCATCAAAATTTCTACTGCGATCGGATTAGTCTTTCATAATTGTATTGTACAGTCGATCCTATTCATAACTCTTATTGTTAGTATAATGACATGTATTTTTAAATTGTAATTAATTTCGTTATTAGTTCGTATTTCAATACTTACATATATTATTAGAATTTGAAATGTGACATCATAATATTTTGCACCCCACTCCTTGTCACAATATGTCGACCCACTTCTCCCTTCTCTCTATATCGTATGACAGAATGGATGATCCCTAAGTAATGCTCTAACACAGTGACAGGATATGTGGAAGGATGTGCGAAATATAAATAAGGGGTCTTCTAGGTAGGTACTAGGTATAGGTTTCTGCTCATTATTATTCGATTGTTGTAAGATTCAAACGCCAACGTCCTCAGTGAACTGTACTTTGCAAATGAGTCAATATAAAATTTTATCTACATAGGTTGTGCCGGATTGATATTAGTCCAATAAAATATTTAATTAAACCATGTTGTGATCAGTTTTGACGCAATTTATAAAAAAGTCAATAATATAAATAATAGTTAGTATTTTAAGTTTTGTGGCTAAACATCAGCCGGTAATGAAATAAAAATAGGAATAGAAATAATCTTTATCCAAATAAACTTAATATAAGCACTTTTGAATACTAAAGTTTTTTTATTATACCGCTTATTCGGAATGCAGATTCATCACATTCAACACTCAATGAATAAATGAAGAGGACCTTTTTTGCTCAGATTTTACAATATAATTCACGGGGTTTTCTAGTGACAATACGGTAATAAGTAAGGTGTAAGGAATGTAAGACGATTATGTATAAACGATATCGCTTTTAATTATAGTCTGTCTATTCGGGAGTAAAAAAATATATAAGGAAATACATTTAAGTTGAAATCGCATTTTCATAATAAAGGGACTGAAAGTGAATTCGATAATACCGAAGAACGAGTACCTATATACTAAAGATATATGGTACTCCAAATCCCATCTATTTCCACTGCGATTTTTCTAGTAATTCGACTTATTTTCTGCTCTACACGCATCACCTGAAAAAATGCTACCAAAATTGTATAGTTTCAAGATCAATAGTATTAATAGGTACAAATGTAAACATATTTACCTACCCACCCATAATTTTGTTTACACAGCTTTGTTGCCTCTTATTTCAATGTGTCAATTGTATAGATACGAGTAGTGTATGTGCAATTGACTAGTAATTTCCGACTGCGTAAAAAATGCGTGGGTCTATAAGACGGAATAGTATTGTACTAGATAAATTAGCATTCACTTTTAAATGTACGTTTGACCACAACATTTCTTTGTTGTTAACGGTAATTTATAAATTAAAATAAGTCAATTTCAAAATTAGTAGGTAGGTAGATACTTGATTTTCAATTAGTGGCGAGGACTAGAAACCCAATTGTTAGATACTCGGTTAAGTCAACTTCTGCGTTCACCCTGATTTTTTATGTTATTGAAATGACAAACGAACCACCTGGTGGTAAGCGGTAACTGTCACCTATATACATGAACGGCAGGCCGGAAATTATATTTTATTTAGATATTATAATTTATTATTAGTTATCATGTGACACCCGAGATAACTATTAATGCGTTACCATTCCAAAGATCTAAGGTGTCATGCTTTATATCTAGTAATTTTATGTTTGCAACTATATTGTACCAGACACTATAAAGTAGTTACTCAAAATAGCGTTACCAGCTAGTTTAGGTTATTATATTAAAGGATATTTCTTTAGGACTATTATCCCAGTTGGGGTAGTGATATATGCACAGTTCGTTAGCTACATTTTGACCACACTTGGTAGTGGGCGAGCCTACCATTTTTTCTAAGATTAATTTGGTTTACACAACGGTGTACCAATTTCCGGAGAGTCGTCAGGAATATAAGTTGAGAGTATTTTTTTAAATTGTCCAAATTGTGGTAGTAAACCACTGGGCCTTGACGCTCGTAAAGTAATACATTTTACTTGTTCTATATGATTCTATTAAAGTGAAACTAATTATTTTATTTATAGGTAAGGTAGTTAAATTAAGTACAAAATTAAATAAACCGCGTTTATTCGTTCTGAGCTCTCTGGATTGTAACAGAATTCAGCAATAGACGTTATCAACATATAATATACTAAATTAGTATTACTAATTAGCTTGACACACTCAAAAAAGGATGAATATACAAAAAAACATGCGCACTAATTGACCATCTGCTTTTTACAATTGCACCGAGAAAGGGTGTATTAATAATATTGCTAAAGTATTTAGGTATGTTAGTCATAAATCTTTTGAACAAAGAGGCGAGTTGCGCATCCGTTCCGTTATACATATACCTACACTAATTCAAGAATGACTTACGCAGCCATATTCTTCAAAATGAAAAAGCGGTACTTACCAATTAACAAATTCGACACTCGGTATTTTTTACCGACGAAAAATATCATTGTTTATACTTAACAATATCAAATAGATGTTCACGTTTGCATTTGTGTGTTTTGCTATTAACATAATTAAATAAGTACATAGAATATATCTCAAAACTCAATCTGAAACGTAACTAAATAATGATTCTGTGCGGGAAAGCGGGAGTAAAATAATATTGCTTAATGAAAATGAAATGGTTAAAATAATGTGAAGACAGTATTAAATCATTCCATCTCCAGCAGCATTATACATTGAACTGCGACGAATGACAGCATTTCTCCTACTCCTACCTAGTAGTCTTTTTGAATAGATGATAATGGTATACGTTGACAGCAGTGGGGGTTGATAGGATGAGCATGTAGTTAGATTAGTTAGCCCATCATAGCAAATTTAGTAGGAATTAACCACGATAGTTTGCCATCTGTTAGGAACGGGGCATTAATCCCTGTTACTAATAACCCCATCCCCAAGGGGGAAAGGGATTGTTAGTAATGGAAACTACTATTCCCCATTGCTAGCAATGAGTAAAATTAGGTCGACCTTGGCGCGGTTCTTCTTAGATACCATCGTGATAAATTCGTAGTGAATTTGTCACGATGGGCTAACTGACCTGACTTCATATTCATCTTAACATCCTCCACTGGTGTCCCGCCAGTGTAAACCGTTAGCGCAGGCGGATGCACCATTTTAGAGATGTGCTAACTCGTAATAAACATGACTCGAGTTAACTCGAGTTGGAATACAAGTAACAAGTAAGGACTTATGGAGCGCATGCATGGCTGTCAATGTCAGAAGTCAACTTCTATTCGAGTGCTATTTTTTTAATCTGATTCAATAACCAGCTCGTATTTTCTACATATTAACATGGAAAAAAAATTATAACAACCTCAAATCAATATTGAGACATTTGTGACACATATGAAAATTTTGTGATATGAAATGATCGAAAAACTTCATGTCCTGTCGGTTCGACGATCGAATCATGCTCTCCCTCTTTCACTTGATTCTTTCATTTACCAGCTGAATTCTTTCAACTCGAGTTGACAGAATTCTACTCGTGTTAACTCGAATTCAGCACAATTCGAGTTAACACATCTCTACACCATTTCATTCTCTTCCACAAAAAAAACCCTATCCCCACAATCACAAGTACATGTATATTGCTAATGACGGCATTGATGGTTTAGCGGTTTAGTACACCGCCTTACTTTTCGACGGTTATGGGTTTGATACTACGCTCGGTGAAAACATTTGTATCCATAAGTACGATTATTTGTATTGGTATGAGAATGACATATTGTAGATTGTCCAGTATTATTATTATATATATATCTTTTAAACCCTGGTAGGTACATAGTATATTATCTAATAATTTGCAACAGAATAAAGGAGGGTGCTCAATATTTTTAATGAATGTAAACAAATATATGTGTACGTCGAAATCATTAAACTAAAATGTTTGCTGAGGCGACTAAAGTTAAGTGAACTTTGCATGTACTTAAGCAAAAATAAAACATATGCAGTCTTTACCCGCATGGTAAGGACTGCATATGTTTTGTTTTTACATAACACCCTGTCACTAATGCTAAGATAAGATACGACTAAATATGGTACTTTATGAATCCAATAAGCTCATTGTTAATCATTTTAAATTTTAAGTACCTAAAGAACTATACTAAATAACTAAGTATGTGGAGTCATGTTTCTGTACACACTGAGTTACTTTTATATAAAGTTGTATATGCTCATAGTCTACTTCATCCGCCTATCAACTTACATTATAAATTATCGCTCTATTATTCTAATATACTCAACTACTTTACCGTTTTATTCAAGTCTATAAAATACATATTTTTTTAGTTTCTAAAAAAATATGTATTTAATTTTCTTTTAGGACGAATATATGTCCGAGAAAAAAGAGCTTCGTTATGTCGTACATCAATAAATATTATAGCTAAGTAACAATTACAACGAATATATTAATAATACAATTAAAAATTATAACTAATCTGTAATAAAAATAAAGTATAAATTGTATCTAAAAACCATCTAGATTACGTCGACTTTAAAAAAAACACATCTTTATCGGTTTAGGAGCTTCGATGCCACACACAATACAAACTTATAATATTCCTGTTTTTGTATCAGGGGATAAAGTCTGTTATTTGTATACTTAGTTGTTTGTGGTACCCATTTGTTAATTACACAACTAGAAATAATGAACCAGAATTGATATTAAGTAGTAGGTACCAATGTTTGAGAATAGTTGCTTTAAATAAATAACCTCTTATGGTATATATACATTATACTTCATTTACCTACATACGTTAAAATAATATTATGTTTACTCAGGTCAGTTTTGCTGTTTGCGGTGTTCTCACATTGAATGTGTAGCCATATTATAGTGGTTTTTGGACATGAGTGTAATGTCTCATCGTCTCGTGCATGATTGCTCCGTACAAACGACCGCAACGCGATAACGTTCGTTTGTTTTGATTAGCGGAAACTGCCTGCCCGCTTCGCGTGATGGATGACTCGTGACAATGCTCCTCCGGGGACGCATGTGGGCGGTGCCTTGACAGCCAAAATCTGCACTTTCCTACGACTTTCTCTCCGAGGTGCGAAAGGTGTTGACTCGGGGGCTCGCAGCGCTTATTCAGTAGTTGGCGCCGCATAAGTGTACGCGTTCTAATCGCGACGTAACAACGGTCCTACGGTTCTCGCACGGTGCATCGCGCTTACTGATATTCAAAGCACCTGCATGTAACTTCCGTGCGAGTTTATACTAAAGTGGTGTATCGGGAGTGAACCGACGATTCGACCTATAGCTTGTGAAGTGCAATGTCAGAGGGTAGTCATGGCGCGTGCTGAGATAGTGACTGTAGCGCTGTTTTTCGTGCTACGAGCCGGTGCGCCTGCGCGTTTCCCCGTGAGTAGCGACCGCTACTAGGGCGGGCGGCAAATGCCGCGTTCTTAGTTAAGCGGCATTATTTTAACACTTCCTTATTTAAATTAAATAGAATAATTTATAGATATATTTGCATTAATGTATTAGTAGCATTTCTCTAATATTATTGATTACAATACATTAACGATAATATCTTATTTTAAAATATATTAAGCGACCTGTAACTATTATAGATAATTATCAGGTTTCGAATTTTATTGTTAAGCACTAGTTCATTCATCATCATAGTTCACGTATAGATAATTCATAACTCGTTTATATTTTAATTATTGATTGTTACCTAGCTAACGTGATATTGAAATAGTTGAGAAGTAAAATACCCTCTAATATTGGGTATATTAGAAGGTAAAAAATATTTCCGCTGTGAGAATATTGTGAAATGTATGATGAAATTATTTTTATAATACTTTACATTACACTTGTTGCTGCGAACCAATGTATAATAATAAATATATGAAACAAAATAGTGTTTGTTAACATTTTAAAGTTAAAAATAAAAGCATTGTAGAAGATGTACACGCCGATAGTTCATCATTAGATATAATATAGCGACAATATTATTGGTGTAAATATTTCCTTAGATTTCTGAATATCTCATATCTTTATATTTATATAAACTGACTTGTCCTGCCATACTGATTAATTTGTCAATGGATGGCTGAAACATTTTTATGACAATATGAAAAAGAATTTCTTTTAATTTCTAAATCGAAACCGCGGTAAACACTTATTAGTGATAATATTAATTTAGATACTTAATTAATTTTCTTTTTAAAATAGTACAATTTTATTCATAAATATTGAACAAATGATTTCGATATTGTTTACTAAACAATAACCTTTTTCGTCTCACTGCGATGTTTATCTGTTTGTCACAGATGTTAATGGAACAGTCCTAAACAATATGAGATAGAGACTTGGAATTTGCTTATTACTAATATTGGCGGGTGAGACCTGAAAAAAAGAGAATAAATGTATGTGTCTATTCTATTTCGATTTAAAAATTATGTTGTTCCAAAGCTTTTATGTTAGTAACACTAAATAAAATAAATGTAGGTTAGTATTACATTTTAAGACACACATACAAAATATAAATATTCACAAATTTCTGGCATTTCATTAATTTTTATTATATATTATATTAATTGACCTGTGATGTAACGCAAAATATTACATGTTTCAAATGAGATAAGTATCAACTTACTTATTTTTTAAATGGTATCGTATCGTATTACTGTACTCAGCAGTTGAATTATTTTTAGTATATAGGTATAGAACATTTTTTGATATAAATAATTAAAGTGCAATGTAGTGTAATAGATAGTTGGTGTTTGGGATCAAGATGATCGAGACAGACAGCTGCACGTCAAATCCAATAAGAAAACAGGTTCGATATGATGTCTCAAGAGAGATAACGTTTTCGTGACTATTGTCATTAGTTAAGAAAGTGTTTTCGGCTTTTGTTTGTTTCCTTGAGTCATGTATCTAGCAAATTAACCTACCTACACCTAATTTGGTGAAATTAAGCTGAAGATAGTGGTATGTAAGTGGTGTAAGTTGGCAGGTGTAAACTTGCTGTTATTATTGCTAATAATAATGACGGTTGCTAATGGTGATTGAACAATACATGCAGCCTGCATATGGTATGCAGTAGGTATCTCTCGTATTATTAATAATAGAAGTACCGGACTCTGAATATGTAGTTAAATATAAAACACAACTGGTATTTATCATACTTTGGAATGCTTTGTAATCGGTTTCTTTCTACAAGTATATGTCAATATTTTGCCAAGTAAGACTCTCCAACGTATTAACGATTTTTAAAAATTGAAATTGATTCCTTCATATTCAGCCAGCTCAAAAAAAAAAAAATTTGCGTATGAATTTTTTGACAACTACCAATTTATTAATGTAATAGGCAGATAGTACCTATTATTGGCGGAATTTATATGTAAATAATGTCATTATATTTGAAATGTCATTTGGAAGAAATATATCTACTTCAACTAATACCAAATTATACTGATAATATGTAAAGGAATTCTTGGCATTCGGACTTAGAATGTCATTTAGAAGCGAAATCAACTGTGAATCATGACCACAGAATTGGATACACGCAAATAAATTAAGTACACTAAAATATTATAATAAAAAAAAACAAATTATTGTTTTGGTTGTTTACTACTCGTAAACTAATAAAACTTTCACAAAATTCTAGTCCGTCGGTAACTGGGTATATAATTTTATTTTAGTAATTATATTATGTAATGAAATTAAGTTTAGGTCTTTCCCGCACTGGATCACGTAGCAAGTTACACAAGCGCAAACGTCACGTACAGTTCAATTGTCTGTCGATGATTCACATTGCATAGCGAACTCCATTATGAGAGCACAAGACAGGGATGCCAACCGTTCGGGGACCCTCGTTCAAATACGATATATTTGACCTTCGGTACCCCGTCCAATTTAAATGGGGATCGAAATTACGGCCTGAGAGTTGGGCTTCAGCCGCTCCATAAGTCTTTCCGCGGGTTAGGTGTGCCATCTAGCTAGCCTCTTATCGTTCGGTGAAGCTGTGAAGGTCAGCTGCGCCCAACAGCATTAGAATAATTTGACATTTTTATGTACGAGATTTTGACCAATAAAAATAGCTCATAATACTGAGTATTTTGAGCGATTTTCGTTGAAAGAGATTTACTGTAAATGTAAGTACGCTATTTTATCACATTGTTGATTTTTCGTACGAGGTTAATAATTTCAATATGGCAACCCTGGTGCAAGCGTGGCGTTCACCGTGCGGCTGTACGGCTGAGAGACGGACGCCGTTGCGGGCCTACCGTTGCACGGGCCGACGCGCCAACCATGCGACGTGATCACCACAACACTTCGCGTAATTGAGATTGATGTGAATAACTTTCATCATCCGTCATATACCGACGTAACTTACAATTTGAATACAAAAATTAATGACTACTTCCACAATAAATTGCATGGCACCTGTCGGGTGCCAGTAATTCACTACGAGGTACTTACTCATTGTCTTGAGTCAAAGAAAAGGAAAAACAAATAGTTTTACTTTCCCCTTTAGTTCTCTCGCATCCGCTAATGTCGGACCTACACTTCGCTGACTCACGTGTTGATTTCGGTTTCACTCGTCTCTATCAGTACGACTGACTTGCTAAAATTTGTATATTAGAACCACAGGTTACAATAAGCACAGTAAATAAACTTACATTTTCATTCAATGCCATTGTTTGTGGACAAAGATCCATCATGTGCTTTTCTAAAAATCCTATAAATGAGACATAGCAATGTTACCTAACAAAATTAATTACTACTTATTTAAAAAGTTCACAGATTTTTACTGTAATTGTGTATTAATACTAAGTATGCAATCATTTATAATAATGGCTTTGATTGTGCTACAATTAGTAATTCTATTGCTAGCAAGGTACCATGTCAAGTTGCGTCTACGCAGTTCCTGGAAACGGTTTCTGGAAACCATCATTTTAAATATTTGTGCATTTGCCACGAAAGGCTAATTGACCTGATTTCACTCATCTTATCGTCCTCCACTGGTGCCCCGACAGTGTAAACCATATAAACAATATTGTTTAATAATGGTTGGCTAAAAGTAAAGCGGAGCAAGTGCACTATGTATGGCGGAATTGGCATCCCAACCAAATGAGTACATTTGGTTGGGTGGCCGCCATCTCTATCCCTTGGGATAGTCAAATTGCTGCAGATAAACTGCTGAGCAGTTTTGCGGCTTATTGTTTTAATATAATTAGTTCCGTTATTTGAATAATAGAGAAAAAAAAAATGTATAATGGATTGTAGATTATTATGTCAACATGTATACAACTGTATTTTATAAATATAGGGTTGACAATGCTTTATATACCTAAGGTTTGATATATTTTGTCGTGTCAGATATTTCTTTATGCAATAAAACTTAAGGTTTGTGGCTTAATTACTGTTTCGATATTAGGTAATATTCAATTATTTTTAATGTTCTGTATTCTGTTTGTTTTATGATATCTAATAATGACATAACTTTAAAAAACTCTTCATAAATATAAAAATGTTGAATAAATTGTGTGAATAGTATCTAAAAGCTCAACCGAAACCTAAACAAGAGCTAAACGTTATTTATAGATTATTATCGTCTACATATTTGTATAAGCGTTAATTGAATGTCTAGTGATCTATTAAAACAATAAAACTGCCGTGGGAAGTTGCCAGAATGCGTCATGGACATGACAATGGTACAAAAGTGGTTAAGATGTCGCGCGCCTAGTCACCCATATCCCCTCGACCTCGTTTGATATATAGCATTTATTATCGGCACGTTAAGTTCATTTTGTCGTGTTCCTGATACCCACATTGATTATATTGTCAAATAAAGACTTCAAATACTAGAGTTGCTGAGTAATCCACAATGAGTTAAAACTTTACCGGTCAAGCGTTGTTGTCGTGGGTTTGTGCACTTACCTAATAGAGAATACATACATAGATATCACATATCGTACATATGTTTTAAAAAAACAGTTTATATAATTTATATTTACGGTACAGAATTAAAACAATAGTTTTTAGCAATTTTCTTTGTTTCAGTATCAGCAATTTAACTATGGTTTTTAGAGCTGTATGTAAGCTTCTCGTAATATTTGGTATATCATTCCAATCGCTGTCCAATTTCAACAAATAAAAATTAAATAAGCAATTGTTATTTCTAAAACTTGGAAAACTCTCTACTTACTTAAGAATAAACAACATATATTCCAATCAGCTGCAATAGGTGGTAAGTTATAACCGTCATCTTTATGAACCACGGACATCGTGTTATGGCGTCATATTACACCAGTGATAGCGCTTGAATGACCCATGTTTTGTTGCCATTTTGCAGGACTAAGCCATCATTGCCATGTACCTTGTACTTTCACTACCTTATCTCATCCTTCAACCTAAACAAATATTATTATATTTGTTTTGTGTATAATTGTCATAGCGACTACTTAAACAAAAATTTGAATAATCTGAAGTTAATAAATACGTATTGCGGAAAAAATTTGCAGGTAAACAATGTAGGTACTAGTTATCCAAACCTAAGATAAATCAAAATTGTGTTGTGATCAGTTTGTAATTTGCTCCTTTTTGAGCACCTACGAGTTGTGAATTGCGCTTGGCACGTAATTTCTATTTTTTTGTAGGTACATACGGAAATAATAAAATCTACTCTTTTTTATGATGTGTTTCATTTATGTTAAGTACATAAATGTGGTAATAGAGGGAAGAAATCTTACGTATTTGCATCATAAGTCTAACTGTATTCTAAAACGTCTGAACTGAAATGAATTGGTACCTATAAATTTCTTCGGACAATATAAGAACAGCGAAAAGTAAATTACAAATATATTGGTGCCTCGGATTATCATTTATTTTTTGCATGTGACAGTTATTTCTTATTTTTTTTTTCCTCTTAAGTTATTTCTTATCTCTAGTCGGTACTAGTTAATTTGTTTATTATTAACTATATGATTAGTAATGACTATTTACTATTTACAAGAAGTATATTCGAAAAATGAAATAATAAAATTTAGGTATTAAAACTGTGTAAGTAAAAATTGTAGTAGGTATTGTTTAGTTATGAGCTATATAAAGTTGCACTGCTAGTACGAGTAGTTCTCCCTTTGGTTCTTTTGATTAACTCCGAAATAATATTTGACCACATCTGATCCTATTACATCTTCATTATTTCTCCGCTAGTATATGCCATTAATCCAGGCAAAGTTCTTAATTCATTACTAACATCCATAAAAACAAATCCATAAAAGAGAGTTTACTGCATCGCGCATGGTATGGCATTCCTGAGGACTTTATATCGAAAGAAATAACGATATTCGTCATTATTTGCCACTACTATAACTACAACTGCAGTCTATTTAAGTAATCACTTATTATTTGCGTAGAATAGAATAGAATAGAAAATCATTTATTCAAATAAACTTAATTTAAGCACTTTTGAATAGTCATAACAATTTTTTTATCTACTGCTCATTATCTACTGCTGCTTATGAGCTGCTGCTCTAACTTATGGGTTGCTCTTTTAAATAATCCTTGTATGTTCACATTTACAAGTCGTGAACGAACGTGTGAATATAAACTACCAACCAGCACTAAATTATTAGGATCAAATATAAATATACGGTAGTCAATATAATTATAACTAATTCTACAACGATCAGACGGTGGTCGGCTACTTTCAAGTAAGATGCGTTTTAATTATTATAATTTGGACCTGACAATTTGACAACAAAGTGATATGTGGTGATGTGCAGGAGTTATTGCCGGCGCAGAGCTGGTGGTTCGGGGCGGGGCGAGGTGAGGACGAAGCCGAGCCACGAGAGACGGAGAGCACGGACGTGCAAGTAGTGTATTTGCCAGCCCTGCTGCCCCGCGAGGCACAGTCTGCGGCGGACAAGCTGCAAGATGAGATACCTCTTCCATACAGTTTTGATGCTTTTGGACGGTGAGTTAAATTAACTCTTTTTATGTATGTCGCTTTTTATGACATTGGCTATGTTATTAATAGGATGCATTGTTCTCTAAATTAGCTCACGAATTCTCTCGGATATATTAATTTAAATTTACTTAACGTGTGCAGTGTTCAACATTTTCTATGTTAATAAATATTATGTTAAGCCTGATAATTATTCAGTAACATACATTCTCACTATACTTTAGCGCTCTACATAGCAAATTAGAAGATTATAAGCTAAGCTATATACTAAAACGCCGAAAATGTGATTATTTATCTGGGATAAAAAAACTTAAATTGTTGCAATATTAAATTTATTTCATAAAATTATGAGTAATTTAATTGTTGTCCTCTCTCTGAACACTATGTAGGTACATAAATGTACTATAAATTCGTTATTTAAGAATAATCTGAAGTCTACAGATTGAGGTGAATTTAAATCAGGATTTTATATTGGCAATATATGCTGAGAGTGAAAATAAATGAATATTCTATCCATTGTTGTTGGGCATTGTTGTCGTCGTAATGTAACTTGATTTGTTAATATCTTAAGATAAAGTAAATAACCGCAAAACTTATAAACAGTTTTTAATGTGATCTGTATTCTATGCATAACTAACTACCACGTAATTCATTTGTGTTCATTCCATTAAAGTTAGTCCCATAAAATTGAGGCCTGATATTGTCACAATATATTTAAAATGTTTTTGTATACAGGCATGTCATGAAGATATTCGTAAATAATATAAAAACTATTTTTTAATTGAATATTATTTATAATAATCATATCCTTGGAAAATTCACCCAGCCATTTCAAAGGCCATTAAGTATCAAGTTAAGCTAAGCTCGTGTAATGGGTACTAGACTACTGATAAAAATACATAAATATTTTTTGTGAATACGTAAGTACATAGAAAACACCCAGACCAACACAAACAATCACATTCATAAATACCATGTTTGTTGTGTGAAAATCGAACAAGCTGAAGTAAAGCGGTGTGCTAAACCCCTGGATCCCCGAGGCCGTTATTACACTTATTTAAAGGTTAAATATATTATATTCCAGAAGTTTTGAACTTCAGCTGGTGCCAAACAGGCGGCTGGTATCACCACAGTTCCGCGTTTGGTCTGACGAGGGACAAGAAGAGCCACTATCCACAGTCGATGCTACCTGCCATTTCTTACATTCCGGGCCTGGAGCGGTTGCTGCGTTTTCTGCCTGCAAGGATCACACTCTTGTTAGTATTTATATTAATGGTAGTTACATTATTTAAAGTGCTTTTTTTATTGTTTCGGACTACTCTAATGCTGTTGGCCGCAGCTGGCCTTTACAGCTTCACCGGACGTTAGGGGGCGAGTGCAGACGGATCTCTCCTCCTCCATTATCGAACAGAATAGAGTTTGTTCTCTCTGTTGATCACACCTTTTTTTCATTCGTGAATAAAAAGTGCCGATCAGCATCTTTCGACGAATGCAATTGTATATACAGATTTATTTCCACATTCAGGAATCGCAGACAGGTTGTCGATTTTTTGATTACTCTTTGTATGTTTTGTTTGACCAATATAAGAGCCACCAAAACTGGATCAATTTTATATATAACTTTATATACCATGAAATTATTAAATTTGTTAAGAGCCGATAACTATATTATTAGTAAACATGTACTAAACCCCAAATTTTAACAATAACTAATATTATATTCAGGATTAAATTGAAAATAGAACATTACACCATCCATATGGTTAATTTTTCAGCATGGATTAATTGTAGTAGACAATTCAACATATGAAGTACGGCCATTGCCGTGGAGTACGGGTCGGGCGGAAAATGGCGGAGACCGCACGGCACACGTGATAAGGCGGGCGCCACCACCGCCCGCACCGTTCGACGATGCGCGCCCACTGCGACCGCGGCCCCGACCGCGCCGCCCTCGCCTCCAGCCACATGTCAAACCGGGCCCAGCCAGCTACACCATAGAAATAGCTCTGTTCTTGGATGAAGCCGCCTACAAAATATTTTACCCCTTTCTGAACTACAATGAGGCTGATATACGTGACATGTTGTTGGCATATATAAATGGTGTAAGTATATACACATTTGGTGTATTTATTTCAAAATAAAACAGGCTAAGTGTTTGTTCATTTTATTCATAGGTGGTTAAATAATTTGTCTTTAAAAATGGTACTATAAATTTACTTGAAGAACAATTATTCGACCAAATGGGTTAAACTGCTTTCAAAGACTTTGAATATTAACCTGTAAGGATTTAGAAGTGCATGTGTGAGTGTAAGTATATGTATTAGGACAACCTAATACATATTAATGTAATATCTAGATAACTCGAAATTAAAACAAATGAAGCCTTCTAGCCAGCATGATAATGATAGACTTTATTCACTTTATCGACAGTATACGAGGTAATAGATGGACATGATTATGAAATACATATATTTACCTACCACATCAGGTCGTCAAGTCGCGCATGACGCATCGAACCCATATCTGTTCACAGGTGCAAGCATTATATCAGCACTCATCTCTTGGTACACACATCCAATTATCATTAGTGAGGTTGACATTACTGCGTAGTCAACCACCAGAGTTGCCAGCGCATGCTGAGAGAGGACGTCTGCTTGACTCGTTCTGTGCGTATCAGCGATCATTGAATGTCGAGGACGATGATGACCCCGAACATTGGGATATGGCTTTATTATTATCCGGGTAAGTAAGTTTTCACATTTATTATATTTGTTATTCAAAATGTAAAAACATAAAGGTGCAAGGAATAGAACAAAATAGCATCGTATCTTGGGTGCTTTGTACACAGCGCGGTTCGTCCCGCGAAGAGCAGTTCGATGCGATAGGTCTACACTAGACTAATTTATTATACTAAAATCATCCGTTCTCTACACAAAAACTCCACGACAATTCATGGCAAAGAATCGTAGCTAAGCCCTATGTTCATATATTGTAAATATTTGTTTTTCCTGAAGCTCGTTTAGGCTTATTTACGTAAATGAGCACATTTGCTTTATGTTTTTGGAAAGGTGAATGAAACTAATGCTTAGTAATATTTATATAGCTGTCCTCTAAAAGGCGGATATTTTGTTAGAGTTAAATTAACAGTCTTTTAGTTTGGCTCTATGTTGAGAAGAATAAGAATGTGAAACTCAATTACGTAAATTAGCACATTTGCTTTATGTTTTCGGAAAGGTGGATGAAACTAATGGATGCTTAATAATATACATATAGATGCCCTATAAAATGGGGATATTTTCTTAAAGTAGTTTAAAACTTAAGTTTAAGTCTTTTTGTTTGAATGTAAGAAGTTATGTTAGGACTAATAGGAATGCAAAAAAACATAACGAATTCTACAATAGATAATGAAGAAAATAAATATTTCATAATTACATAGTATATACAATAAAGTTGCTGTCGCTGTCTGTCCCTATGTATGCTTAAATCTTTAAAACTATGCAACGGATTTTTTAATAGATAGAGTGATTCTAGAGGAAGATTTATATACATATAGGTATATAGTACACCCGTGCGAAGCAGGAGTAACTAATAAATAAATAGGAAAACAAGCAATAAATACATACTAAGGGACATCCTCATGAATACAAACATACATATTTATACTATACAGAGAAAGCAATCTCACGTATTTTTATTATGTCGTCTATGATTACAGGCTAGACTTTTACTCGGACGAGGGCGGTCGTCGCAACGGAGTGACAATGGGCTTGGCACCGGTGGGCGGCGTGTGCCTACTACCGCACGCGTGTGTGGTGGCTGAATTCGGAGCAGCTGATGTCCTCGGCCGGCCCTATCCTTCCGCTGGGTTCACTTCCGTCTACATCCTCGCCCACGAGATTGGACACAAGTTGGTATATTTAAGTAACATAATGAAGGATATTTGTCTTTAACGATATTCTTGTTTAAAACAATATCAATTAAATCCGTAAATATAAAATATAAACTTTGAAAGGACATAACTGTATATATAACATAAAGACAAAATGCTGCTAATAAATGGGAAATTTTATTAAAATATAAAATAGTTTAGTATATAAATTGGTATATATTTTCTATATACTACCATATATTATATTATATGAGCATAGTTTATAATTATAATTAATATATTATAATTGTAAGTAATTATATGTATATGTGAGATATAAGTACTGAAGTTTAGTTCTAGTAAATAAAAATATTATTGGCAAATTAAATTCGACATTAATGGCGACAATAAATAGTCAGCACATTAAGTATAATATAACATAACTGATATAAATACATAAGTTTATTATAATCTCAATGACTACACTCAGTAATAGGCTATATAATTAGAAGTGTATATATTTGATATATTTCTTTCTTTCGTATTGATTAAGTATTTAATAGTCCGATCATCAATTCGTTCACTCAAATTCATATTACGAGGGAGTGGTTTTAGCTTCAGTTTTTTTATTTGACCGGCCGCTTGACTGACTTCAACCCTCCTTGGGCATTCTCGTATAATGTGTTAACATTGTATGAAAAAGAAAGTTATTGAAACACAATCACACAACAGCGAATGTTCTGTTCTAGTCTGGGTATGCATCATGACGGTTCAGGCAACACTTGCGCCCGTGACGGGTATATTATGTCACCGTCACGCGGCACCAGTGGGGAGGCCACCTGGTCTTCTTGCAGCGCCCGTGTTGCTGCAGACTTACAGTAAGTTTTCATATCAGTATTATTTAATACCACAATCTAATTAAATGATAATTAAAATAAAACTATTTTACCAATCTTCACTCCAGGTTTCTCAAAAAAGAGTCATAGAACGTCTGTAATTACACGCAGATACATCAATCGATCATTCACTTGTCATAATTCATTCAATAAATTATTATTAATTATCCTTATTATTGGTGTAATTATACATTTACAATATTCGAAGAATGATAACAAACATAATTCGATATTAAAGAGATCAGAGAATTCCTAATCAATTAAAATCACTTCGTCTCCCCCATTGGTTGCTGTGACTAACAGCATATCCCCGCTAGATATATCCTTTCAGTCAGATACCAACGGGAACGTCATTCATGGTCGTTTTCCACAATATACTGACCTAACCCTCTTATATCGTCAATGACAATGAAGTGATTCTATCCTAGCAGTCGGTACAACAATCGGCTGACAAAAAATCACTATTGATTTCTAGATGGGCCACGTGTCTATTGGATGGGGGTGATGATTTGGATACTCCAACTGAACTGCAGCATGAGAGGTTTGGTGGAGCACCTGGTGCTTTATGGGGTGCTAAGAAGCAATGCGAGGTAATATTGACTTGAGTGCTGTAAGTAAATCATGCTACAGTATTTTATGAATATGTGTACAAAAAGGTTCAAGGTATGGAAGAAAATTACCCAGGGTATTTAAGATACCAAAGGCTAAATTTGGTATCTTAAATACCCGTATGTTATAAATGGTTTAATTTATTTATTTCGTTTCTAAATAAATATTATTTTATTCAGAAACGAAATAAATAAATTAAAAAAAATTGTAAATAATGTTTTTGCTCATCCTTTTTGACTGTATTCGTATTTCGAATGAACGGTAGAATAAAATAGTAGAGTATTTAATGTGTTTATATTAAATTAATGTAAATAAAAATTATTTCTATTCTATTACTAAACACACCATAAACAGATCTCTGTACTCTATACTACTATAAATATTAAAAAAATATTTTTGTATCCAATAATATAATGTTGGCAGCTCATCCTTTTTGACTGTATTCGTATTTCAAATGAACGGTAGAACAAAATAGAGTATTTAAAGTGCTTATATTAAATTAATTTAAATAAACATTATTTCTATTCTATTACTAAACACACTATAAACAGATCTCTGTAGTCTATACTACTATAAATATTAAAAAAACTTTTAGTGTCCAATAATATAATGTTGGCAGCTAATTCTTTTTGACTGTATTCGTATTTCAAATGAACGGTAGAATAAAATAGAGTATTTAAAGTGCTTATATTAAATTAATTTAAATAAACATTATTTCTGTTCTATTACTAAACACACTATAAACAGATCTCTGTACTCTATACTACTATAAATATTAAAAAAAACTTTTAATATCCAAATATATAATGTTGGCAGCTATTTATCGTTATGTCTACATTACAGAGTGTTTATTTCAGAGAACGAATCCCTTATTGACAACATTTGATTGTACATAGTAAATACGCCAGCACTTAACATATTTTCATAACTAATATACTTTTAACAGAATAGTATGACGTGCAGCTTGTTATGCTTATTTCAATATAGTCTGTTACGCTTTTTGTTTGCGAGGGAAAATAAAAACGCTTACGCTTATAATACACACGCTACAGTAAGAACGCAGAAGTAATTAATTACTTTACGTTCTCTTGTCCTGTATTTTGTTTTTATTATATTTGTAAAATTATTCAACTAAGCCTACTTATATACATACTTATAAGTATAACTAAGTTGTCATAATAATATATTACCTAAGATATACTAACCAGTTTTATAATATTGCCGTTAATTTACCAAACACTTAAAGTATTATTTACAAGTCAATTCAACTACTTTCTAATACTAGGTGTTTCTACGAGACGTGGACGCTGCACCATCCCCATCGGTCATCTCTAGTGAACACTGCGTGCAGTTAGCGTGTCGTTCGCCTCATCGTGCCGGTTTTTACTATGCTGGACCAGCGTTACCCGGTACTCCATGTGGACCTCGAATGGTTAGTGTTAGTTTTGATCAAACGCAGCGTAGTTCACAAAAGTGGGGACAATCGTGTCTTGCAAAAAATAAATAATAAATCCATTCCATTTGTTTTAAATAAAAAAAAATACTTCAGTCGTAATAATATAAGTATGAAACCAACACAGAAGAAAACCTCATCGATTGTAACATATTGTATATTGTAACATAACAGTTGTTGTCCGTCAAAAGGTTGATACTGTACTAAAAATCTTATTTCTGTAATCCTCTACGTTTCCCGGATTTGCTTGAAAATCATTCTTATATTGAAAATATATGGCGTAATACTTCTGAGCCTTGGTGCAAAAATGATGTTTCAGGACACTTATTATTCGAAAAATATCATAAAAAACGTATAGACAAAAGTTATATTGAGTAATGTGATTAAACTTAAAACTTGCAGAATCCGGTATAGTTACTTATGAATAGATCAAGGTATAATAATATACAACTCATATTGTATTCCTAGTAAAATGCATATTATTAGACTAAAAAGTCATCTGATTGGGCACCTACATCAGACTCATTTATTTCTGCCGCCAAGCAGCTTGCTTTGTAGGCTGTGTTTCGGTTGTAGGATGTATTAGGCAGTGAAATTACAGGATAATAAGCGTGCTTTATTTCTCATCTGGACCGCATGGATATAGTGGTATCCCCGGCGGCCACGGTACATGATGACGGCCACGGTAGTCTACGGGGTTAGCACACCGTCTTGCTTCCGATGGTTGCGGGTGCGATTCTACGCACGGCACAAACAAGTGTATTCAAGAGTGTTATTATTTGTATCAGTCTGGGTGTTCTCTATGTATAAATATGTATACATACATATTTATACATAGAAAACACCCTTACCTTATGAAAAAACTGAACTACAGTTATCTAGTACAATACACAAGCTTTAGCTAGCTTAACTTGGGACTAGATGGCGCTGTGTTAATTATCCTGAGATTATTATGTCTACAATAGTGTTCATGTATGGAAATGACGTTTACCGCTTACTGCAACAGTTTTCCATTCCTATTATTTTAACTTATAATCTGAAATAATATATATAATTTCCAGTGGTGTCAAGGCGGAGAGTGTGTACCAGGCAGCGCGGTAACGACTAGCACTGGGCTGCCTGCAACATCTGACGGGAGTACAGGTCCTGCGTCCAATGACGGTGCAGCGAACGTCGGGAACAACTCGGGCTCGGGGGGTTGGAGCGAATGGCGTGAAGCGGCTTGTCGATCCGGCTGTACGTCACGTTCTCGAGGGTTCCGGGAACGCCGCCGCTCGTGCTCCTCACAAATTGATTGCGATGGTACTGCATATGACGTCGTGTTGTGTGATGATTCAAAGGCAGGTTTATCTGATTATATATTATATGATATATCATATGATCCACCCCGTGTTTTCTTTTAAAACTTAAATTAAATAGATGACTTACGTGTATGTTAGGTAGAAAAGCAATCTTAAGAAAAATCGGGAAAATCCCAACACACATTACCACATTATGAGTCGTCTAAATAAAGTTTATGATTACACTATGTAACCGCATTGACACAATGAATGGGGTGGCCCATTCAAGTGCCGAGGAAAAGTCACAAGAAATTTAGTCAATAACATATCAAAAACCAACCTTTCGAATGTTTCACGAACCGAGTTAAAAATTTACTATACAAACCCATTGATATCCTGCTGGTCAAAAGTTTTCATCCATAAGTCGATATTTATTAACGTTGAACTAGACATTTGACTTAAGGTTTTATTTAGAGGCTTGGAGTTGATAAATGCATAAGACTTCATAAGACATTTGAGAGTGTTATAGTGGTTTTCTACCCCACTTAGACCTCAAAGGTCATGAGTTCAAAACTGGTCTAAAAAGTTATACACAATTAATATTTCGGATTCTTGGGAGCTGAGAAATAACGATGTCAAAACAAATTAATTCCATTGACGGCTAAGGCACGCCTCTTGCTATTTTGGATTTAAATATGGGCATATCAAATGATACGCTCACTACGACGTAACATGCGTACATTAACGTAACAGTAAATATTGTCTCCGTTTACCCCATCTGGACCAAGAGTCGAAAGCATGTCTTTTTAATATTTTAAGAAGAATTTTTAAGAAATCATAATTACATTCTCACCCGGTTTTTAGATTTTATTAAAAATTCTGTACCAACAAAGATATGGGTTTTATTTTATAATCATTACATGTCATGATTTAGTTCATACAGACCTAAATCAAAGAAATTGTAATCTCATCAACGCCTAGTGTAAAGTGTGTAGAAAGTACGCTAAAATATAGCGATAACACGGACAAATACACTAATGGACAAAGGTTGACTTGTGGTCATTTCGAAACATAGGATGTAGTTTTTATCTTCTAGCACAAATAAATTATTAATGTAGTAAGAATATTATATATATTTTTTACATGCATTCACAGGTCTGTGGAAAAAAGACACGTGTGAGTGCGAATGAGTTGGCGTCCAGGAAATGTAGCGAGTTTGCTATGAAGTTGCCGGAACTTGATCCTCGTGGCGGTGGTCTGCAAGCACCACACGATCCGAGTAAGTAATCAGGTACAATATTAATATATATTTGTTTTTAAATAAATATATATTAAAATATACAATTCTTCTCTACTACAGACTACTCTCATTACCAGCGCTACCTCTTTTTGAAATTGGTAGCAGCTTTAAACAGAGTTGGTTCTGGTCTGAATTCAACTGAATTTATTGTTTCGCCATACGTTTGTTAATTCCGTACTGATTTGTAATAATTATCTTTTAAACAACATAAATGTGTTCTTCCAGATCTATAAATTTACAAAGTAACTTTGTCTGCATAACACATATCTTTTTAAATTATAGCCTATGTGTTATTCTGATGTATAAGCTATATTACTGTAAAGTTTCATTAAAATCAGTTCAGTAATTTTTGTGATAAGAGTTGTCCATCTCTAAGATTTTTTTTTAGTTTTTGTTATTTTTTTTTAATAATTTGAATTTAAAAAATACGTGTAATTGCAAATTTTCACCCTTCTACCATTAACCTCTATATTTTAATAGACAATTTTAATTTACATGTCAAAACAGCATTTTCGAGATCAGCTAGTATTGATTTATAAATTACTTTAATAGATAATTAATTAATGTACAGCTCGCATGTGGATGGGGTGCGCAGTTTTTTGCCGCCGTTCTATGGGCGGCGGGTTTTACGCGCCGCGTGTAGAGCTCAACGACGCTGGGCTTGACCCATACTTCCCGGACGGAACGTGGTGCCACCACGACGGCAACCACGACTACTACTGTCTCCAGCATCATTGTTTACCAGAGGTTTGAATAGAATACAAATAATCTTTACTACAATTTACGAATAGTAAATAAATTCAAAATGAAGTAACATGTTACCATTTTACATGCTACGAAATTGCCCAGCATTTTCCAATATCTAAAATGGAATTTGTTTAAAATGGTTAAAAGTTAAAAAATAATGACAATAAATAAACTAATTCTCATTATTTTTGAACTTTTAAACATTTATTATTTTTAAGATGCTGAGCTCGAGCGTATCTAATCATAGCACAAATTTATTATAATAGAATACTAGTAGTAAATTACATTATTTACCCTTGTGTAATCTAGGTTTAAAGAGATTTTATATGAGTAATTATTGTAATCTTACTTAGGTTTTAGCTAAATACGACTTTGAAAGGTTATGTATTAACCTTTCATGTCATTCGGTACATCAATGTGTATTATGGTTGACAATTAAACAGGTAAGAATTCTCATCGATTCTTTTGTTACGTTTAATGATCCTACATTGTATATACATATTTGTAAACGAATTTCTCTAATGACCACGAACCACATTATAATGTAGAATTGTTTAAAAACAAGTCAGTGGAGAATCAGTCTTTCTCCACTAATTCACTAACATAACACAAAGGCTTAAGTATTTGGTAAATAAAAAAAATATCTTTTTTGTATTTTGTTTAATAATGTAATATACCTATTTAGAAATTTTGATCTTTTTAACATCGTATTGAAAGAGAATATATTTTTTAAATCCATCTATTGTTTATTAGCTAAATTAAATAGTTACACCGTTAACCAAAAAATTACTCATTCAACAGTATTTATTTTAATGTCCCACACTCCGGGTTTAGCAGGATTATATATAGGTACTTAGATCCAACCTCGACCGATAGGTACACGTTAGCAAGAACCCATCAAAAATATTCACAGGTTAACGTTATACACAGACACGCAGTGATGCGACTGATAGAATGTGAGAGACTGACTGATTAAAACCTAGTTTCATTATGGTACATACAGACGTAGTTTTTCAGAAATTTCATACTAAGCACACTAATACATTTATGAGTAGAATTTGTCTATGAGAATATAAAAGCGACACAACAATGATAAATGTATTTATTAAACAAACCATCTGACTACCCATAAATGCGTTGTTTTCTTAGTAATAGTGGTAATAGCTACTCTTAGCGGAGGTTTTTGATAATTCCTTGCGGTATACGGAAAAATTAAATAAGTATAAGACGAGCCGTCTAATCCCTTTGTATGTCAACATAACTACGTCACCGTCACGTGCTTTATTCAATCAAAATAGCGTCATAAAACGTCTGCCGGGGGAATTAGCAGACCTGTCTTGGCTGGAACAACAAAAGTAGCGGTCGTGCGTCACACTTGGTTAGATTATATTTGCTAATTTGCCGTAAATCAGTCGCCAATTTGTCATGATATTATCAAGACGTTTAAAATTGGACATGATAAATTGTTCTTAGCGAAATGTGACGTTATTGAAGTTATGTTTGCATCTACGATAGTGAGAGGTATCTAACAAATAAGGTCAGATTCCGCAGGGAGGCATGATCAATAGTCAAATTGGGAAAAGTTATTCAAGGACGAGTAAAAATAACAGTAAAAAAATTAAAAAACAGAAATTCATTACATTTTAATTTCAGGTTTAATCTTCTTATTCGTTTCGTAAGTAATTAATAGATATATCCAATTAACAGATAATTTCGAATATAGAACAGTAGAGTCAAGTCACATAAAAAATTAGGTGCGTTTCTAAACTTTGTCACACTTCATTTAGAAGGCCGTGGTCCACAACAGACAATACACAACTATTGCCTAACAATTGTATTACGAAGAGGGAGGTATATGTATACACTTTCTATTAGTAAAGATTTGTTGACAAGAACAAACAAATAAAAATAAGAAAAAATTGTTTTTAAATTATATCTTTTAATATTTTTCTTGTACTGTTTAAGTCTTTTACTAATTTAATACTGCGGAGAGAAATTGAAATAGTTTTTTATTTTTCAAAATGTATAAGGATTTACAGAGATATTACTGAAAAATGAAAAAAGACAGATTATAGGCTGGATAAGTATATATTTCACATCATTGTTCTAGGTGTATATACTAATATGAGTAGAAACAAGACAGTGTGATGCATTGTGATGCAGAGGTATATTTAACTTAAGGTTGTAATGTAAGCATAGCGGAAGTGGACAAGGTCGCAAATAGATAATTTATTGTGGTTAATATGAAGCCTAGTGCTGAACATTGTATGGATCTAACTACGGTACGTAGATATAGCAAAATTATAGTTTGACTATATGACAATATTTCGTATGTATATATTTTTTATTATTAATTCACGACTATTTGTAGTTCTATTCGCAGTATGCTAGAAATGTATGCAAACTGACGTAGTGCCACACGATTTGATATATTTAGGGATATAAATGATATAATACAAAAGATATTTAGAAATTTTATTTAATAGAAAATATATTATTTTAATTAGATACATGGCATAGTACTTAGCATATAATAATAATAATATTTATTTATTGGAACTCAAAAATAATATTTTACAAAGTAGGGTAGTGTAACAGCCACATTAATAAATAATACAGTGTCTATATTATAAGTATTCTAATTACGCACCGTTTAAGGAATGCATGCAGGAGTAACAAAACTAATGCATGATGCAACTTTGTCAAATATATATGTTTTTTCAATATAATGAAATATGTTTAATTATTTATACAGTGTTCAGTCACGCTTGTAATCTCTTTACAGCTGAGCTACGAGTATAATGTAGTATACAGGAAGTTATGTATAACCACGTTATTATTACAATATAATATTCATATACTCGTACACACTCGTGTTCTGAGGTCAAAATAATTGGCTGTAATAGCCAATGATAGCATGTAGCACACCTATGAATTAAATAAGAAGATTTTGACATAAAGACAAAGAATAATTCGCTAACTTCCTTCAGACGTTCCATTCTTTGCCGGAAACACTTATATTATGATTGAAAACTACTAGTTTAAGAAAATGTAGATATGTCGAATATATTTGTATCTACAGTTACTTCATTTTCCATAAATTTTGATTCCACAATAAACCATCAGTTCAGACAAACATAAAGAGTCAGTTCTGAAGACTTATATATATTTAATGGATGATAATGAAATGGTACACTCGCCTACGCTAACGGTTTACGCTGGCGTAGTGGAGGATGATAAGATGAACTTGAGGTCAGGTCAGTTAGCCTATCGTGACAAATTCACCAGTAATTTATCGTGATGGTCTCCATGGGGAACCGCGTGGAATAAGGTCAGTCCACATTACCAATAATCCCCCTCCCCCTTGCTCAGTCTATACGCATTTAACATTAGATATAGATTTTAGAATGCCATATAAAAGTTCAGAACTAGCATTCAATATTTGCTACCCACCTGTTAAAGCACTAAATTGACATTTGCATATAACAAAGTTAATTAACAAAGTGTTTGTCGTATAAAGTAATAGACTCTGTACTTACGGAGACTAATTTTACTGATTACCTAATTCAATAAACACTTAATTAAATAATTAGCAAGGATGGGAATAGGTGTGGTATTAATTTTATTAGAGAACCTAAAAACATTAGTTTTAGTTTGGCATGTCTCATGCAATATATAAATCTGTTAAAGTATTTCTGAGTTTAAGACAATCATAGTAGAGGAATTGGTATAGCATAAGTAGATAGAAATTTTAGGCACCAGAAGGACCTAATACTATTTAGACTTCTGTAAAATATCAGCAATAAACTTATTAGAGAGTAACATCAAAATAAATATTAAAAATTTTTAAGTTTTTTAAGTATGTATTCTTCATAGTGTTCATATTTTTTTGTTTAAACAGCCGTTGCCTTGTCCTAGACAAACGACGTTCAAAAATTCTATTCGCAGCTTCTTCGGCTTTTAATCTGTTGAATAATTTTTTCATAGGTTTTCAAAAATTCAGTAAATGACGATATAAAAATACGTAGTTAGTACGTACGTAGGTCGTTTTGGCTGGACGTTGATGTGTGCGTGCTTTCTCTCGTAATTACATAGGTGTAGACGTTATAAGATAATTTGTTGCTGGTAAATATTATTATTGCTATTATTATACAATACGTTAAACTATACCTACGGCTATAATAATTATATTCTATTTGCCGCTAAAAATGTGGAGATATAATACAAAGTCCAAGTCATTAAAAGACAAAGAACATGATCTATTTTAAACTACAAAATTAACGATATGCATTGATTTTTTTATGCAAATATCGTGAAAGAAATACTATTATTAAGAAAAGTAGCCACTTAAGTCGGTAACGTTGAGTCATCACTGCTTATTATATGGGATTATATTCTACAGAACTTCAAAATGACGACGCAATGGCACATTTGGGAATTGCCGAGCGAGGACATCGGGGGACCGTTCAATGCGAGGGCGCGGACTGCACCCGAGGACGATGAAGTTGCGGCTGCAATACGTTCCTACCTATCGCTGGACGCGCAGGGTGTACCCCTAGTGCGTTCCGCCTTCCCACCTAACATCCCTGAAGAATCTGAACACAACTGGGAAGTTATCGACTACATCGACTTACCCACTACACAGAATGACACGCAAAAATCATAAATATTATAACTGAGGAATATTTCCCAGATTATATATAATTTGCACAGATGTATGTACTTATATGTTGTACTTTGAGAGTGCGTTATCTTGCCAAACAAATACTACATAATACGTCCGCATTAAAATCTTAAGTTCACAAAGTTATCACGACAAGTTGAAATGTTTATAAAATTGGACATGTATTACAATTGTATTATTAGGATTTAATTTTATTTATTAAGTAATTAATATATAATGCATTTAATATGTTTAAGAATTGTTGTACAATATCTATTAGTAGATAACTAGGTATAATTTATAATGAAAATCGTTATAAGTTAGGGATACATTTGAAAGAGCGCGACTTAAATTTCCTTAAATTTAGTAAGCTAAGTTTATTGTAGTTTTAAAACTCTACATCTACCATGCAATTACACCACGTTATTTTTGAAAAATCATTATTTCGTTGCAAAGAAACAATACATTTCACTTAAATATAAACGTATTTGCCGCTTATCTTTAGTTATCAATCAAATGAAATAGATATTTACATGTTACATATTTTATATATATTTACGTACCTACATTGTGATTCACAACACATAAAGTTTCAAATACTTATACATACTAACACTGTTATTATTGTCTGGTGGTATACATTTTAAGAGGAATCTAATCTCAGCTCATAGACCAATGATTAGAAATGTTTAATTCCATTGTAACTTGTTCTAAATTTTTCATATGGATATGGTCACCTGATAATAAGTGTCGGTTCCACTTAACGGTCATTGTACTCTTGAATGTCTCCAATATTACAGAATTTTCTCGTACGTTCCTGATCCCTGTTAAAACAAGATATTAATTCACAGTATACATACGTTATCAGTATATATATCACATAGCATTCTAAATAAATCTATTTTTTTTATTTCTATAACTAGTTAAAAAGTACTCTTTTATCGAAACTAATCATAGAACAAAATAGCCCTAAAATTTTGGTTCAAACACATTTTTAAAAATAAATTATTCACAATTACGTAATGGAAGGAATTTGTATAAATTTAATAATATGAAGCAAAATCGATGTATTCGTATGTCTGATTTGCACTTACACCCCCGTACGAATACGAGGTGAGTTGTTACTTCTATGTAAACAAAGCATTGGTCAGTCATTTATCAATCATGTGTTGCAAATATATTTAATTATTAAAATTAATTCTCTTATAAACATGGTATTGCATTATTCATCCGATATTCATTATTCATACCGATAGCTGATATAAATATCCAGATATAACTCTAAAGCTATCTGCATATAAGGCCATTGACGCTCATCGCATATAAGTAGGTAAATATTGCATTAATATAACCCTATCACCAGACTAAAGATTTGAACACGTATTTGAAATACTTTCAACAAACAGTTGAATATATGTTGGCGCAAATAAAGGTGTACCTACTAGACAAAATTTGCAAACATCTACGTCACAATAGGTATTGGACTTGGACGTCCGAATATGATAAATTCATATATGATAAGCGTGAATTCTTTTATGCACGATTAAACAGCAAAGTGCTAATATTATACAAACTTAGACAATGCTCAAGTCGAAAATGGCCACCCATCACATATAGGTATTTTACATATTTAAAGCTTTCTGTAGCGCCAATCTAAAGTAATTTTATACATGTTGACTCTGATAGGCTATATAATTAAGTCTGTTGATTCCTTTCAGACTCGACATTCCAATTATAACAAAACAGTCCTTATACAAATGCTTTTGGTTCAGATAATTAACGGAAAGTTCTCCCTATTCTCAAAGATTTTATTGTTATTATTATTATTACATATATTCATGCATTACGTCGTACTTACCCATACACGTATGTATACTTGTCAATTTCATATACTTATTATAATACAACACGCAGATGCACAAATAAATCTTTACACAAATGCAGGCCAAAGACGATGTATTATAAGATCAAGCTGTACAGTTGATCGTAAAGTGTTTACAAATACCATACCGTATGCAATGCACATCTTTTATAATAGGATGATACAACTCTATCTTTATATCCTCATAGTTCTATATATTATTATTTCGAATTATTTTCTCGTATACTTGAGTATTGTATAAGAATATGCAAAATGCTTTTAAACGTAATAAAATTGTATACTTATTAATGCAGATTTCCATTGTATATCAGTAAATAGGTGCAGGTATAGAATTTTCATTTAAGGGAGTACACGTCTATTGTGTTACATATTAATTTTCAAATCAAACATTAATCATTACAAAGAACTTCATTGTATTTAAACAAGTAATGTCAACGAATATGTACTTACAATTATATTATTGTATCTATCGTCTTACCTCTACTTAATTTGGTATAGCCATATTGGATCATTAGATTATTAGATATCAGAGCAATTGTTGGAAGTTGTTTGTGTAAGTTGTTATAATTGAAGAAGTTGTTGCTAATGAAGTTACGATTTTCGATAATCATTCTTAGAATGACAAAATTTTTCCAGAATTTACCCAAATTAAAGATCACAAATAAAGAATGTGACAGATTGCCATGCCAAACATGAATGGGACGTAAGCCTTCGCTTACAAAAAATAGCTCATCAATTCTCTCTTCGAACGTAATTATTTGGTAACTAGTCTAGTCTTATATAAGTATTATAGTGTAATTTGTAGTTTTAAACACTCTTTAATAATTATTTTATACTACTGTTTACTACAATTGAATTAGAGATACAAATTATGTACACAGTCATTGCAATAAATTGTCATTGAATTCACGTGTTTTAATCAAACACCAATTTATAGTTGTTTAATTCTGAGGTCTAGTCATTTATAACACATGTTTTACTGTATAATTCATAATCCTTACATACATCCTCATCCTTTCATAGTTCATAGTAAAATTGATATTTCATCATTAATTAAAAATATATACATGTAAGTCTGTGAGGGAAGTTACCTCCGAACTTCTCACCCTAACAGAGTAACTAGTGTTATACAAGTAAATAAATTAGAATAACAGATAAACAAAAATATATTGCTGCACAAAATAAAATTACATAAAAACAAGTATATTACAATATAGATAGTACCTACACATAATAATAATAATTTTTATTTTTCATCCAATTTCATACATTTACAATATAGAATATTTTACATGAAAGCAGACAAAATGACAATACTCTTTTCGAATATGCAAAAATACTTCGTCTGCCATACCAGCTAGTCTCATCACCGATTGTAAACCGTGTTCTAACAAAGTCGACTATGTGCAAGTACGGTCACTCCAATCGCTTCTTTTTAAACAAAAATACCAATATAAATCTAGTATTATAAACTCCAGTAATTTATTACATTCCATTAAATGATACAGTATAAAATCATTTGCTATTAACTATGCCAGACACATACATATTAGTAGTGTCTTACTGTATGAGCTTATGGCCTGGACTCCGCGATACCATTTGGTATCGCGGAGTCCAGGTATAATCGGTATTTGACTATAACCGAAACTGAATACATACGTTTGTAATAACTTATTAACTTCTTATACTGTTTAAGATATAAGATATTAGTAACAAAATATTTTGCTGAATAAAACTAATAGTTCCTGTTATTAATATCCCATCAAGAACATAAATGTGAAAAGATAGCCGAGTTTAATATTATGATATATGCCTTGATTCTTGACTTCTACGACAAAAGAGGTGAGATCTAAATGGGTGCCAAGTTCAATGGTATGTCCTGAAATGTATTTATAACAATATATAATATCATTTCTTCTTATAACTTAGGATAATATACTGTAGCCTAAGATTACTTTTTGTACATAAATTATACGAGGTACTTATTTATAACTAAATTAATACCAAATTATTTTTGATAAACTACTGTATTTTCGTATGTTTTCGGGGTATACTCGTATGATATTCGACTATACTCTCAGTTATAAGTACGAGTATATTTTAGACAGAATCTAAATTATAGCAACTTGTGTTTACCGCTCATAGCAATATTTGAAGTTTGCTAGGTATCGATACTGATGTGAAGGGGTTAACGTAAATTGGTAAACATCGACGTTTTCATACAATATTACTTTCCGTCCAGTACAAGATGATCTCTGGTAGCCAGTGATGGATCAAAGTTAATTGGTAGCTATCGACGTTTTCATACAATATTACTTTCCGTCCAGTACAAGATGAGCTATTTTTGCCAGGGATCAATGTTCATTGGTGGCTATCGACGTTTTCATAGAATTTTAGTATTCGTCCGATATAAGTTGAAATAGAATCAATTAAAGTGAAAAATTATAATAAAATGATAACAATTTACCAGTTTCAGATTTTTTCCTTTATATTCACCTAATTACCTATCTGCATGCCAAATTTGAACTTCCTAGGTTATCTGGAAGTGGGTTATAATTTTGATCTATAGTTGATCAGTGATAAAAATGACGATATTTGGTCGTTATCTAAATAACCGTTTGAGATATGTTTATGAAATTTGGAACACATATTTATCTCGCAAGTCTCAATATATGAACCAAATTTGATAGGTTTATGTGAAAGAGTTTTTGAGTTATGAGGGGGTCAAAAGTGGCTCCAAATGGTTCGTGTAAATATACACACGGTGCTGCTCGTCAGTTACTTGAAACTCGGCTTGACACGCTACCGCGTGTCTAGATTATAAACTTAAAGTTTGTGAGTATGGATGGATGTTTGTAACTCTTTCATGCAAAAAAACTACTGAACTGATTTTAAGAAAACTTTATAGTAATATAGTTTATACATCAGAATAACACATAGGCTATAATTTAAAGATAAATTGGTAGAAATATAGTAATAAATGTTGAGTAAGTGTGATGCGAAATTGCGCGTGCCAGCTAGTGTACATATTATACGTACTATACATTCGAAATAAAGAAATATCAATAGCTTTGCCTGATAGTTGAAGAGAAACTACAATTTGGTTTCGGTTTCGGTGGTAAAATGTAGTTTCGGTCAAACACTATATATTTACATATGAGTTGCTAATAAGCTCGCGATGCTTATTCGTTGAATCAACCACGTATCGCGCCGCATACGTGATGCGATTGTTTACATGCATGCGCTAAACATTGCAGCGTTGATAGGCATGCAAAACTTTTATTTTATTACTTTTCACGAAATATATAAAAATGATCTAATTTCCATCTAAGAAACAGTAAATTATGACAAAGTGAAATTTAAGTCGATATCGGTATTGATATCAATACACAAATACTTCATTTGAAAAAATGTTATATAACATAGATTTTTAAAAATCGCATAAATAAATGACGTTTGAATTAAAAAAATGCAGCCGAATTGAGAAACTCCTCTTCCTCTCTTAGAGTCGGTTAAAAGTATACTACAAATTGGTTAAATTTTCGGTCGCTCTTCGCAGGCAAGCATCTTGCCGAGGACACCTTAATGTCCCCGGATACACGAACCTAAAAAGGAAGACAAAACAATATCAATATACGTAGCACGTGTCATATTATAAGCTATAACTAATCATAATAGCTAACTTTTATCAATTGGTTTATTTACATTATAGTAGATTTTGTTACAAGCATATTATACCAGACTAAGACTTGAATATGAATCCAATCGATTCAAAAGAAATTATGAATATTTGTTTATAATTTACGTTTTATGGGTATAATCTAGAGTTTTCTAGAGTGAACTGTTTACACTTTAATCATATCCAAATATATTTCTCCATGTGGGTCTATAACAGACTCTCATGATCATTGATATATCAAATCTGAAGTGTGATAAGCTTGTACTTGTGGAAGTGTTCGGATGAGCTTGTAGATGTTTACAAAAATAAAGATTCATCATTAAAAAATCATCACTAGTGAATTTATGTTCATTTAATCTCATTTATCAGAAATCGCCTTAGAATTAAAAAATCATCACTACTGGATTTATGTTCATTAGAAATCATCACTAGTGGATTTATGTTCCTTTAATCTCATTTATCAGAAATCGCCTTAGCGAACATCTAATCAATAAATGGCTGCACTAAAAGCTGTAATAGTAAGTTACACGTTCAGTGCAAATGTTATATTACGCTAAAATACAATTTTAAGTCAGTGCACAGTCATAAAATTGCGCTTAGATATAAAAATTTACACACAATACCTACAATACTCCGCCCGTATGTCTTCATTAACAAAAAGTATATACGATGACGGATGTACTTGGTATTTTAAACTACGTTATTATTAAATTGTTTTTTGCTATTAGGAAACGTGCGTGGTCAAAATAATAACACCACTTAATATTATAGCTGTTCGATTAGGTATATAGAATTTATTTGTCGGCTTTGTGGTCGAATTGATTGTAGGAACATTTTCAGAATATATTAATTATAAGAGATTTTAATTCCAATATACCTCTCGTAAATACGTAAATCAATTTATTACTAATGTCGATTTAAAAAATAGATAAAGGTAAAGATGCCTCTGATGAAGAAGGAGATGGTTAAATGCAAACTATGGATTAATTACTCATGTAAACAATGATACACGTAAAAGAACAATGAGTCCTATGGTATAATGGGTGATTCCAACTACACACTACATGAAGTATTAATTTTATGAAAGTGTGATGGAGAAGTTATCTCCGGCCCTACTGCAACCATTTTTAAAACACTTTCCTTATTTGAAAGATAGATTATTTTAAATAAACATAGGCTGCGTATTACATGTAATCAAATCACCCGAAGATAGTATGTGCCTCTACGCTGGTAATGGGATAAAGACAAGGCGGTGATGACATAAAAGTGTGGAACGGCTGCATACTTAGATGTAAATGCTTCGGATAAAGAAAAACATTAAATAAAATTGAATATATTTCTATCTTTTGCTAAATTAAGGTTGAATTTTAAAAACTCTGCACAATAAATTTGATAATAATATACAATCATTCTTAGAATTATCAACTTTCAAATACCATTATTTAGTACCTACTCGATATAATTAAGTTACTATAAAAAGTATAAAATATTAGTACAAAAGGATTTTATTACCCTTTTAGATGTCCTACTCAATTGTGCTATAATAATAAATCTATATATATAAATAAAAGTGGAGTGTCTGTTTGTAATATTGAAATAACCGTTTTTTACTACATGCATATGAATATTAATACGGTACATACACCAAAATATTTTTTTTACAATTATGACAGTTTCGGCTAATCTCTAAAAAGGCTGGACTGATTTTGACGGGACTTTTTTTAGCGGGTAGCTGATATAATAAGGAGTAATTCTTTTATTTTAGAATAATTGTTTTATTTTAGAAAAATAAATAGGTAAAGTTGCAAAATTCCACGCGGACAAAGTCGCGGGAACAGCTAGTACTAAATATAAATCGTCGTGTCGTTATCCACGACTACGAAAATTAAAATCCGGCGCGTCTTTTCGTATGATCGACAGTTTAGTACCAATTTCCCATTTGTTGCTACACAAAATAAATAAATAAATCGTGTTCGTGTAATAAATTAGTTCACGCATGGCATATCTAAAAGACTGAGTCTATGTATGTGGTTATTGTATACAAACTTATCTTTAGTTTTTTTTTAAATACAAATGGTAGAACTAGAAGCTTACATTTCTCTTAGTTTCTTTGTCCTAATATATTGCCAATTATATAGATATTTATATGCCTATGGCTTCAATACGATATATTTTTTCATTTTTAAAGAAGGTATACATATATTACAAAATACTATAATCAAAACTATAACGTAACTTCTTAAAGAAAATTCATTTGGCTCTTTACACAAACTTGTACATAAGAAGTTCTCTTAAATGCACCTACTGGCCAACAAGTCTTGTTACTCTAAAGTTTGTAAAAGTATAATAGATATATATATGAATTAACAATGTGTTATATTATAACACCCCTGTGAAAATGGAAGTAATTTTTGAGAGACAAAACGAGAAAGTATATAGAATGTAATATTTATTCCTTCTTCAAAATAGTCATAGATGCCGTCTTGCATATAAAAAAAGTCTATATTACAAGAATAATAAATATGTGAGTAATCATTATTTTAATAATCATTTTGAAGACGAACGACACGAAAAAACTACAAGCTAAATAAGTTTATGAAATCGCTTAGAAATAGCGATGTTTGTTCAGTTGTTAATTGTATTGACATCGATATAGGTATGTAGAATTCGTCATCAAGTTGCATTAACAAACCTGATGACAGGTTATGCAAATGACGTCAGCACATTTAACAAAATATTTTCAATATATCGTGTAATATATTAAAACCTACATACGTGTAATGTCAAGAATACATCAAAAAATATAATCTTTTCTTTTAGTAGGTGATACTTATAAACATTGAGTTTTACGCTTTAAAAGGATCATAAAAAGTTATAGCACAATAAAGGCTAAATTTAAAAAATACTTTGTATATCTGGAGTATGTCCAAGGTAAGCGCAGAAATATTAAATAGTAAATATTTTGATATATCTACATTTATATCTGCGTTGTACAGAAGGTACTTAGTTCCGAGTATCATCTGTCAGATGATGAACTCTAATTAATATAAAACTGGACAGCTTTTTCTTATATGTATATATAGTAGATAGACAAGGAGTACCAAAACATATTTGATATAATTATTATTTTATTAATAAAAATATTATTGTTGACTTAGTTTAGAGATTTTTTTTTCTACATATACAAACAAACAATTTAATAATAAGAAATCTAATTAATAGTATAAACGCGAAAGTTTGTGAATATGGATGGATGATTGTTACTCTTTGACGCAAAAACTACGAAACGGATTTTGATAAAACTTTACAGTAACATAGCTTATACATCAGAATTACATATAGCCTATAAATTTCATGCGGCGCGGGCAGAGCTAGTAGGTATAACATTAAATAGGTATAACATCGCGTCACTAAAAAAAAACAGTTATTACGCAAAAAAGTATGTACGTAAGTTTCATAACAATATCTAGAAAATAATTAGTACATTTTATTATACAGAACGGTCAATTCTCGACTAAGTTAAATGTGTGTTACTTACAATATAAATGTTTACCTTAAAACCTTAAAAAAAAAATGTTTTTTAAATTTATCTCGAGAGTTGATGTTTTATCAAAGTACTTGTATCATTTTCGTGTCGTTTCTATTAGTTATAATAATTAAAGTAGTCTAAAAACTATTTGAAGATGTACTATAGATCATAATATTTTATATTCTACCGTCAGATTGTGAGTAATATTCTCTGCCCCGTAATATTCTCTATAGCACATAGCGTATAGGCTGTTAAAATAATTTTACGATACGGTTTTTTTATTTATTATTTAAGTACAGAAAAGTAAGTAGTTTTGTTAATTATTGTTACTTGTTGTATATTATTGTGCCTATGTAGTTTAGTAACAAAAACCACTGTACGATCGAAGAAGCAATTTTCTTCACGTAAGCAAACTGGCTTAATTAACGGTAAATTGCATCATCATCGTAGGATGTTTAAAAAGATAACAATTCCATAAATTTACTTATATTAAGTAACTCTATGTGAATATAGGTCCAATTCAAGCTTCTTTTATTGATTACTTATAAAAAGATCTTATTAGTTCGTAACAAATATTCGTACAAGTTGTAAGTAATAAATATATAGATAGGTACTAAAACATCACCAAATCATAGCTAAATATTTATCGAAATATTGAGCTAACGACTATTTCACGACATCTTGCCTAGAAGATAGATTTTATATATACCTAATACACGATTATATTCTCTGCGAATAATATATAATATTAAAAATTTATTTAATTGAGTGTTATAAATATCTGATAACGATTAAAGCTTTTTCTGATGTATTTCCTTATGTAGTAAACTGTGGGTTAATTCCAAATGCCACCACAGTATGCGAACTGTCAGTTATTAGTATTTTCTACACAAGCAAAACTGCAAGCAAAACTGGTTCTTATAATATAAAAGACAATGATGAACTTATGAGGAAAATGTTTAACCGATTAGGTTACCTAATCGCAAACAGGTTTAAGTATCGATTTGTATAGCTAATTAAAAAAACACACAGGTTGCAATACTAATAATGTTGCTACTAATACTATATTTAACGGTTATATTTAACACCTAATGACAGTATAATTTAAGTAAAATTAGACACCTTTATGCTAATTAAAACTTAGACAGAAATAACTCTCGCCGTACTTGTATACTTGTCAATAAAATAGGCTACATGTTGCCAGGCACCCTTACCTGCACTATACTTTATGATACGTAATCATACTAATCGGACAGAACCTGGTATTCCTTGTGTCCTTAATTAAATATATGTTTAAAGACCTCATAAAAAATTATTAATACCTACTATATTGCACGGAATAAGCAAATACGAAGTAAGCGTAGTTAACCTATCATCGCCAAAGCACCTGGAGATAATGATATGACTGGTACTTAGCTAGGAATACTATAATATAATCAATCCTCTGTTTCCTCGGCATAAGTATAGTGCAATTTATACAACGAAACTGAAACAAATTCGAGACGTAAATTACAAAACATGCTTACTTCATTACTTACTCGTATTTGGTATGAGATAACTATTTACTGAAGCGCATTACTGGAACAAATAGGAATTATTAGTCTATATACCTTTTGTAATTTAATTTAGCAGTTAATTTACGATTAACAGCAAACATCCAATAGTGGTTGAAACGTTCGTGTTATTTATATAGACAATATTAAAACAAACTGCCTGTTAACAGAACATTGTGAAAACCATAATGTGGTGGGAAAATAACTTCACTTTATCAAATACATTTTATTACTTTAATTGTGTAAAGTATATTTGAGCACAATAGATAGATCTCTAAACGTAGCTATGCTATCCTAGGTAAACTGTAAACGGTGCTAACTGTGCTAAACGTATGGCATAGCTACCTTTAGAGATTTATCCTGATATGATATTTTCCTTTAAAATCACCCTTGCCTTATTACAAAATTACTGTTTTCAGTTTCTGGGGGCGTATTATGAAGTCTTTAAAATCCAGTCAGTTTCCAGGCAGTTCAGTTTAAGTCGTAAACTGTCTGGGAATAAGAGTTCATAATACGCCCGCTGGACTATCTATAATATTTTATAATTGTCTGACCTACTTTAATTTCATTCCACTTAAACACTATTTAAAATGTATTCAAGATTATTTGGAATTAAACAAACACGAATTTCTTAGCATTCCTAGGATGCACCGTGCTGGTGCTGGGCCAATCGTGTGGCACAGGGGGAAACTACGAGCAGTTCTCGGAGCTTGTGACCGGGTGTAGGTTTAAAGGGCTCCTTCAGCGACGTTAACACTCACATTCTCTGCTCACGTTTATCAATGCCTCGTGTGTCCAGCTAAAGCGAGTATCAGGATCTTTCAGGGGATACAGTGATTGGGCTGGTATACCTCTCGCTCCCACGTCGAACGCATATAAATTAACCGCATAGTCATGTGTTTTTATTGCATGGTCTTTAAATAAATATGTTTCCTATGGCAGAGTGAGCGCTATCATTTATACACATTTAGTTTTCGAATATAGGAACGTATGTAGTCTGGACGATGAAACACCTGGATCCTCTGGAATTTTATAGTGCTTTTCATATGTGTCCATTAAAATAATCCTTTTAGGTGCGCTTGTTTTTGGAGTTTCGAGCCTTTTGTTTGTGATCAATCTTTTTTGACACTAGCTACTGAGTTTGAGTATTTGCATTGAGTTTCATGTATAATTTTAAGCACTCTATAATGAGTAAACACATCTTTTGAAGAGCACCTTGAATCCCACCAATACATGCCTTGCTGTAAAACTGGCCGCAGCACAAGTATACTTAGATTTTTCAGAGGATTTTCCCCATCTTACAAATTTACAAAAAGTTGTGAGTTTCTTATAAGTAATATGATTTTTTTGTCATAATATTTAATAATTATTTCAGTACAATATAAATATTATATTTATTGCGAAAAAGATTTTAAGCTCGAGATTGTTTTTAGTGAGTTACTTGAGTAGTTTGCCTAATTAGTTATATTATATATTTATTATAAAATATAATATTTTTATACTAGGTATATTTTTAAGAAATATTATAGTTTAGAACTGATATTTAAATATAAATATTAGCTAATTATGTTCCAATATGATACAATTTTATTCTAATGCGCCTCAGCAATTACTCAGAGCAATCTTTCTAAGGATGTGATGACATCATGCTTAGAATTGTAGCGTATTATTTTATTGGATTTTATTTTCTGGCAATGTATAAATATTACTTTCCAGCCTTGGTAGTTCCTAATATTATAAAATTGTGTCTGTCTGCTTGACACTTTTGCACGAGTAAATGGATTGCATTTATAGTTAGACTGTATAGAGGTAAATTACATGAAAACAAGTTTTAAACTAAGGTATAACGCTACTAAATTCATATATCACACGATGCTAGTAATGCTAACATTTTGTTCCGAATAATGTTTTTGGGAATTCCTATTCCCAATTTTGGGAATTCCCGCGGATTCAGAACTACAGCAAAGATGGCAACCGTTTGTCTGAATGTAGTGCCTTCAGATGTTTAGAGTAAATAAGCAGTATGTAAGCGTATGGTATATGTGAAAAAAATATCTATATAATTTTATATAACGAATTAAAACTCGATAAGAAAAAAGTCTCAATTATGAAAATACTTTATGGTTGAAAGATTAACTGTCATATGTAATTATTTAACATGTATTTGTAAAAAAAATTAAGATATTCTCAGCTTTAAAGGGCTTACCTCACGGGCGGAATTCAAAGCTCTTAAACAAATTTCAATATATGTACCTAGTAATATACCAACACATTCTTAACAAAGAGATGTTAAATACAAAACTTAATCTTACAGCTGTTTGTTTAATTTCAGCACCTATTTATTGAGTGCAGATTCAGTAATAAAAACTAAAGGCGAACGATAATAAAATAAAAACCTTTTTAGGGTATAGATGTATAGGCAACCCTGTCATCGTGCTTAAGTTTACGTCGGCAGTTATATCTTTAACAAAACATTAGATTCTTCTTAGAAATTCAATAACTGCATTTATAATGGCAAGAGTCAACCAACAAATGGAATAAATGTAATGGAACAATTTTTGACATCACTAGGATTATTGAATCGATGAATTTATTTCAATAAATTATTAATGTTTGAGGCAAAAACAATTTTTTTCTTTTTATAATATTCAATCTCTCATCGACAACACAAAATAACAACAAGAATCTAATATTATTACACAAATCCTTATAATTTTAAGATAATACATCTGGTCAATTAAATTAGGCGGCGGTTATGTCATGTTATTCTTAGTTTTCATTTCAATACCGATAACACAAAAGAAAAGTAGTTCAGAATCCCAATTGAAACGAATACACATATTTACAAATACACATCTTTATCTTTATCTTAGAAATTCTTAAATTGAGGAGATAAGATTTTATAATGCCATGTCATAACATTCTTCAAAGTTTTAACTTTTTCAAATATGCTCAATACGTCGTATTGCTACGTGCTTCTATCAGGTACACTAATCGATCCACTATTGTAACAAACAAAGCCATAAACTTTTCTTATATCACTAAGCTGTATCCAATTTAATCATTTACGTACCAAAATAATAGGTAAGACTCAATTTTATTAATAGAACTTCAGCCGTGCAACACAAAAGTACACATATACAATAATAATTCACTGTATTAAATACATTCCAATGGGTTACTTACTAATGAGGTCAGCACACATAGTTAGCCAAACGTGTAATGCTATTAGGTTCCTATGAACTATATACGAGATCTGTATTTCAGACAGTTTTAGAATATTTTATTAAGTAAACAGATAATTTTTGTTAATAACATATTTACTTAGTATATAGATATGCAGGCATCAGTTAAACTTCCTACGTGGGTAAACGTTGAAAATAAATCGTATGTATCGTATAATCGTAAGTATAAGAAATAATATCTAATAATAATAATAAGTGAACATAAAAACAAGATATACGAAAACAGCACTATTGTGGCAGTAATATGACGCCTCCGTAACACCAGGAAAGTGTTAGGTTAACACCGTACAATAGGTTAGGTCACTAAAAAAGATATACCCCAAGCAATATTACAGTAGTTTAACAACTTGGTAATATATTTCATAAATAGAGATAAATGACACCCCTGGTGTTTCAAGCGTTAATAGGCTACGGCACAGATGAGACGAAAGCTAGTTTGGTACTATAACAAAAAAATGTAATCGAAGTCAGTCTTTTAATAATAAAGATAGACACAGTCGTGTTTCAGAGGTATTTTGTTGATGTTGTATCTACTTACCTACTTTGCTTATGGGTTAGTTATGTTGGTAGTTTTTCGCCATTAAAAAAGCTGGATGTCAATTCGTTTTGGTCATCAATTTTATAAGCATGTTACATCATATCCCCGGCTTTACAGACCCGATTAAAAAATCGATATAATGAAATAATTTTTAATAAGTAATATGTTTTTACATATCACTTATTAAAAATTATTAAATATATACCGATAGATACCTTTGAAGGTAATAAAATTAATTCAAGTAATATAAATCATAAATTATGTTTAATATAAAATTTGTTAGTTCAAGCAAATAATAATGTTTTGAAGTTTTACATCTGGGTTTTATAGTTTTATGTGACACAGCTCTCTAAGTAGATAAGTGCGATAATATTAACGCAATTTCCTTTCTTAAGGTGTACATACATAACATTCTAGAAGAAGAGGCAAGAAGAGATGTACCGCGGTGCTACTAGTGTATTTTAGTGTCTGTGCTACCGTTCATGTCCATAAGTGATGTTTACCTCTTTCCATCAGGTGGGGTGGTGGTAATATAGCCTTTTTAACAAATCTAGATAAAGTTTATTTATTTTAATACGTGTAGCAACTACCTAGTTCCTTTTATAAATGAGAATAGAATGGTGCACATGGCTGCGCTAACGGTTTACACTGGCGGCGCGGCGGCGTACCAGTGGAAGATGATATGATGAGGATGAAGTCTGAGATCAGTCAGCAAAAACATATTGACGAAATTTTTTTCAACAACTATTTAGGAAATATTGCCAGAAAACTCTTAACTCTAGTTTTACCAGATTTCATTAATAATATAATTGTTTTATTTCATTTTTTAATTCTTTATTAATTTAGAGACTTTTGTTCAATTTTGCTACGTTAGCCACATCGTACCTTAATCTCTAATACAATCTTTAATTCAAGAAAAAACACGCATTTAGTCAATAAATAAAAAAACCCTTGACACTTACAATTTAAGAAAAAGACAATTTAAGAAAAAGATCCATTAAAACCTACTCCCAATCAAATCATACAACAACCTCAACGCGGCCTCAGACGAGGGTTCCGCTAGGTGAGTGTGGAACTGTGTAAATTTCTGTTACAATATTCTCATGAGTCACACTTGACTGTGACTGCCAATAAAGAGATGAACATTGTTAGTTATTAGGTACAAAACTGTTAGTACGTACTTCTTTAATTTTCTCTATATAGGGTATATCAAAGGATCTAATTGGAGATAAAATTTATGTGAGTGTAACATTTTTATAAAGTGATATATAGATAGATTACTGTTAGGTGTGTGGTATGCCATTATTTTAGTTATATAATTAGATAATGTAAGTACTTACTTATTGCACTTATAACTAAATGTGCAACTAATTACCTACTTATCTACTCTATATTGAAAATGGGTTTAAAATAAATTTATTTTATTTTATTCGTCTAAATTCATTGATTATATATTTTATAATTTCCTACTTTTCAGGCGCCAATTTTTTCAACTTGTACAGGTGTATAGTGTATCTCGCAGTATAGTGAGGAAAACCAACTAAACTGCAATAAGAAGTCGATATATCATGATAGCGCAAAACCTATTAATTTATTTTATTGACATTGGGATAGGTATGATAATGTATTTGATGTGCAAAGACCGTAATTACAATACAGTAGAAAGGCACGAGTAGGGGGGCTACGAGCGGGTCGCGTCACGCCGCGGGCGCAGTGGCAGTGGCCCCGCGGAGCGCGTGCGAGTGGCTGCCACCTGCATCGTCACCGTGTCAGTGTGTCTTGTCCCGCAGAGGCACTGGCGACGCACCCGCGCCCGCGCCCGCCGCCGCCTAGAGCGCTCCGCTGCTGGCGCGTATAAAGCGGACACACTGCGAACACTCGCACACAGTTACGGCCCAGACATCACTTTCTGTGCACTCACGAGCCACGCGTCCTAACACTTTATAAATATTCGTAACATTTCATCTACAAGCAGTGACAACAGTGTACCTACCGGCTGTAATAATGACTGAACAGGAATGGGGATACACATGTGAAAACGGTGAGTTTACCTCTCTCAGTTCTCGGTAATCGCTCAGTTGACAAGGTGAAGTAAGCTGCGTGGACCGGTTTGTTTACATCGAGGCACGTGACTACACCCAAGTAAATATGACACAAAAAGTCGATGGACTTATGTTAAGCGGCCAACCCTAAGTGTAGGGAAATAAATATTTTCAGAAGTGAAGTTAATAAACATAGATTTTAAATGTAAATCTAATGTCATTGATGTGGTTTCAGCAGATAGGTATGAATGTTTCGTTTCGCAAATTAGTTAAGTTACCAATTTGTTTCTATTCATGGCACACCTGTTGATATGTTTTGAACAATGGTAAAAACGTAATTATTTTTATTTCATTGTAAAGCAAGTAAATATCATGTCAACAAAACAATACGTAACTGCAGTTAAAGGTATTCACGACGCGTGAATTTTCTTCTAAAATAAATTAAAAAAATAATCCTATAATTTTAATTCTCCTAAAGTTTAATATTATTCATATATCAGAAAAATATTTGTTTCTGCTATTAATTAAATTTATCTAAATAACAAACTATATCAACTAAATGATTACAGTAATTGTTCTTATCTCATAAAATAAGAACTTGTATCACGAATAAAAAGTCCCATTTTCTTAACTTGGATCTATTATAATTATCTATAAGACGTTGATAATTTGTGTCTTCAATTTTAGCGATAATCGTTTGTAAATGTTTGCTATCAAGTCTTTAAGAATATGTAAGTAACACTTAAAGAGCATATATAGTACATTAGGCCAACACAAATTATAGGAGACTATGACAGTGATAAATAAATAGAAATTACTGTAAATTTGTTTGTACTGCACAGGTGTTATAAATTTTTCGTTTTTCTAACAATTTTTCTTTTTTTATATCGATGAAGTAAAATGTATTTAACTTTTTTACTAACAATGTAATATGTTAATAAATATACTTAATTATGTAATTCTTTTTTATCTCACACTGCAGAAATACCAAAAATTTACACTGACGAAGTAGACAACCCCTACTGTTTGGTTAGCGTGATAATAGTTGGATAAATCATCATCCTATAAGGAGATACCTCCTATGATCCTATGATAAATATATCTAAAATTAATTTACTTAGATCTTGGTCTAATATACGCTTACTTATTGCTTTAATCTCAAGGAGCCTAAGGAGAGTATTTCTAACGGAGTCTTCCGTCAATAAATTTCTTTTGTTTGTACAATGACTAAAGTAAAATATTCTAAATAAGTAGATGTAGTACGCACGTACTTAATTACCTGCCTACTTCGAGATTGTTGTGTTATTTTTACGGTAATTTAGGCAAACCTAAGAATAGTGCCGAAAGTATAGTCTTTGTGAGTTGCGTGCAGCGACTGTTGGCCTAGTTTAATCTGTTCGAAGCCGACTCGGCGAATTATACTTCTTCTACTTTAAACGAGCCGCCTACTGAGTTCTTCATTATGAAACCATTTTCTATAGATAACGAGCCAATTCATTAATAACATCTGCCTACATACAATTTTTAAGGAACATTCTTCGATTCATATTCATAACATATACCTACCAATCTATATTAAGTAGTATGTAATTTAAACAATCACGTTTTGTTACACTATTCTTCCAATATGTGTATTTATGATGTTCACAACAACTAAAGACCACACTTTGTGGCAATGACTGGTGCATTTTTATGTTTATCATTTGTAATAAATACCCACGTTGCTTCAAGCACTACACACATAGGTTTTGTTTAAACTGAACCCTGCAGAACAAATAATACTTAATAACAATTAAATATGAGACATGACACAATTAAGCATGGCATAAGCAAGCAGTATTGGTTTACGTTTTATTAATTGTAAATTGCTGATAACTGATAAGTATAGTTCTAATACCGAAAACAAACTGATGATATAGGTACTACGGGTGTAAGTTAGTTATTTCTGACAAAACTAAGTTCTGTCTGCACATGTGTACAGAATGTATACTTATATGTAGATCCGCTAACTATAAGAAACGAACGAAATCGTTTAATATATAGTATACATATGTATATACTTAGATATTTGCTCAGTTCCCTTCAAATGGTTCTCCGACGTGAAGCAAAGTCATGTCCTTACTTTTGTCACAAGCATCTAAACAAATATACACTAAAAATACATGTAGGTAGAGCTGATTCATTTTTTATTATATAACTGGAATGGGGAACACTTGGTAGTAAGTGGCAATCATCGCCTATATACATGAACAACCCCACAGATATCACGACATCGTGTGATGCCCGTGATCCCTCTTCATGCATCGCCATTCCATAGAATACATAATTCCAATTACGGATACAAATAATTACGGACTACGGTGGCATGACAGCCATAGTGGTCAATAATTTAATTACCATATTTCACTATGCAAATCAAAAGATATTACAATAAAATACATAGTTCCCGATTTTGTGCAAAGTCAACCTTTATAAAAAAAAAAGAGTAAAGAGTTCATATATAATAAGGAATATCACTTAAAATGCTCGATTATTGAGACGGTATATAGTTTATTATATTTTTATGTTAAAAGATAATAATAATTATTCAAGCATCATCTACAATATTATTTATATATTTGAAATTTGAAGTAGTGACAGTTTAAATAAGAGTACCCGTAGAAGTACTGAATATGCAAAATAATGACAGTGAATCTCAGATGAACACATCCACTTTAAATACTGGTTAATTACTGCCTGTAGTAATCACCGCAACTGACTTGGACAATAGGAATGAATAATGACGTCTCTAAAATGACACATTTGCCTGCTTGCATTAATACAATAATATGTTAATTTTAGTGAATGTTAAACAACCACTTGTTCATAAAATAGCAAGTAATTTGAAAGCCCAAGAACTGATTTTAAATATATGGGTATGTCATTTATAGAATGACGGCTGTCATTTACTTTTAACGAACAGACGAACAATATGTAAAATAAAAAAGACAAAGCAACTTGAAGTTGAAACTTCTTAAGTACTAGTACTTATAAGTAATTATGACGTTGGCGAAGTCATCATGGCGATGACTTATTGTACCTCTATTAATTACTTTTTAGTAGACAACTTTTTGCCACGACTTGTCAGAATATAATAATACTATTTCAGAACAATTCACTTCAGAACACAACTTATTATACAATTCATAATTCTTGTGTTATGGATAATAGATAATTCATATAAATGCATATATATACATCTTTTTTTAAATATATATAAGTATTTTAAGTATATTTTAAAAATGAAATAGAGCGTTATATAATTTTTTTAATATTTAATAATAAGCTCTATTTCATATATATACTTAAAATACTTATATATATTTAAAAAAAGATGTATATATATATATAAAGAATAAAGCTTTCTTTCTTCTACTTAATAGTACTCCGAACTAACGGAGGATTTAACTTACCATAAGTATCTGTAATAGACAAGAAATGTTTTTTTAAATATATAAATATAAAAACCTATAAATGAAAATTTATCTATGTATCTCTATTTTATTTTTATAGAATTATATATTTATAGAAGTTTTCAAAAACTCTTCACATTCTATACAAATTTAATAGAATAAAATCATAAAAATTTGCTTAATTTGTCGTATAATTCCACTAGTTTCACAATAAAGTATAGTAAATATAGGTGTAGAATTATCTTAAACATCTGAACAAAACAGAAGCAAATTTAAAATAATTGATGAGACTTCTCTTACCTGCTCTACCTACATCGTGTATATTTTTGTCTATGGTCTAACTTAGTAAATATTGTTTAACTGGATTTCATAGGATTGTATTGGATTTTGAATGGACGAACAAATCTAAAAATAAATGGATTAGGGGAATATATTCAATTTGAATGATGCATGCATGGCATGAAAAATATATTAAGAAATGAATAATTTATACATTATAGAATTAACAGAACATAAAAGAGGTGTTAGTAGATCTCTGAAAATCTTGCCAATCAATTCATTTATCTTTACCAGTCAATTAAATTAAAGCGGTTCATTCAGTTGTTTTCATTATGTAATTGTTTTTTTTTTCTTTAAAACAGTGTTGCCAACATTTCACCTCAATAAATCTGGTACAATCTAACTTCGTATATAATCTATCGTCTTGGCTCTAAATTCGTATATATGTTCTTAGTATTTCGAAATTTGATACAATGTTGTATGAATATGATGGTATCTTATTACTAAGTATCAAAGATTTCGTATTTGTACGAAGATCCTCATTTGGTTGTCATACCAGGACTAAAACAAACCTGCGCCCTCAAAATTATTAAAATATATAAAATTATTAGCATTCGCCGTGTGCATAAACTGCAACGGGATCTTCGCCAATTCAGCATGAATCAGTCAATCTATATGTAATGTATAAAGTATCTTATTCTATTTATAGTATTACACTTGGTTTATGTGATTTCGTAATTATTATGCACATAAAAAGTTAAATAAAATACTGTTAAGTAATTATAATAGCATTATATACTTATACATAAAGCAATATAGAGTAGTTCTAGTTATAAAAGTAAAACACTTTCACTAACACAACAACAAAGTGCAAATATATATATATATATATATATAAATTTGAAACTTTTTCATACTACATTGATCACATGACGGCGCAGTTTGAATGAATATTTTCAGTTATTAATTTACTTCTAGGGGAAATATGTTTATTTTCGTTAATAATGGTTTTCAATTTGGCACCTATACACCTTACGACTACCTATACTCTGCTTTTTAATCCCGGAGACAAATTTGACATTTCCAATGTTGCTAGGTTTCTGCATTTTTTAAATAGGGTTGTGGCACTATCGGATATTAATATTAATTACCCATTTTTATGGATTATTCAGAAATAATGTGTGGGCGTTTATTTAAAACGCATTGACACAAAATTAATAAAGTATACGTATTAATAAATATATGGTTGTTGTTGTTGAATCAAAATAGATTTTTTATTTTTCACTAAAATAAAGACTAACTGCTTATTTTCTTAAAAAAAGGAACCTTTTTATGATGTCATATATCATAAAACAAACACCTGTTTAAAATATTATGACAATAATGGAAACACTAGTATGTTTATGTAAATTTAAAAATCTATTGTGGAAACACCATTTAAAGCTTTAAAACTATTATGTTAAAATAATAGTTTGCGATTAAACACATCGGTATCGCAGGTACACCACCACCCCGCTATAGATGGTGACATACATACATACATTTACATTACATTTTAATTTAGTCTCCGGGATTAAAAAACAGACTATAAGTACAGGTAAAATTATTTCAGATTTCTTGCAATGAAACAATTCTGAAAAGGATACAGTATTGAAATAGGTAGTTTAAACATGCCACTGCGTCGGCTTTAATTTATTTCTTCCTGTTATTGCACTTATTGTTGCATATCTAAAAAATACGTCAACTTAATCACCTTCAACCTCCAATGAACCGATAATGTCGCAATTTTTTGTATCTAGTCTATTCTCTTACAGAAATACTAGCAGAATTACGTTGCATTGCTGAGTGGAATACTACTCCGCTTAATTTGGAATGAGTAAAGTAGTTATTATTTTAAGTTTATTTATAATAAACAAATAAAAAATCTAATCGTTATTGGTATTAGAGATGTCTGCATCATTATAACATAATTTGGAATCATACATATTAACTTATCTGGTAATAAAATATTTAAATGGATGAAAACGACCTTTTCTTTCCACAAATAAATGAAATTTAAATGTTAAAGAAATATGTAATAGAGTTAAGTTATTTTCTTTTTTAAAATACTTGTATTTTGGATAAGTGTATTTTACCGTGGATTTTAATCATAATACATTTGTTTACAAGGGCTATAAACAGACAAACAATGTAAATATACACACAATCGTTTTGCATACAAAGGCATTGTGCTGATCCATTGTCGACTAAAACTGTAATAAGCCGTGTCATTTATTTGAGGCCAATATAGGTGCAGGTAGATAGATAGATATTCATAAATATTAAAGCTCAGGTAATAAATAAATAATATATTCAAAATAAAGAACTAAAGTATAACTGCCGATTTCAAATTGCTCGGCGAATATGTAATAGTGCGTATTACAAGCCAATGGAAAAATTATATATCAAAAAACAATTCTTGCAAAAAATATATTCTAAGAAAACTTTATTTATGTAATGAAACATTTGCTATATCAAATACCACTAAAACCTTAGCAACATAACTGAACGTTTTGATTTAATGTAGCATCGTGAAGAATAAAGGCTCTGCCTCTGTAAATATTATTTGATTATAAAAATATGTCCTTCTGTATACTGTAAGGGTAGGAATGTTTACCAAATAAATGTTTTGTTCAAGTAAATTGTCGATAACAAATACATTAAATGAATAATGCATTACTTGAACAGGCGATAAGTATACATCTTATCTACATGAATCTATTATTTTAAGTGTTCTGAGTCGCCACGTGGTTTTACATGATTACTACAAAACTTATTATATTGCAAAGAAACATAACAATACAAGTATAAGGAAATGAATATATGAAAACAGTAGAAATAGGGAGGTACTGTACTTTGAAATAGTTATTATATTTTATTTAAAAATATTATTACATTTTTATTTTAGACAATAAATTAAAAAAAAATATCGTTACAAAATGGTTCTTAATTATCGTATATATACATATATATATATATACAGAATGTATTTTTATTATACGATTTTAATTAAAAAAGTACTGACTGCAAAACAATATAAGACCGAGTGTCTTATATTGTTTTTTATTATTAGTCTATTCTTTTTGTAATATCTACATAGAATTTGGAATTTGAATGGAATAGTTTTCAAAAATGTCAAGTGTATAGACATGGAAGTACCTCTATTGCTATGGAGCGAAACTTATTTTTTCGTAATTATGATGACCTCTCTTCCTACCTCTATGTGTTTCATTTATAGTTTCCAATGGATTATTTATTACAGTAGCTTCATTTTAAATATTTGTCCTCAAGTTAAAGCTAGCGTGCAAATAATGAGCGTCTGCAGAAGAGTCATACAAAGTACTGGCATATCTACCCAGCGTGTAGGCGTTTTCCTCTTACATAGCATTTATTCAATTGTTGTTAGAAATTGGGAACTAATAGTGGTTTGTAAGATATCAATCGTGATTGGTTACATGCTGTTTAAAATCGTCTATACTCAGGCCTAAAATCGGCCGTGATATCAGTATAGGAATGCGGTGCACCCCATATCACTTCCTAAATCTCCTCCTGTGTCCTACACACGAGGAGTATTAGGAAGTGCGTATGAGGCGTAGTCATATATAAATCATATGGGAAAATAATAATAATTGTGAAGAATAGGTGGAAGGAAGGAAGGAAGGTGGGCAAACAAACTATATTTTAGTAGGTAGTTATTTATTTTGCTTACAAGGAATTATAGAGGATATACATTAAACACATTATAATTTTAAATTTATATATATTTGTTTAGGTTTTATGTATTACGTCTATTTGTAAAATACTCAAAAGTAAAGTTTCGAATAACTGTAAAAAGTTTGCCAACAATAATTATTATCATTTGCGTACTATGAGTGGTGTGGTTATCATACTGATGCGATATAGCCACCAATTTAAAGATCACGTGCAGATGCTTTAAGGTTTCTTTATCAGTCGCAATAAGTATGAGATACTTATACAAATAAAAAGTAAAATAACATGCGTGGTTTTAAATAATGAAGTTTATAGCAAATTTAGTTGCGTAATATACATTTATGCGTTATAAAAATGTTCTAATTAATAATACCTGTGTGACTTCTCTTATAATAGGTACATATCAGATACTTTCAATTACATTTTCCCATTGAATCGAAACTAACTGCGGGACAATTGGAATTGGAAAAAGTGAAACGCGTTGTTGTACATACCACATGTATCCATGTCCATAACCTACATATATGTAGATATTGAATATATTTTTGAGTTTTCAGTAACATACAAAAGTATGTTACTCGATATATATTATTTAATAGTATATATATAATTTAATAAGAATATATGTCTACCTCTATATGAACTGAATCCGTAACAATGTGCTGAGATTCAATGCCTGTGGTGTAGACAATCCGGTATCTGCACTACTATTTTTGTTTCTGATCTAGATTGATACGTAGACTTTATCACAAGAAAAAATAGGTAAAAGACAAAGAATTCATCAGAAGTGAGGTCTACTCGGCATCATTGGAATGGGGAAAAAAAAGACAGGCTAAAATGTTTCCAGTTGCCGATATTTTTTTAATAAAAAGTGTAACTATCGATAAACAAATCGTGTTGTTTTCCTGTTTCATATTTTCTTTTAAATGTAATGTATGTGTAAATATTATATGCATATCATGGTAAAAGTTACCAATATCTATTTATATAAAATTTTCGAAAAGAGTACCTGAATCCGAATTCTAATAATTAACAATCTGAAAATCAATGAGACTGAACGATCTCCTCCTAGGAACATTAGTGTCACCAAACATTTTCGCTGATTGGATATATGTGTATTATCTAGCTGGCTGAATTTTGAAAACCATTCACTTAGAGAGAAGTAATATAATTGTTCAATCAGATACTTGTGTTTAACCCCGCTTAACATCTATGCTTACCTACATATCTATCTGAAGCAATGCTCAAAGGTCAACTAGTTTTTTTATAAAGTATTGTTTAACATTACGCACGCCCCGGCTACAAGTTTTATAATCGTTACCGTAGAATATATGATGAAAATACAATTAACCAAAATATTCTGTTTGGACTGAAAGTAGACACGATAACAACCTGTAATGGTTTATTGTACACAATGTGAATGGAGTGTTGATTGCAAAGCACGTAGGAGTACTCGAAGAGTAGTTCGTTTACCGGAGCTATTCCGGGTTAGTCTCAAGTCAAAACCTTTAAGACAAAATAACCTATTTAAAGAAGGTATCCTTTTTTAAAATATCTCAGAACCATAAAGCAATGTCTCTAAAGATTTATATCTCACTATTAACCGTCACGGCGTCGATCGGGTATTTTAACTAACTTACACAAAACCTTTACACACCAAAACGAGTTATACACCAACACCTTCCTAGGAAATTGTTCTATTGATGCATGATTCCACATAAAAATCAATTCTGTAGTCTTTGAGATTATTGCGAACGTGCTGTCAGACGCGTCGTTGTATATAATATGGGTAATTTGTTTTAAAATAATATAGATGATAAGTAATTTTTGTCCGACACCAACATAATCTTTGATATCTTGTTGGTTATGCTCGGGTTTCATAGGTAAAAGTTTGCATGTTTCATAAACGCTGAGAGCCTATCTACTACGTCCTCGGTCGTGTCGCTACCAAATTGGAGGTTAATAACTACATAAACTAGTTGTTATTATTTTCACTGAACCAATGAATGGTTGCAATAAGGAAATATCGAGTAATAAATTAGTATTAAACAAAAACGTACGACTCAAAAAATAAGTCAAGTACGCAACGTCATTGTCGCATAACAGAATAGACAACAAATATAAATAACTAATTTATACATAAATCTGTTACTCATCACGGTTAATAACTGTTTGTTTAAAATTAAATACGATACAGAAGATTGGTAGATTCAGCAACACCACAGATAAGAAAATACTGTATGCAAAACAGAGATCATAACAGATATCCTTTACGAGTCCATTTCCGGGTCTGCGATTTCTATTATCATTCTATTTTACAGGGAAAACAAGAAATAGAATCTATACTAAAACAGTAGTGCCTAGATACTAAGTAATAATAGTAGGATTAATCTTTCCCCAAGATACGGAAAAATCTGTGTCCAATAATGACAAGGATTGTTGCTAACACTTGGTGTGACAGTTGTTGGTAACACTTGGTTTGTAACGCGGATTAATGTTTATCGCAATAAAAACGGTGAAGAACTAAGACGATTTTATAAATGTTTAATCATGTGACTACCTAAATTTAAAGAAATAGTACAATGTATTTGCTATATTAAATATACTATTTTGCCATTCGCTCCATTTATAATGACAAGGAATCAAATATTGTTGCTTCTCAATATATTTATGGTATGCCAGGAAGAATATGACAGTTGTTGTGATTAACACTTGGTTTGTAAATGTCGTTTGGCTAAAGTTAGTAATTCGTTTTTATCGTTTTACAATAAAATACCGGAGTCTGTTATAAATCTGCCAGAAAAAAGATTTTAATGTCAAATAAAAACTTTGCAAAAAAGCTTACTATAAAATTGAAGAATTCGTTAACGATAATAATGTTTTTGTAGAAAAATTTTAAAAGAACTAAGACGATTTTATAAATGTTTAATCATGTGACTACCTAAATTTAAAGAAATAGTACAATGTATTTGCTATGAATAAATTTTCAATTGATATGTATATCTATAAAATACGTCACCAAACATCAGGAAAAGTAAATTGAAGGTTAAATCATTAGGGTATATCTAAAAAATAAATCAGTTGTGAGTAAGCAAGGTCGAGGCCACGATAATTGCACACTGAGATGTCTTTTTGTCAGCTTTTGTGATATCGACATTGACATCACTCTATCTATAAATTTGTCAACTCAATTAACTGTATTAATTGACAGCATAAGCCGGGCTCTTTTATTTAATTAAAGAAGTTTACTGTTAACACTACCACACGAGGTATCGTGAGCAGAGGATGTCCACAAGGAGTGGTCCTATCACCTCTTCTTTGGAACCTAGTTGTTAACGAACTCATTGAGGAGCTCAACGACAACATCGACGATATTGATTGAGGTAATGATATCAGAACTGTAGAGATTTTTTAGGGAAATAACACGGAATTCGTGACAGGTTAAATCATTAGGGTATATCAAAAATAAAAAATAAATAAGACCAATGCTTGTGAGTGGACAAGGTCGAAACTCACGACCACAGTCAACAAACTAAGGTCGAGGCCAATCACGATAAGCAATTGAAATGCCCTCAATACATTTGTACATACAACAGGAGGCAGCCATAGATGTCTTTTGTCAGCAATCGAACACGAACCTTTGATTAGTGCTTCATTTAACAGAAAATACCAAAAAAGCAAGTTGAGTGAGTGCTGTATCACGCGATTTTTAGTTGGACAATCTAGTGACGGTAGTTTTATAATCTGCTGACTACCGACATTGACATCACTCTACTCCAGTATACTAACACGGATAACGTGAACACGGATAGTGCAATCTACGTCACCAAACATCAGGAAAAGTAAATATCTTTATTTGAAATAAAATTTGTCAACTCAATTAACTGTATTAATAATGTGTACTAAACACGAAACTTAAAAATAAAGATAAAGAACGATGTTTATACATAGACTTCTGTAGATACGCTAGAAGCCTGGCTCTACAGAAACGAATGAGAGGTTGTTTTGACATTGACAAATTTATTATGTTTACTTGTTGTTTTCTGAAAATTTATTATGTTTCTTGGGTACTATTTGTTTATCTGTAACGTTGTAGGTGAAAAGCTAAACGTGTGTTAGCGTTTTACGGTTAGACTGACTGTGATAAAAACTTCTCGCTAATATTAAAAACAACTAAAATTCTGAGTCAACAAATATACTATAGAAATATAAAAGACACATCAATAGAGTGAAATTGTATTTTTTTTTCAAAACCTGTCATGTAGACAATATTTGCTAATATCAAAATATAGATAATAACCCTTTTATAAAAAAATAATAAGTCATTTAATTTGCCAAATATACCGCATAACGTAGGTATAAAATAATAAAGTACAATTGATCTAAATTTGAATTCAATAAGTTTTTATGTATTATTTTTCCCCATAGCCGTGATACTTTTCTGTAGACATCTTAGTAGAGAGCGTTTAGGTATGTGATACCAGGAGACGATTGATTGAATATCTCTTAATAATATCTAGCAAAGTTATTCATATCTCATTTGTTGATATTGGACCGATATTGTTTTTCGTGAACGTAATTGGCATTACGCACGTGCAGCTGGAGAGTGATCTAAATAGATGGTGAAATACGACAGTAATACCACCTGCTTATTCTCTTATCCAATGGAAACTAACCATATTATTCATAAAATATAAACTTCCTGATAGATAGTCAGTTTTTTATGAAAAATATACCTGGCAGTAATAGAAAAAACACTTTGATGTCAAAATAAAAGGAGATGAGTTGTGAATTGTGATAAACCCATGATAGGTGTAGCACAGCTCACAGCCATTTAATATTTATTTCTCTAATGTGTAATTTTCGTCATCACAATTCCGTCTACTACCAACTGATTAATTAATTATTCGTTCTATATTTACTAATAGTAAATCGTAACAATTACTTTGTTCACTGTTGTGTGACCTTAACCATGGTTGTAGATATTTATTATTCGTTTATCTCGACAAGGTTGATGACTGCAGCTCCGCCTCCGACGTACAACTTCAAGAGTTTTACTTCCGGGATATGCTATAAAGACGTAGGTACATTCTTATATATAGGTACTGAACAGTGAATAAATATTTTGTCTAAATCATCTAATCAAATCAAATTAGAAATTATGAAAGACAATTAGTAATTTTCGATTGCAAATTAAAGAAAACATAACAAAAGAATTACGAATATCGTGATAAATTGTTTATATAAAGAATATCTACATTCCTTGCACTAAAGTAACTCTATATGAATGTATAATAAATACAGGATTAGTAGTAGTAGTACTCGATTGTATCTACCTAGTATTTAAGTCAATTATAATACCTAATAAGCGTTATGATTCTACATTGTATTTATATCAATAATAGTTCTAAAAATCTCAAAAAGGTAGAGTTCTAACATGAATTACATTACATTTATTTATTAGTAATAAAATCTTAGATCTCTCCAAATATTTACTACCTAGTAAATTCTGGTACCACTTATTAAAAGAAACTGATCTTTTAGCCATTTAGTAATTTTATGGATAAAGTATATGTACACAGAATATACAATATAGCATTTATAGTTTATTTATATTAGTTTTATAAACGACTAGAATAACGAACATGCTCATAAACGAACCTGAAGATACCTAAGTGGTAATGAGCAAATATATTATATTATTAGTATAGTATACATTGTAACAATGTTGCTGTTCCTTAGGACTTTATTGTGGGGTCTCCATACACAGTAAAGAGTCTTTATTAGGGCAAAATAAATATTTTCTATGAATGTCCGGAATAACAGTATAGTAAAAAGGTCCAAGAGACTCTGTGGTTTATTATGTGTTAATAGAGGAGATTCATCGCAATGAATTAAGTCCAATTTTGCTTAGACCATACTTTAGTGGGAATTAAAAACATTTTAAAATTTACCAGGCATTTATGTTATGAAGGTCAAACTGACAATGGTTCTAGTAAATGCCGCATAATGACTTTAAACGAGTTGTTTGTTTGATCTTCTATAGGTAATTCACATTTCACTCAAAATAGTTATTAGACTGTTAGAATAAATTGAAGACGTTATTTAGCGTAACTATAGAATACCTAATGCAGTAAAGTAGTATAAAGAAATTTATCATTGTTAATTTTTAAATGACATTTTCTGAAACTATTTAACTTTGTTTCCTAAATTGTATAAATATAAGTAATTAATATATAATATTATAAGTAATATTAAAATACCTATAAATTTTAAAGACAGAATATAGGTACGAGTAGAATAACATTTTAGACTAAACTTATTCTGAATAATTCTAAAATTTGTATTTAACATGAATGCAGCAACATCACAAATAATCAATTACTTCACTAATTAAAGGTAACGCCATAGAATTAACGGATTAGGTGTAGTATATATGCTACTACTCTTGTTAATAAATTTTTGTTATAGCACAGATAACATAATATTACATAGTTATAGTTTAAGACAAATTTTTAAATATAAATAAAATAATGTTCATCCTACTGCCAGCAGATCCGAAGTCCTTAAGAGGTTTAGATTATATATACTGGAAGTCATAAAACAGATAGATTAATCATTGTAAAAATGTTATTTTGTGAATTTTTCTCGAATGATGAAACACGGGTAGCACGCGGCGTCTTGTTGTGCTGGGGCGACCGATAAGATAAAGATTAAACAAGATATGTTACACAGGCTGACAGTTTCGGTAGCTTTATATTAATTCTACCTAGCTACCGGATACCTAACTATCTTTTAAGTATTTGCGAGTACAATACAGTAACGCAAAAAAGTGCATTTTAACACTACTTTCACACAATTTTAATATAAGCACTTGCTGATGATATATCTACATAAAAACCTGGACGCTACTTACTACTTGCATCTAGTTTTTTTAAAGTAAATAAGGTTATAATGGTCATTACAATCTTCCCACCTGCTTGAGTGTCTAATCTGATCATATAGAATAAAAATATTGTTGTTCTTAGTCATTTGTTTAAACTACAATTGATAAAAAAAGAGCAACAAGCCATTATGGTCTCTCGTACCGTAATATATTGTATATCTATATTACAATTATCAAAATGAGAAATTAATAGAGACAGAATACAGTTCGTAAATTAGAAGCCGTGTAGATAAATATTTCTAGGTTTAAAGACAAGCTGATTCATCAATGTATGCATTATATTTCATTATTTTTTAAAATGTATAAATTTTATAAAATCTCTAGTCTCTTAGACTTGTTCTCAATAATCACAAAATTTTATAGTAAACATATTCCAGAATAGATCCTATTTGCGTTCAATAAAATTATTAGAAGAGCAATCAGTTAATTCAAACAAAATCTTTTACCAGGACCTGCAACATGGACAGAGAAGTTCCCAGAAGCAAGAGGAGCTCGCCAAAGCCCCGTGGACATTGATACCTCCCGAGCCCGAAACGGCCGTAGCGCCCCGCCCCTACTATGGCGGTACTCAGTTAATCATACACGGTCCGTTGTCAATCCAGGATATTGTTGGCGGGTGGATGAAAATGGTTACGATTCAGGTATGCATAGATTTTTTTTATGATAACTAAAATAGTTAATGCCTAAAATAATAACATGTGGGTACTATGACTGCGATATTCCGCACGCTATCCTCGTGGAATTCGTTTACTCGCTGATAATGAGGCTTTCTGTGGTAAAAGATATTTAGAATCAATCAAGTCTTTTTGGATTGAGCATTACAAACAAATAGAAGCATTATTTTTTATTTACTTAGTCTTACTTAGGCTCCCAAATTATCTGTATTCCCTTGTACAGGGATGTATGCATGTATTGAATTGTGTGTCCTTGATGTGATTATCACAGATTTTGTCCCATTTGTTAGAGTCCTAGTGCAATTTTATTAAATATTATCGAAATAGATATTTCAAAATGTTTCGTTTATAGTTCAAATTTTTACTATTGATACTTAGAACTTTAAGACCTCTTCACATTCCATGTCACACTTTATTAAATTCGTCCTGAACTTGCAAGAAAATTTGAGATTGCTGTTGTGTTACTATAAGGCATCAATAATCTGCCTTAGTACCAAAATAAAGACCATTATTTCGGTAGATTATAAAATTTGTAAGATTTTTTTTTTATAATTTTATCGACTTTATTTGCTACCGAGACATCAATTCCCTTACATTATAATTGTAATATACTCTAATATTATGCTCTGTAGCAGGGAATGCATATATTTGGTAGTGGCAATGTAACAAGCAGTTTTTGTTTTCTAATATACTACATACATATGTGTATATATATCTTTTATGATAGTTTACATATGTATAGCATTTATTGCACGTTTCGTCGATCGGAAGAACTGTCTTTCCACGCAGAGTTAAAGTTATTTCATTTGAAAACTAACGCAACGATTTTAACGTGTTTCTATTATTTATATGCTTGCATACAAATGTGTATCTACATAGAAAAGGAAATTGGACCTATATAGCGCATAATGTGATCCAATTTGCATTTCCATCGCATCGCTTTGGACGCGGCTCCCCTAGCGATGACTCATATTCTCCCGGTGTGATTATCTCACACCCAGCTTATTTATTCGTTTCCTAATACAAACAAATCGAACATTCAGAAACAATAAACTGGCCACACACATATATTCGATACTCTCGATTTAATTTCCATTACGCACTAAGAATACAGTACCTAACTTAGCCGCTTCATCTGTAGGAGGTAGTAGTAGGTGGTCCTTTTTAATAATCGCTAACCTTTTACATAATAATGTCAAGACATGATATAACGCGCTATCATATAACGGCTATCGTATCTCAATAACATGTCGTTACAATTTAGTTCTTGTAGTTAAAACTATTTAAATCATTGTTATCAAATTTGTTCTAATAAATGGCATATTAAGCCGTTAATTAATGTGTATGTTTACATATTACATTGATAATATCTACATGTTTATTAAAAATCATTGTCAAAATTTATATAGCAGTTATTGTTTATTTATCGTTACATAAGACTATGTTCAGATAACAGACATTATTAATTAATAAACAACAAACTTTATTGTAACTTTGTACAACTCTTGTAAATAAGTCTAAGCTATCTAAATTTAAACATACTGCCTCGTGATCCTATAGTTGCAAGTTCGATGCCTTCACAACTCCTAACTAATATGTAATACATACTAGTAGCCTACCCCGTTATCCTACGGGTATTTAACAAAAAAAAATTAAAACAAACACATAAAATAAAATCAATATTTTAGGGTGTTTACCCTTGGATATTAATTTTATTTTATTTATTTATGCGCTTATTGCTTGGTGCAATAACCAAATACAGAAAGTAATTAAAGTAGTAAATATAAATTAACTGATAATAATAAGACCGCCCTATTGCTACACAATTTCTTCTAATATTTTGTATAAAATATAGTTTACATCACGTTGGTCTATTGTCATTTCCGCGAGTATACGATATAAGGATTATTTTTGGTATTTTTTTAAACTTAAAATTAAATTATCTATATTTTTATACAGAAGACTAACGTTTTGAAAATATTCTATCGTCTATGATCAGTAGGTATATAGGTAATATAGAAAAAAATATTTTACCATTGAGTAAAATATTTTTTTAAATCTAGTTTAGGAGTCTATTCATTGCAAACATACCTACTAACATTCAAATCATTCTTCTTTATAATATTAGTATAGAGTCGTAATATCTAAATTCAAGGCTTTCTAAATAAAGTGGTTATGCAATTTGTGTTTCGTTTATGGGCATATAAATTTGATATAATGTAAAGCAAGCACCTTACGATATTAGGATGTAATAGAAAAGTTATTGTTAAACCACACACGAAGTGAATCATTTCATTGGCGCCCAACAATTGTTCAGTCATTGTATAGAAATAACAATTCTGTAAGTAGAGGTCGACAAAAACACAAATTATAAGCATCAGTTTTAGCAGTTTCCATTCTTTATGAGTGGGCACAGAACATGTTGTAGTACGAGCAAACGCTCGTACTACAATATGGAGGGTACTGTTAGGTATATAAAGTTTTGTTTATTTGTAGGTATTCGGTACTCATTATATTAATACTTGAAGGAAACACTTTGTACCCCTTTTTAAAAAATATATATTTAAGTACACTACCTTGTATTTGACACAAACACACAAAGAATATTATATCAATTAGAAATTATACAATGGAAATAATTAATAATATTCAAACTTATGATTTAAATTAATTATGGTCGAATGCAACCATTGGTCTACCACAAGTATGTACAAATGTCGGCGTTTCTGTCTGTAAATAATGTAATGTGACGACGGATATAGGCTATCTTTTATGAAATATATTTTGTTACAATTTGAGCATATTGATAAGGAAAATACATATTCTCAAAAAGGTATAAATAATCACATACCTAAACTATTATTCGTTATTATCCGTTTAAAGTTCAAAGAACGAAATATTATTACTTATATCTTTTATTATATATATCTGTTTTTTTTATGTTAATGGCAAACAGGCTGCTGGCTGTTCGCGTATATGAACAGCAGTACGAATATCACGTTATAATAACATCCGTGATACCTCTCGCGTTTTCATTCTAGAGTACTAATGTAGGACACTTAACTAATAATTTCACTTATTGTTATATACGATATTTATTTATTTATTTACTCATTTACAGATTTACGTGGCGGTCCTCTCGGATCTGATGTCTATAAACTGGAGCAGTGGCATTGCCATTGGGGTGCAGTGAACGGCGAGGGTTCTGAGCACACAGTGGACGGCCGCTCCTTCTCTGGTGAACTCCATCTTGTGCACTGGAACACCACCAAGTACCACAGTTTCACTGAAGCTGCTGGTCAGCCCGATGGACTAGCAGTCTTGGGAGTACTACTAATGGTAAATAAAAAATCTATAAATTATTTACCGAATAGATTTAGGTCGCACAATAACATAATATTATTTCATATATTTTAATATAAATATCGTTTAGAAGCTTGTTAGGAAAAGGTTACGGAACCATAATAACATACAACATGAGACGATCTCTTGTTATAAGTGTTTACTTATGATCTCTAACTCTGTAAATACATGCTGATCCTCAAATGTAATGCTATAGAATCAACAACTCACTGGCCATATAGAAATTTGTTTTTGTCTAACGTTTGTACTTATTATAGTAAAAACCGGATGTAACGACGTCATTTATGACGTATAGGCTAATACGACTAAATAGCAGGCTTTAGTCCTGGCGGAATCTAATAATTATATCTACATACCGTCTACGACAGTACAGGACCGATCGTCGTGGAGATCTTTGGGGGAGGCCTATGTCCAGCAGTGGACGTCTTCCGGGCTGCGATGATGATGATGATGATGACTGTCTACGACTGTCCGGTCACAGCCTCCATTTTTCGTAGTCCCTACAACATCGTTATATGCAGTTTGTAATGTATTTAATTGACATTCAGTTAAAAACTTTTTATACATCTATGTCATGTAGTGAAATATAAAATAACCATCTTAATGGTCAGTTATTTATACAATACCTACGCTGATAAGCACCTTTAAATGATGAGTGTAGGTAGGCACCGATTATTATCTTTTTTTTTTTTAAACAACATGGCAATAATCTCATGTATATAACCACAATACCCTAACAACTTCTGTAGTAACTATGTAATATTTGGTATTAAATGAGTAGCTACATAAATATTATACTTATTATTCATGAGATGGATGTACAACAGCATTGATTTATGTGTCGGATCAGAAAATTTAAAAAAGTTTATGACAAGCAAATCTGTTAATACTTTGTATTAAGACAAAAATAGTGTTAAAAAATTTATATATAGGTAGTTACAGAATAATTTTAACTACTTCTATTATATAAGATATTGTAAAAGAACACTAATAATGCAAGATTATATCTATTCGTATTTGATCAGTTTTTTATATGTATAAGTGCTCCAAGTAGAGTTAAATGATTTTATTTTTCACTTACAATATTAAGGCGGAAAATATTCAGTTCCACTTCACTGGTTACTAAACGAAATAATGTATTTAGTTAGTTCGATTTCTGCATAGCACTGTATGTACAATAGAAATGTACTCTTTATGTACTCATACTACGTGTATAGGTATTTATTCGTAGTAGTAGCGGTGCCATGACGCAAACAGAACGTTAGGTTGATTGTTTATTTCCGTCATATGTACAACAAATTATACGTCAAAATGTGTGGAATACCGGTGGCTGATGATTACATAGCAGAATTATTCTCTCGGCTTCCGAGAGGGACTTTCTCTCCGACGCGGCGATTGCTGACAGTATCGTCGCAGTGAACTGGCGCAGTTGACGTTGTCAAAAGAATTATGTTCTAATTGCACACCGATTGACGCTAGCGACTTAATAATAAAATTTAAAGTTATTTTGAATGTTTGGAATTATTTAAATGTTATATTACAGCCGAATGTTATGTAGATCATGTGATTCATTTTTAACACATTACTGAATAAATAAAATTCATAAACATAAATACATAACATTAAAGAAATTATACTCAATAACACTGAAACATTAGCAATATACTTGTCGTATTGTATCATTATATAATTTGTTACGTCAGAAAAAAGAAATCATAAGAACTCAAATTTCCAAACATAGACATATAAAAGATTTTATATTTATAAAAATAATAATTAAATATCTAGCTCTAACTATTATATGTATATATTATATGTCCCTACACATATATATTATACATATATAACTACTTGTTTAAAAATGTACATTACGTACGTAGAGTTATTTCCATTACATTCTTTATACATATTTATTGTTGCATATAATTACTTCTACATTTATTCGTTTGATACATATTAGACTGTATTAGTTTGCAATAAGTAGAGACTTATTAGTTATTACAAAATACGTTTTTATTGGACTGGCTCTATCCCGACCAGTCGTTGGGTATACGGTACATATGACTTTGATTTTAATGGTGAAAGACATATATGTGTACAATTTTTGAAGATTTTCCCAAAATTAGCACTCTCTATAAAACTTATTTGTCAGTAGGTATATATATGTATGAATGTGATATATATATATATATGCAAAAATGTGATATATATATATATACACATATACAAAAAATAATAAATATTAGATAACTCAAAACACACTTACATCCGGGTACAAGAAAACTTAATAAATATTAGATAACTACTTATTGAAAGGTACACAGTTCTAGGTACTATCCTTTTAACTGTAGTGCTTCATAGAAATTATATTTATGTAATAATATATATATATATTCTATGACTGCACTATTTGTAATGTATTGCAATATATATATATACTTATGTATAATTAATTACCTACCTACCTGCCGAATACTTAGATAGTACTAGGTATTTTTATATAGAAAATATATTGGTAATAAATTGTCTATAATGTTAAAGTTTGGGACATAGTTATATATATATATATATATATATATATATATATATATATATATATATATATGGGACACCGTAACCTACTCTAAGAAAGTACATATATTAAATATTGTGTCAAGACGCGTAGTAGGGGAATAAAGAGCTATATTGTCATGAATAAATTAACAAATATTTTTACATATTGCGTTTCAGGTTGGAAGAAAACACAATGAATTGGACAAAGTGATAAAGCTGTTGCCGTACATTCAGCATAAGGGAGATAAAGTGACGATGTCCGATCCGCTGGATCCGGCGAAGTTGCTGCCACACCGCGCCGCGTACTGGACCTACCCTGGCTCGCTTACCACGCCGCCTTGCACCGAATCTGTCACATGGATACTCTTTAAGGACCCCGTTGAAGTATCTGCTGAACAGGTTAGTTCAAATCTTATGTAACGTACTTCAGTATACATAACTCTTGCACTAGTCTAGTTACAACATAGGTAGGTACTATTCTGGTTTTACAGAAGCTTTTTGCTACATAAATTTGTCCTAATGGACTATTAAAATCAATTACCTAACCCAGAAATGGATTCCTTTCTGTGTTAGTTTATCAATGTTTATATATAATCATATGAGACAGGCACACAGATTAATAAAACAGAGCATTTACGAAAAATGACTAGGTATAAAATGCCTCAACATACTACAGCGTAGGATATATTAAATAAGGAAAGGGAATATGTTAAATAATAAGGATACTGAAATCGTTTCTAGTCCAGATATACCGGTTTCTGACGCATTTATAATTCGTCTCTACCAACGCGACGTGTTAGTTGCGCGACCCACTTAAGGCAACTTATAGCACACTTTCGAATTTTTTGCGTATTTAGAGGAAAATAACTGTGTACGTAAAACGATATAAGACAATATAAAAATTTCATAAACACTATTATCCATCGATCGATAGTAAATATTAAATGATTATTTATTTTTTGATAATTCGATTTGATTTTTGATAATAATAATAACAATGACCACCTTTATTTGTTTCAATCAAAAACATACAATTGCTACCCATACAATCATAAAATTTAAAAGTAATGAAGGCGACAAAATGGTCTATAACTCAGAGGGGGCAGTTAGTTCACCCTCTCTGCTATTCTGTAATAGCCTTTACCAATAAATTAATACAATAAGAGATCGACGACAACGATAGTACGTTAAGTTCTAAACTACTACTAACAAAGTAAACCTAAAAATTTAGGCTTTATATTTATTCGTTTATATTTTATATTTATTGCTGTAGACCAAATAAAAAGAACATGAAAGTTAGATAATTGTATACAGAAATTATATCCTAAAAATAATATTGTTGTACTTTTGTTACATGTCACATCATGACAGCTATAGAAAGAATGAAACGCATGACCATTTAGGTGCATCTGTACCATTATGTACCTACAATCAAACGGAGATGGTCGTTCAGTATTCAGATATACGTAGACCTGGCTCAATATAAGCACGCTGACATTGAATAATTATATCATAAATATAGAACTAATCACTATTTATGACGTATATAATCCACTCATGTAGTTCTTTAACAATTTTTTTAGCAATTTATTAGGTTTTACAAATGTACGAAATACCTTTTCTTAGCGTAAGAACGATTACATAAAGAATGATTGGTGTAATTTCAGTTGTCACTAATGAGGAAACTGAGGTGTGGCGAAGCATCATGCGGTGTGGAGGCCATGGAACTGCTCCACAACTACCGGCCGACGCTGCCGCTCGGCAACCGAGAGCTGAGAGACTATGGAATCAACTAATGTGAGGACACCAGCCTATCTAAAGACCATTAGTGAACGTGGACTTTGCTTCAGCATCACACTGATACTATTATAAACACGAAATGTACGTGCGACTTCTAAAGTTGCACAACAAAATGTGACATTAATCATTATTTAGTCCCCGCATGTAGGCGTGTGCGTTGTGTGCTTGCGTGATCTATGAGAAGGTACTTACAGTTTGTAATGATGATGATAACGACTAATCATCTATCAAATGAGTATTTTAGTCCCTATTGTAATATATGAAAACCCATTTTTTTATATTCTTATGGATGATAAAGAAAACTAAATTAAAAAAAAATCTGGTTTTCTCTATGTTATCATCTACTTGCATCGTTTGTTTTTTTATTAAAAAATCTTTGACCTTTGTGATATCTACTCTTTTAATATGAATCTATTAATAGGTATACTGTTACTTATGTAAAATTTTAATCTACAATTGAAAATACCATCATGCAGAGGGTTGAAATTAAATTCATCACAATTGTAGAATTAGAAAACAGTCAAGTGCCTTACGGCTACCTTGTTAGGTCTTATGTATATACTTATATAATATAATGTATTATTTAATTTAATATTTGACTTAGGAGTGGTTAATAGTGCAGCTATGTAGCTGGAGTGTACGTATTTAAAATATTTGTATATTATACGCAATATAATTATGTTCCGTACGTGCCTATTCTTAAGAGTTACTATTAGTTATTAAGATTATTATAAACATGAGAAAATTGTACAATGTACCATCGCAATACAATTTAATTCTATATTATATAGTTTATTCTATATTTGAATTATAAAAGTCGAAGTTTATTTTGCGATAGACAGCTATATGAATTTATAAAACAACTATATATAATCGATATAAAGAAAGGCTCGACTTACAAACGACAGTAAAATAAAGAGGCAATAGAGGAGCGTTTAAAATCATATCGAAATCGTCTCGACAGTCACTATGAATACTTATAGAGCCCTAAATCGTACGAACTATAATAACAATGACAACCCTGGATAATCACTCTAGTCCCAAGCTAATCAGAGCGACTGTTATGGGTACTAGACAATTTATAGGAATAATTAAGCAGATCATTTTTGGAAATTAATACATAATATACATAGAAAGCACCCATATAAATGTACGCATAGTGCGAGGGACGAAATCGAAATAATTATAATGGTCGTGGTTATCGTGGACTTGTCGGCATATCTACCACTTTAGGTAGATATGCCGACAAATCCACGATGCTATATTATGGGCATATAAATACCTGTTCTATAATTATGGGAAAGTAGCAACCTACTGTAGTATTTAGTCGACACTGACTAAATACTTACTAATAAATAATTAATATTTAATTCACTGGGTATTTACTTAATATAGATTAAATACCGGAATGTTCACCCGTAACTAGCAACGACGAAGAAGCTGGGTCAATGCGTAAGCTACATTTTACTATAATTATATAAATTAGATTCTGGATGAGAACTTCTATACGTACAACCATTATGTATTCTATGGTAACAGTACAATAAAGTAGAGAAAAATTAAAACGAGTAGTGGCAAATTGCACTATGGTGAATACTTGAATAGTCAAATGCCGACTGTGCTGTTGCGAACGATTAACAAATCGCAGAACTGTAAATACCTTATATAAATATGCCATTAAAAGGAAATCTTAAAGATACGATATAATATATCAAAATGGATATGTGATATTATACGTCAAAGTGGACAGAATACCACATCTGCGGGAGGCTTAATCTTCTTATAAAATACTTTTCTGCATATAGTAAAACTGTAAAGTTACGCTATACATACTTATTATGATATTATTCATATATATATTGTGTAACAATAATATATTAGTAAATGTGTGCCTCGAATATTATGTTCACGTCACAGTTATGTTAACTGAGTCGTCGAGCAATACCTGCGTATATAAGTGTTGATTATTTATGAGTTAATGTTTACATTGTAAATGAATTTAGTATTTTAGCGGTGTACCTACAAATAAATATATTCAAATAAAATTTATTTTATTTGTCGATTATGTACCTACGTTACGTTACCTACTTGTAAAAGTTGTATTTTAAACAAATTAAAGCAATCATTTTTCACGGAAGTAAGTGCTTTTGTAAAAAGAAAAATATGAAAGGTACTTGAGACAGAAAACAATTAGTTGCGGTCCGTGCTGGTCTCGTAAGCAGATACAAGTGAACTAACATACCTGTCAACGGTAAAGGAATTTCAATTAGATATAACTATTCAATAGGTAGGTAGGTAATTTACATACACAAAACCTTAAAAATTCCAATAGAAATATTTTGATATTGCTGTAGGTAGAAATTATAATAAATTGGATAAGTAATCAAATATTTAATAAGTTATACAAATATTGTTGATATATACTTGAGGCATGCATGCATAGCTAATTATAAAAAATATAAAACATCAAAAAATATATTTTATACACACTATTATCATATATTAGGATAAATAAGTCTATGTATAATAGAAAATTAAATATAGTATAAAGAAGCTATAAAAATATAATTTCTAACTAGAGATAGTCGCTGGTTCTATACATCAAATAATCTGATGTAGGCAGCAGATTCGTGAAGTATTCGTGTAGGTACATACTTACATATTTTATTACACACATTTAAATTATAATTATTCATTACTCATATGTTATTATTCTTTTTAATTACAGATCACATTCCTTCAAGCTCCATAAAAATTGAACACAATCAGTGAGAAAATAATTAGACATCACAATCATGTTACATCGACTATGTCAATAGACGAAAATTATTAAAAAATAACTTTATATAAGTATCGTTTTGTGCCAGATTTGGACCTGTATAGCCACTATTATCCGCATACAAGTAAAAGGTTGTTTATTTTCCTGGTCTGGGCATCCCTTATAATTTTATAACATAACGCTGAAAAAAGTCATAACCGAGGAATCATAGGAAATGATCCTACTTCGCCACAATTGGTTAGCAAGTCTTGTTATACACTTATTTTATAGTCTCATTAACTTAGTATTAAAAGTACACATATGACTATTGGTATATACACATTTATCACATGTTTAATGTCTTTCTTTGTCAGTTGGTACTTTACTGTTCGACTAGGTTATATTTTTCTACATAGTAAAATAAAACTAATAATCTCATTATTGACAAAAATGTAGTCAGAGTACAAATAATTTCATATATAGTTATACAGTCTGCCCGGATAACCCTATGAAATCTGATCACTCCTTATGTATTTCCAAATTCATCAATTATTTGTAGATATATCTACTTTTCGTTCATATTTATGAATTCTATGAACGTCATATATAATGACGATAATATAGATATAGTTAGCAAGTGTTAACAATTTGACGCTTTTAGAATTTCAACATATAATAATTAATGAACAAATAACAAATATATTTTTGAATGGGGCAATAAGGTTCCTGCAAAAAACCTACCTTTAAAAATATACTTCTCGTTTTTTTCGGTTTCTAACATCGTAAAAAATCATAATAATATATATTATAATAAGCTTATGGAGTCATATACCTATATATTAAATAGGTACTGAGAGATAAATGTTCTTGTTAAGGGTTGTTAGCCTCATTACTCTCAAACTATTGAGGTTAGTTACTCTAGATCTATAGAACTACAAAAACAAGGTAAAATTATTTCAATAGACGCTGCTGCAGATTTCATTAAGCGGGCCGACCCTTACCTGTATAAGTATAACTTAGAATTCGGTACTATAAAAATTAGCACCATGTTTCTTTAAATATGCTGAAATTATTTTATAATGCAACCGTAACTGGATGAGATCGGCAGTTAAACAATTGTTATCTAGAAGCAAGTCACTGGTCGCCCCGTCTGTATGTTAATGTTTATGTAATGTTATCGTACACTCTGCAAAATACAAATTTGTTACATTTCCATCCCTATTAATAATAATAATAATATATAATTCCTACCATATTTTTTTATCAAAACACTTATTACACCTATTAAATATTATAGCCTTTTGTAGAACAAATTCATCACGCTTTTTTACTGAAAGATCTTTTAGATCCAATACATAATATGTATCAATGTTTACTCATTATATAAGTAGGTATTAAAATACTAATAATAAAAAAATATTATTAATTTACAGTGGTGCAAAAATACAAGTTATTACCAAAGCTAAACAAATCAGAGACTAGTCTCCGAAATAGAATATCACTGAACGCCTAAATACATGATCATACAATACGCAGTATACCTCTGTCAGTTAGAAGGTAACGTAACAGAGTACTGAACAGAAAGACGTAGACACTAAATAGATTCAAACGGCATAATTGTTATATCTAACGTTTCTTACTGCCGAATTCACTATTGTACGAGGATACTGGAGGTGTTTCTTATTCTGGTTCGCGATAACAAAATCAAATTATAATTTGTGGTTGTTGTAGCAAGTAGAGCAACTATTGCGTATGTAGGTATACATACGGTAAGTAATAGTTACTTTTGGTTAATGTCAATTTATATTCTAGTTTTGTTATTATTTTTTTCAACAAAAGATCATTCTAAGAACGACTGTGATAATGAAATAGACTTCCGTCTAAAAAATAAAACGTTAACAAATTTTTTATTAACTTAAGATCATATATCGTCTTCCAATAGGCACTCTAATATGTCATATTTTTTCCGGCCGATATCATAGTAGTCTGGTATTCCTAATGACATTAATATTTCACCACTAAAATAATTTTATTTTCTAACTACACTAATTTAATTTTCTCCACGTACCTAACTGTATCGCGAGGGAAGTAAGATACATGTGTGCAAATTTAATTTCATTTAGTCGCTGAAACGTAATATAGTAACATAACTATTACCTATAAAAGTATATACATTACCATTTCAAATATATATTTGAAACCGTTAAATAAACAAGTAATTACTGGCGTTATATAAAAATAAATCTACAATTATCTTTTTGTTATATACTTAATTACATTGAGCAATAAAACGTAATGGCAAATATTGTGAAAGCACTTAAAAGTAACCTTCCATCAGATAAAACACTGATCACCAAGTCTATTCAGGAAACAAATTCCGATTCAAATATTGTCTTGCGTCGTTTGGAATCTTAAAAACTCCTGAATTATAGGTACACCATACTTCGAGTTTAACAAATATTCGGCTTACTTGAAAAACTGCAAAATTGGATTGGATTTAAATCGATAACAAGTTTAAAATCCAGATGTTATTGTATTGCTCAAACTTGTTTAATTAATGAAATTATTTTCATTTTTCCTAAAAAAAGGATATTTATGCGTTTCAATTATTTATATTTTTCGTATTCGGACAAACGTACTGTCCAAAGGCAAATGGGACTCTATTATTGTAACCAACATAACTACGTACTCACATATATACCTCGATTAAATGAATAAATACACATAAGTCATTAAATCAAAATCATGTTAAAGTAGGCGAGTCACTTTTATGTTATTATAACAATACTTTCCGTATTAGTATACCTATTTTATATCAATAACATTAAATGTTAAAAACTAAAATTTTATCGTTTTTCCTAAAACTCGTGACATACGTCACTCATCATTTTGGTATGGAACAGTAAATATAGCGTGGGCTAATAAATAATACACTATTTTACCTAAAGCATTCATCTTGTTATTAATGACATTATAAACTAATACATCTCGACAATTATTCCAGTTGGAAGTTAGCTATGCAAACTTGTCTACTACTTGACAATCTATGGGTATAGTCATTGTTGAGATAGTAGATGACAAAAATGCTCTATCTAAAAAAATAAGAACTTTAGAGAGCATTAATTATAGTCATGTAAAATACAATATCCACGAAAGTCACTCGGCACTCATTTTTATATGGCGTGTAGGTCTAGTTCAGATATATAATATTTTTACTGTGGTGCAGAATTGGTCTGTAGTATTATGTTCGCCGAACTGCTAAACCACTACAGACTATAATAATAGAGATGCTATTGAACAAAATTTTCACTACAATGTACAAATTGGAATAGGCAAAAACTAACGAGACTGTATCGGCAATGTATGCCCAAAATAATAGAAATTGGAGGCCACCAAAATGTTTAGTAAATTATAAAGTTGCGCAGTTTGCCCAAACAGTGCAGAACAATAATAAATACTGGATAAAATTATAAAACCAAAACACACTATCGAAAAAAGAGGATATTATAGCCAGTACATTTAAAAGTGATGATTCGACATAGAATATTAATTCTTGGTCAACGGTACAATGACAATGACTCTACACATAAGATGAGACTCTACACACATGAAAACTTTTACATACCAGAGTATGTAAAGGGTTTCATTGACATATACAGTACAACAGCAAATTTATTGACCGTCAGTATTACTGAGGTTTCAGCAATAAATTTCATTATTACAAAATATTAGTAAATTTGAATTGTACAATATTTATATAATAAATCATACTCGAAAAATATACGTATCTAACACGTAGGTAACAAGTCAAAATAAGTTGGCAGAGAATCTTGTGGATTGTTGTAAATCTCAAATTGCCCACAAATCCAAAGAAGCCAACGAAACAAGAGACACGCCTACCTTCGTCTCGCAGATGTTGTTGGCATTGTATTCACCTTTAAGTTTAATTACAAACAAAAAAAATTGCAATTACAGGGCAAGTTTTCATTTACACTTCATTAGGTGGGATAGCAAAACAAATAATCTGTTCACTAAAACTGAATAAGATCATCAGACATCATATCTAATGGTTTATCACTACATTCTTCTTTTTTACCATCGCGAACATCTAGATACTTTGGCGAAACTTTACGTTTAGGCGGTATTGGTGTTTTATCTAATATACCAGTCGTAGCTAATAACTTCCCGTGTTCAGTAAAGGTTTTACTTATATCGTTGGTCTCAGCGCGTGTACTTGCAGTCAACAATTTCACACGCGCTGGAGGACTAGGCGCTGCTCTCGATAAAGCAGGTCGGTTATCAAAAATTGTTGGATTTATGTTCCCAGTAGACAGCGCTGAAGTTTTGCTTCTTTGTAATGCAAAATTGTTGTTTATGCTGTGTTCTTTAGATTCCGTATTCTGATTATGTTCACCAGTATAGAATGTTGCTTTCTTAGAAAACTCCACATTAAATTTTTTATGTGTTTGTACATCAGATTTGCTTCTTTCCAATGAAAAACCGCCACTTGCGTGGAGGTGACAGCTGAATGATGTAGTATTTACAGTGCATGCTGGTGTTGTAGAGAAAGGAATTGACGGTGCCCAAAGACAAGCACCTTCATTTCTTGGCACTAGGAGTAGCGGATCCTGTGTTTTGAAAACATAATAATGTTAAATAGTTGTAGTATAATACGATAAAAATTGCTAATTTTATATATGTATGGTAAAAGATAATATTTTTCTAAACATGAAATGAGTACAAAGTTATAATGAAGATAACTTTGTAATTATATTACTCCTGCATTGTACTATTGTATATAAGTGGGAGCGCTTAAAACTGATTTCATCATAAATTTATTTATTTATTTCCATAAACCCATTTTAATAAAAAAAATAATTAGGAATTAATTTGTGCTAAAATATATTAAATTGTAAACATACTTATTTTTTCAAAATTCACGTTTGTAAATTTATAATATATTTATAACATTTAAATATAGCTTATGTTGATTCTTTCTTATCTTCATTGTACAACAACATTACATTGTTATTACTTTTTATATCCCAAACCTCAGAAGACCGTTTGAAATAATTATGTAATATTTTTAAGCAATTTGTTTCATAGATAAAATATTTTCTCTATAAATATTTCTAAATCTGAGACAGCTTAAGAAAAAATATATATATGATCTAACTTCATGCTACTATTAACTATAGAATATATTAATAATATCTCTAATTATTTATTATAATAATTTAGTTGACGTAATTTACCGATAAAACTACCATGACAATGTATCGCGAAACAACTTATAGGCAATTTTAAATTGCAATTTCATACTCTATTTTATTATTTTAATTTAAAATTAAAACAAGTATTTTAAGCTATAATTAACATTTTATCCAAATAAATCCTAGAGTTTTCTACTTATCCTGTAAAGAGGCATTATATAGTAAATAGTTTGGACTCAAAGATACAAACCTTGCTTGTAATAGAGTATATTCTGGACTGAAGTTCATAAAGTCGTTTTCGCAAATACTCATATGTACATTTTTCAATTTTCGAGACCCACTGTGCGACATTCTCTTCCGCTCGGGCTGCAAAAATGTGTCGCTTTTCAGGTTCATCTCTGTAAAAAATTTAATGACCAGATGACATTTCAAAATAAATTATTTTATACTATAATTAAGCATTACATTTTTAGGCAGAAAAACTTAAGAAGTTAACATGGAGACTGTTTGAAAGACTTTCACATTTTAAGTCCATTTTACGGTGAAATATGTTTCTTTGCATATTGTGTTCAGATATATGAACAGACAGTCTATCCTTGCTGCTTTAGTCACTGAATGCTTCCTTACTATCTAAACCAAAGCCTATTAACATAGAGTAACTGAATTCTGGTGTCAATATATTTTTTTAAATAATAAAACACTTTCAAAACTTGAAATTCCCTTATTATTGTAATAACACAATATCCTTAGTAGAGTATGCAAATACTTGTTAGGACCTTATACATATAGAACATACTTACTGAAATGATATAGAAAATGAAAATGGTATGCTTTGATCACTGTCCTTCTGAATAGATGAATTTTCCAGTATAAGTATTCCAGCTGGATTTTTAGTGTCAAATTTCCCCATATCACTTATTTTAAAATAGAATAAATAATTATTGATGAGACGAAACCATCTTTCCTTGAATACTGAAAAATAATTTATATATAGACATACATACAGACTTAGAGACCATACAGACTTTCTATTCCACCTATTTTCAGACTATTTTCTGGAGATAAAAGATAATTATATAAGATATATTCAGAGATATTTTCACATTTATAATTGTATGTCCAACAAGACCTATTCCATACTTCATAATATGAACATAATATTTAGTTATTGTCTAAAATGTTAAGATTTTTTGTTTCATTTCCTCATTTCCTCAACTTATAATGTACTTTAGGTTCTTTATGGCCTCAACTGCTACTATATAATATGTAATGATATTGTCCATTCATGTGTTACAGTACATATATATATATATATATATATATATATATATATATATATAAACACCTCTTTGAGCACTTTGTTGATCACGCCACAACCTAAACACTTGCCGATTCCACCTTTTGCACTGAATAACTTGACTCCTATCGCGTATATCTCAGGCGGTATGGCAACGTCGCATTCTATTTTGCGATGTGGCCATATATATTCGCCGATAGTACGATATACTCGACACTTTTTTTACTAATAATTCGTGACTGAATGGCTCCGAACGGCTAAATTTTTGGTATACACAAAGACTTTTTGGCTCTGAATATATTTCAAAAATCAATTAATTATGTTGATCACTTTATATACTCGTCCTTACTGCGATACTTATTTTCATCCGAATATATATAGATACCGTAACGGTCTATCAATTATGAATTTATTAATTTACTAATGTAGATATTTTATATTCGCAATACATGCAAGCTCCAGCAACGGTGGAGGCAGGGTCCCCCCTGCACCGTACACCGCACCCCGCGCACACAAACAAATTAGATATTTTTTGAATACACAAAGACTTTTTGGCTCTGTATATATATTTCAAAAATCAATTAATTGTGTTGATCACTTTATGTACTGGTCCTTACTGCGATACTTATTTTAATCCGAATATATATAGATACCGTAACGGTCTATCAATTATGAATTTACTAATCTAGATATTTTATATTCGCAATGCTCCATACATGCAAGCTCCAGCAACGGTGGAGGCAGGGGGAGCACCGTACACCGCACCCCGCGCACACAAACAAATTAGAATAAATTAAATTCATAAGATTATTTATATATTTCGACTGCCTCGGTGGTCACACCGCTTTACATCCGATGGTCGCGGGTTCGATTTCTCGCACGGTGCAAACAATTGTACTCATCGGTCATCGATTGTTTTCATCGGTCTGGGTGTTTTCTATGTATATTATATATGTATTTACAAAATAAAAATATCTATTTATATCAGTTCAGTATCAGTCTGTGTTAATTGTCCAGGGCTATTTATTATATTTTTATAAACGGTTATCTTTTTCCATCGCACCGCTCGCTATCGACAGTGAATTCATAGAAATGTCACTCTAAAAACAAAAATAGTTTTGTGTTTTGTATTTCAAATACTAAATGCAAAATAGGTATTTTCAAAATACTTTTTCAAAATAAAGTACCTTTTGAATTTTTGTCCAAACCTCAGATATTTTATTTATTTTAGGTATATCAATCATTACATAGTAATATAAAAACAAAGTCGCTGTCGCATCTAACAGTACATAAACAAAGAAAGAAGACTTTGGCTCTGATATCGTAACGGCCTATCAATTATGAATTTATTATACCTAATCTAGATATTTTATATTCGCAATGCTACGTACATTGTAATATCCGCCTCCATTCATTGTAACGGTGGAGGGACTAAATAGTTGAATAAAACTGAATAAGCAGTTGCTCCACTCTATAGGTACTGCGTCGTCGTCGTATGCTGTTCATTTTTTCACTCGTTTTGGCGCCAAGAGAGGGTCACATAGTCGTGGTCAAGTTAAGAACTTATAATTTAATTTTGATAACAATAGATACAAGTAAAAAGTAGGTATTATATTAATGTACGTAAGTACTGTACTTAAAAATATTTATTCTTTATTGTACATTTGAAAAACTTAACACTTAAGGACTTGTACATATACACGTACATACTGCCATTTTCTCTTAAAGACATCCAGAGAAGCACTATTTATCAAATACGCGGGGTGCACCGACCTTTGACCTTATAACACCTGATTCGCGCGTAACGAATTACATTGCTACTTTTTGGTATTTTATAGTGGATATTTCACTATAAAATATTATTATTTCTTTAGATTATGACATAATAACATAGTTTACATGATTTTAATGGAAACATACGATAAAAAAAATTCCCGTAAAATGTAAAAGATAAAAAATGGTTATTGTTGGTTATCCTTAAGAGATAGACATATACCATCACGGACTTTTTTGTTGACCTTATTTTGATACATCTCAAAGCACTAGACAATACGCATTTTCATTAAACAGTATTGTATTTTTTTTATTTCTTTAACTTTAATGCACAAAAAAATTTGTACATGTGGCGGACTTAATATTTTGCCGCGTTATTTACCAGGCAACCATGAGTGGTGCAGCGAAAGATTATTGGCGGTGCACTAATATAAATAAGAAATGTCAAAAAAAGATTTATAAAGATAATAAAGATAAGCAAAATATACATTTCTATAAAAAATAACAATATACATACATAAATATATATGTAAATATAACCCATAAATGTATAAATAAATACATAATGATCCGATAATCAAATTATAAGTACAGTCTCAAATTGAAAGTAAGAAAAACAAAAAATATAGAGAGAACTATATGGATATAACAGAAAGATGTGAAAAAAGGAGAAGGACAGTAAAAAAGTTACAAATTTAAATAATGTTCCCGCAATTTCTGTTTAAATGAATTTATTACATTATTATATATATTAGGCATACGACTAGCCTTATGACTGTTACTTTTTTTTAATCTATACATCTATACATGTAAATAAAATTGGAGTGTCTGTTTGTAATATTGAAATAACCGTTTTTTACTACTTGCATATGAATATAAATACGGTACATACACCAAAATAACATATTTTACAAGTTTTGTCTGTCTGTCTTTTTGTTCCGGCTAATCTCTGAAATAGCTGGACCGATTTTGACGGGACTTTTTTTGGCAAGTAGCTGATGTAATAAGGAGTAACTTACGCTACTGTTATTTTAGAAAAATAAAATAAAATTTCACGCGGACGAAGTCGCTGGGGCCAACTAGTCTATAGATATACCGAGATTTAATATTTAAGTTGCTATTATGTTGTTGACAAAATTTTACTGTAATGTTACTATTACGTTATCCTACACAATTTGTATTATTTTGGATGAATAAATAAATAATTTTTGTCTGTCTGTCTGTCGGTCTGTTTGTTCCGGCTAATCTCTGAAATGGCTGGTCCGATTTTGACGGTACTTTTTTTGGCAGGTAGCTGATTTATAAGGAGTAACTTAGGCTACTTTTATTTTAGAAAAATAAAGTTAAATTCCACGCGGACGAAGTCGCGGGAACAGCTTGTTTTTAATAAAAACGGTTTATTTGATAGAAAAAACATCTTTTTTGTGGTACTTGAGAATGTTGAAGCCTGTTGTTTGTAATATTAAAATAACCGTTTTTTACTACTTGCATATGAATATAAATACGGTACATACACCAAAATAACATATTTTACAATTTTTGTCCGTCTGTCTGTTTGTTCCGGCTAATCTCTGAAATGGCTGGACTGATTTTGACGGGACTTTTTTTGGCAGGTATCTGATGTAATAAGGAGTAACTTAGGCTACTTTTATTTTAGAAAAATAAAGTTAAAAACCACGTGGACGAAGTCGCGGGAACAGCTAGTGTATAATATATTAGAGATACCTACGTGTTTTTTTATTGATGACTAGCTGTACACGCGATTTCGTCCGTGTTGAATTTAACTTTATTTTTCTAAAATATAAGAAGTTAAATTCCACGCGGACGAAGTCGCGTGTACAGCTAGTTGTCGGTAGTCTAGCGATTTAGCTAGCACACTGCTTTGATTCCTGCTTGGTGGTCGAGGGTTCGATTCCTCGCACGCTGCAAACATTTGTATTCATGAGTATGATTGTTTGTAACGGTCTGGGTGTTTTCTATGTATAGATAATATATATGTATTTACGAAAAAAAATCTTTGTATTTATATCAGTACCCATAACATAATCTTCAGCTAGCTTAACTTGGGTCTAGATGAAGCTGTGTGAATTGTCCTGAGATTACTATTATTACTATAATAAATCTTTTCAAATCAGCCGATGTTTATTTTTGCCATAATACGTGCTGTTACCATGTGATAATATTACGTACGTACTTATTAAACTATTAACTTATTATTAAATTGTTTGTAACGGTCTGGGTGTTTTCTATGTATAGATAATATATATGTATTTACGAAAAAAATCTTTGTATTTATATCAGTTGTCTAGTACCCATAACATAATCTTCAGCTAGCTTAACTTGGGTCTAGATGAAGCTGTGTGAATTGTCCTGAGATTACTATTATTATTAATTGGTACACAGGTAAACTACTAACTAGGCCATATTGGTGTTGTTTGTTATGGTGAAAAAACTAGTATATGTATAAGTTACACGTACAATTTCAAAGACTTATTTCTTGAAAACTACTGGCTATTCTGAAATAAAACTTTAGGGTTTGTATATGTAATGTTTGCATATAAAATATGATTAAAGGTTACCAGTGTATTAACACTTTTACTGAACAAACAGAGTTGTTTAATACTGAAAATATTGTGTGGAAGGCATCAATTACTTTCAGTGCATGTATAGCTTTTCTCTTTTCCTAATTATTATTATTATTAAGTTTAAAGTGGTTGAATTTTACGTAAGGAGTATTTATACATTATTTCTAATTTACCATTTATTTTAAGTTTTTTAAACTCTATTCGTGACCTATCTAATGAGTCCAAACACGATATTTCTGCTGTAAGTTTTCGAAGAGTATGTTCATCATCTGATAATACTGGTGCCAGCATGAAGTCAAGGTTAACAGATAACTAATTACTTTTATTTCGTCAAAATCTTTAGATTACGTATAATAAATTCATAATATCGCTACCTATTCAAATCAAAACAAGTATTAGGTACTTCATGTACTAGTATATAAATTCATCAACACACAAGTAAATGATTTTTAAATATATTCATAGCCAAAAAATCTTTGTGCATTTAAAAAATTTTGGCGATACGGATTCACTATTGCAGTAAATTGTTGAAAAAATATATATCGAGTATAGGTATCTACTACTATCGACGAATACATTTGGCAACAATGCATGGTCTCGGTCGGAACGGCAACATCGCATATTAGAATACAAAGATAGTGGTAGAACGCGGAACGGCAACATGTTGCCGTTCCGCCACGCTACCGTTATAGTGGTAGAAAGAGAGAGATAGTGGAATCAGCAATATCTACGGATCGTGGCTGGATCAACTAAGTGAGCAAGTATATATATATATATATATATATACATTTGTCTTTAATTCAAAGGAAATATAAATAATGAACGCATCACATTTAAAACAGTAATAAGTACGTACGTAATGTTATCACATGGTAACAGCACGTATTATGGCAAAAATAAACATCGGCTGATTTGAAAAGATTTATTATAGTAATAATAGTAATCTCAGGACAATTCACACAGCTTCATCTAGACCCAAGTTAAGCTAGCTGAAGATTATGTTATGGGTACTAGACAACTGATATAAATACAAAGATTTTTTTCGTAAATACATATATATTATCTATACATAGAAAACACCCAGACCGTTACAAACAATTTAATAATAAGTTAATAGTTTAATAAGTACGTACGTAATATTATCACATGGTAACAGCACGTATTATGGCAAAAATAAACATCGGCTGATTTGAAAAGATTTATTATAGTAATAATAGTAATCTCAGGACAATTCACACAGCTTCATCTAGACCCAAGTTAAGCTAGCTGAAGATTATGTTATGGGTACTGATATAAATACAAAGATTTTTTTTCGTAAATACATATATATTATCTATACATAGAAAACACCCAGACCGTTACAAACAATCATACTCATGAATACAAATGTTTGCAGCGTGCGAGGAATCGAACCCTCGACCACCAAGCAGGAATCAAAGCAGTGTGCTAGCTAAATCGCTAGACTACCGACAACTAGCTGTACACGCGACTTCGTCCGCGTGGAATTTAACTTCTTATATTTTAGAAAAATAAAGTTAAATTCAACACGGACGAAATCGCGTGTACAGCTAGTCATCAATAAAAAAACACGTAGGTATCTCTAATATATTATACACTAGCTGTTCCCGCGACTTCGTCCACGTGGTTTTTAACTTTATTTTTCTAAAATAAAAGTAGCCTAAGTTACTCCTTATTACATCAGATACCTGCCAAAAAAAGTCCCGTCAAAATCAGTCCAGCCATTTCAGAAATTAGCCGGAACAAACAGACAGACGGACAAAAATTGTAAAATATGTTATTTTGGTGTATGTACCGTATTTATATTCATATGCAAGTAGTAAAAAACGGTTATTTCAATATTACAAACAACAGGCTTCAACATTCTCAAGTACCACAAAAAAGATGTTTTTATTAAAAACAAGCTGTTACCGCGACTTCGTCCGCGTGGAATTTAACTTTAACTTTCAATCTTTACCTGTCAAAATCGGTCCAGCCATTTCAGAGATTAGCCGGAACAAACAGACAGACAGACAGACAGACTAAAATTCAGTAACAAGTAGTAGTAGTCAGTCCAAAAAATAACAAGTATTGAGGTTTGATCTGGAGTCACGTTACTCCAGACTGATTTCTATAAATATTTAGATTAGGTAGACTATTATTTTTGAAATACTAGCTAGACATTATTAAGTTACTGTAGCCATAATGTAGTAGCCCAAACGTGCCAATGAGGAAGCCCTTCGCAAATGCTGCACCCTGATTGGCCCGTTTGAATTGGATCAAGAACTGCTCGTATGCCAAAAAGGTGGATTTGTATAAAGTCGTGTATAAATCGCTTAATTATTATTATTACTCGTCGTGACAGTTGTGGCTCAAAACGGATCAACATTTATATATGGTCAGCTGGCATTAGATCAACAAAAGGCCTCCGGATCAACAAGTGAAAAAGGATCAACAAAAAACTACCTATACGGCACGTCTGAGCCACAAAGTGCCCAAGGGGATATTTATATATATATATATATATATATATAAACACCTCTTTGGGCACTTTGTTGATCACGCCACAACCTACACACTTGCTGATTCCACCTTTTGCACTGACTAACTTGACTCCTATCGCGTATATCTCAGGCGGTATGGCAACGTCGCATTCTATTTTGCGATGCGGCCATATATATTCGTCGATAGTACGATATACTCGACACTTTTTTTACTAATAATTCGTGACTGAATGGCTCCGAACGGCTAAATTTTTGGTATACACAAAGACTTTTTGGCTCTGAATATATTCCAAAAATCAATTAATTATGTTGATCACTTTATATACTCGTCCTTACTGCGATACTTACTTTCATCCGAATATATATAGATACCGTAACGGTCTATCAATTATGACTTTATTAATTTACTAATGTAGATATTTTATATTCGCAATGCTCCATACATGCAAGCTCCAGCAACGGTGGAGGCAGGGTCCCCCCTGCACCGTACACCGCACCCCGCGCACACAAACAAATTAGATATTTTTTGAATACACAAAGACTTTTTGGCTCTGTATATATATTTCAAAAATCAATTAATTGTGTTGATCACTTTATATACTGGTCCTTACTGCGATACTTATTTTGATCCGAATATATATAGATACCGTAACGGTCTATCAATTATGAATTTATTAATTTACTAATCTAGATATTTTATATTCGCAATGCTCCATACATGCAAGCTCCAGCAACGGTGGAGGCAGGGGGGAGCACCGTACATCGCACCCCGCGCACACAAACAAATTAGAATAAATTAAATTCATAAGATTATTTATGTATTTCGACTGCCTCGGTGGTCACACCGCTTTACATCCGATGGTCGCGGGTTCGATTTCTCGCACGGTGCAAACAATTGTACTCATCGGTCATCGATTGTTTTCATCGGTCTGGGTGTTTTATTTATATGTATATTATATATGTATTTACAAGATAAAAATATCTATTTATATCTGTTCAGTATCAGTCTGTGTTAATTGTCCAGCGCTATTTATTATATTTTTATAAACGGTTATCTTTTTCCATCGCACCGCTCGCTATCGACAGTGAATTCATAGAAATGTCACTCTAAAAACAAAAATAGTTTTGTATTTCAAATACTAAATGCAAAATAGGTATTTTCAAAATACTTTTTCAAAATAAAGTACCTTTTGAATTTTTGTCCAAACCTCAGATATTTTATTTATTTTACATAGGTATATCAATCATTACATAGTGTAGTATAAAACAAAGTCGATGTCGCATCTAACAGTACATAAATAAAGAAAGAAGACTTTTTGGCTCTGATACCGTAACGGTCTATCAATTATGAATTTATTATACCTAATCTAGATATTTTATATTCGCAATGCTACATACATTGTAATATCCGCCTCCATTCATTGTAACGGTGGAGGGACTAAATAGTTGAATAAAACCGAATAAGCAGTTGCTCCACTCTATAGGTATGCGTCGTCGTCGTATGCTGTTCATTTTTTCACTCGTTTTGGCGCCAAGAGAGGGTCACATAGTCGTGGTCAAGTTAAGAACTTATAATTTAATTTTGATGACAATAGATACAAGTAAAAAGTAGGTATTATATTAATGTACGTAAGTACTGTACTTAAAAATATTTATTCTTTATTGTACATTTGAAAAACTTAACACTTAAGGACTTGTACATATACACGTACATACTGCCATTTTCTCTTAAAGACATCCAGAGAAGCACTATTTATCAAATACGCGGGGTGCACCGACCTTTGACCTTATAACAGCTGATTCGCGCGTAACGAATTACATTGCTACTTACATTACTATTTTATAGTGGATATTTCACTATAAAATATTATTATTTCTTTAGATTATGACATAATAGCATAGTTTACATGATTTTAAGGGAAACATACGATAAAAAAAATTCCCGTAAAATGTAAAAGATAAAAAATGATTATTGTTGGTTATCCTTGAGAGATAGACATATACCATCACGGACTTTTTTGTTGACCTTATTTTGATACATCTCAAAGCACTAGACAATACGCATTTTCATTAAACAGTATTGTATTTTTTTTATTTATTTAACTTTAATGCACAAAAAAATTTGTACATGTGGCGGACTTAATATCTTGCCGCGTTATTTACCAGGCAACCATGAGTGGTGCAGCGAAAGATTATTGGCGGTGCACTAATATAAATAGGAAATGTCAAAAAAAGATATATAAATACAAAGCAAAATATACATTTCTATAAAAAAATAACAATATACATACATAAATATATAACCCATAAATGTATAAATAAATACATAATGACCCGATAATCAAATTATAAGTACAGTCTCAAATTGAAAGTAAGAAAAACAGAAAATATAGAGAGAACTATAGGGATATAACAGAAAGATGTTAAAAAAGGAGAAGGACAGTAAAAAAGTTACAAATTTAAATAATATTCCCGCAATTTCTGTTTAAATGAATTTATTACATTATTATATATATTAGGCATACGACTAGCCTTATGACTGTTACTTTTTTTTTAATCTATACATGTAAATAAAATTGGAGTGTCTGTTTGTAATATTGAAATAACCGTTTTTACTACTTGCATATGAATATAAATCCGGTACATACACCAAAATAACATATTTTACAAGTTTTGTCTGTCTGTCTGTCTGTTTGTTCCGGCTAATCTCTGAAATAGCTGGACCGATTTTGACGGGACTTTTTTTGGCAAGTAGCTGATGTAATAAGGAGTAACTTACGCTACTGTTATTTTAGAAAAATAAAATAAAATTTCACGCGGACGAAGTCGCTGGGGCCAGCTAGTCTATAGATATACCGAGTTTTAATATTTAAGTTGCTATTATGTTGTTGACAAAATTTTACTGTAATGTTACTATTACGTTATCCTACACAATTTGTATTATTTTGGATGAATAAATAAATAAATAAATAATAATCTATACATCTATACATATAAATAAAATTGGAGTGTCTGTTTGTAATATTGAAATAACCGTTTTTTACTACATGCATATGAATATATATAAGGTACATATACCAAAATAACAATTTTTATAATTTTAGTCTGTCTGTCTGTCGGTCTGTTTGTTCCGGCTAATCTCTGAAATGGCTGGACCGATTTTGACGGTACTTCTTTTTGGCAGGTAGCTGATTTATAAGGAGTAACTTAGGTTACTTTTATTTTAGAAAAATAAAGTTTAATTCCACGCGGACGAAGTCGCGGGAACAGCTTGTTTTTAATAAAAACATCTTTTTTGTGGTACTTGAGAATGTTGACGCCTGTTGTTTGTAATATTGAAATAACCGTTTTTTACTACTTGCATATGAATATAAATACGGTACATAATACACCAAAATAACATATTTTACAATTTTTGTCCGTCTGTCTGTTTGTTCCGGCTAATCTCTGAAATGGCTGGACCGATTTTGACGGGACTTTTTTTGGCAGGTAGCTGATGTAATAAGGCTACTACCTAGTAACTTAGGCTACTTTTATTTTAGAAAAATAAAGTTAAAAACCACGTGGACGAAGTCGCGGGAACAGCTACTGTATAATATATTAGAGATACCTACGTGTTTTTTTATTGATGACTAGCTGTACACGGGATTTCGTCCGTGTGGAATTTAACTTTATTTTTCTAAAATATAAGAAGTTAAATTCCACGCGGTACAGCTAGTTGTCGGTAGTCTAGCGATTTAGCTAGCACACTGCTTTGATTCCCGCTTGGTGGTCGAGGGTTCGATTCCTCGCACGCTGCAAACATTTGTATTCGTGAGTAGGATTGTTTGTAACGGTCTGGGTGTTTTCTATGTATAGATAATATATATGTATTTACGAAAAAAATCTTTGTATTTATATCAGTTGTCTAGTACCCATAACATAATCTTCAGCTAGCTTAACTTGGGTCTAGATGAAGCTGTGTGAATTGTCCTGAGATTACTATTATTATTAATTGGTACACAGGTAAACTACTAACTAGGCCATATTGGTGTTGTTTGTTATGGTGAAAAAACTAGTATATATATAAGTTACACGTACAATTTCAAAGACTTATTTCTTCAAAACTACTAGCTATTCTGAAATAAAACTTTAGGGTTTGTATATGTAATGTTTGCATATAAAATATGATTAAAGGTTACCAGTGTATTTACACTTTTACTGAACAAACAGAGTTGTTTAATAGTGAAAATATTGTGTGGAAGACATCAATTACTTTCAGTACATGTATAGCTTTTCTCTTTTCCTAATTATTATTATTATTAAGTTTAAAGTGGTTGAATTTTACGTAAGGGGTATTTATACATTATTTCTAATTTACCATTTATTTTAAGTTTTTTAAACTCTATTCATCGAGACCTATCTAATGAGTCCAAACACGATATTTCTGCTGTACATAAGTTTTCGAAGAGTATGTTCATCATCTGATAATACTGGTGCCAGCATGAAGTCAAGGTTAACAGATAACTAATTACTTTTATTTCGTCAAAATCTTTAGATTACGTATAATAAATTCATAATATCGCTACCTATTCAAATCAAAACAAGTATTAGGTACTTCATGTACTAGTATATAAATTCATCAACACACAAGTAAATGATTGTTAAATATATTCAGAGCCAAAAAATCTTTGTGCATTTAAAAAAATTGCCGATACGGATTCACTATTGCAGGAAATTGTTGAAAAAATATATATCGCGTATAGGTATCTACTACTATCGACGAATACATTTGGCAACAACGCGCAACATATGCGATGTTGCCGTTCCGGCCGAGACCATGCCGGAACGGCAACATCGCATATTAGAATACAAAGATAGTGATAGAAAGAGAGAGACAGTGGAATCAGCAATATCTACGGATCGTGGCTGGATCAACTAAGTGTGCAAGTTTATATAAATGTATATATATATATATACATTTGTCTTTAATTCAAAGGAAATATAAATAATGAACGCATCACATTTAAAACAGTATAAATAGTTAATAATTTAATAATAAGTTAATAGTTTAATAAGTACGTACGTAATATTATCACATGGTAACAGCACGTATTATGGCAAAAATAAACATCGGCTGATTTGAAAAGATTTATTATAGTAATAATAGTAATCTCAGGACAATTCACACAGCTTCATCTAGACCCAAGTTAAGCTAGCTGAAGATTATGTTATGGGTACTAGACAACTGATATAAATACAAAGATTTTTTTTCGTAAATACATATATATTATCTATACATAGAAAACACCCAGACCGTTACAAACAATCATACTCATGAATACAAATGTTTGCAGCGTGCGAGGAATCGAACCCTCGACCACCAAGCAGGAATCAAAGCAGTGTGCTAGCTAAATCGCTAGACTACCGACAACTAGCTGTACACGCGACTTCGTCCGCGTGGAATTTAACTTCTTATATTTTAGAAAAATAAAGTTAAATTCCACACGGACGAAATCCCGTGTACAGCTAGTCATCAATAAAAAAACACGTAGGTATCTCTAATATATTATACAGTAGCTGTTCCCGCGACTTCGTCCACGTGGTTTTTAACTTTATTTTTCTAAAATAAAAGTAGCCTAAGTTACTAGGTAGTAGCCTTATTACATCAGCTACCTGCCAAAAAAAGTCCCGTCAAAATCGGTCCAGCCATTTCAGAGATTAGCCGGAACAAACAGACAGACGGACAAAAATTGTAAAATATGTTATTTTGGTGTATTATGTACCGTATTTATATTCATATGCAAGTAGTAAAAAACGGTTATTTCAATATTACAAACAACAGGCTTCAACATTCTCAAGTACCACAAAAAAGATGTTTTTATTAAAAACAAGCTGTTCCCGCGACTTCGTCCGCGTGGAATTAAACTTTATTTTTCTAAAATAAAAGTAACCTAAGTTACTCCTTATAAATCAGCTACCTGCCAAAAAGAAGTACCGTCAAAATCGGTCCAGCCATTTCAGAGATTAGCCGGAACAAACAGACCGACAGACAGACAGACTAAAATTATAAAAATTGTTATTTTGGTATATGTACCTTATATATATTCATATGCATGTAGTAAAAAACGGTTATTTCAATATTACAAACAGACACTCCAATTTTATTTGTATGTATAGATGTATAGATTATTATTTATTTATTTATTTATTCATCCAAAATAATACAAATTGTGTAGGATAACGTAATAGTAACATTACAGTAAAATTTTGTCAACAACATAATAGCAACTTAAATATTAAATCTCGGTATATCTATAGACTAGCTGGCCCCAGCGACTTCGTCCGCGTGAAATTTTATTTTATTTTTCTAAAATAACAGTAGCGTAAGTTACTCCTTATTACATCAGCTACTTGCCAAAAAAAGTCCCGTCAAAATCGGTCCAGCTATTTCAGAGATTAGCCGGAACAAACAGACAGACAGACAGACAAAACTTGTAAAATATGTTATTTTGGTGTATGTACCGGATTTATATTCATATGCAAGTAGTAAAAACGGTTATTTCAATATTACAAACAGACACTCCAATTTTATTTACATGTATAGATGTATAGATTAAAAAAAAAGTAACAGTCATAAGGCTAGTCGTATGCCTAATATATATAATAATGTAATAAATTCATTTAAACAGAAATTGCGGCAACATTATTTAAATTTGTAACTTTTTTACTGTCCTTCTCCATTTTTCACATCTTTCTGTTATATCCCTATAGTTCTCTTTATATATTTTCTGTTTTTCTTACTTTCAATTTGAGACTGTACTTATAATTTGATTATCAGATCATTATGTATTTATTAGATATTAACTATTATATTATGCATAAAAAATATTTGTAATAATAAAGAAAATACATTTAAAATGTTTTACTTGTTGTGTTAGTTATTTATAAGATCTTACTATAATTGTTAGCTGCTTTACAATTTAGAAAGTACAATAGGTAATGTAAATTAAAATTAATTGAATACTTAACAACGTTTTGTTCGATTAAATTCATTTAATTATTAAAATAGTTAATTTAAAATTAGAATAAAGACAAAAAAAAAATAACAAAAAAAAATTTGAATAACAAATAAAAATTTAAAATTAACAAAAATCATTTTGAAATAATACTTAGGGTTCGCATACCCTTATCGGATACTACTACTACACGGAGTTTCGTCAAAATAAAATATCTAGGTTAGGTATAATAAATTCATAATTAATAGACCGTTACGGTATCTGTATATATTCCGATCAAAACAAGTACTATGAAATAAGAACGAGTATATAAATTGATTAACACAAGTAATTGATTTTTGAAATATATTCAGAGCCAAAAAGTCTTGTTTCTTTATTTATGTACTTGTTAGATGCGACAGCGACTTTGTTTTATACTATACTATGTAATGATTGATATACCTAAAATAAATAAAATATCTGAGGTTTGGACAAAAACTCAAAGGGTAATTTATTTTGAAAAAGTATTTTGAAAATACCTATTTTGCTTTTATTGTTATAGTACTTTAACTGTTATGTTTTAAGTAACAATGTTTAATTATAATTAATACTACTGCACCAACACTCCGATCGTGCAAAAAAATTTGCTGTTTCATTATTTTTTAGTTCAATTAGTGGTCTACCTAAGTCCTGGGCTAAGGGGGGGAGAGTCATGACGCCCCCATGACTCCCATGACCTCCATGACGCTCCCCCCTGGATCCGCCGTTGCGTCTTCTCTTTATTCGCTCAGTAACTTTGTTACAAAAGAAAAGATTCCCGTCCAAAAAATAATAAGTATTGAGGTTTGATCTGGAGTCACGTTACTCCAGACTGATTTCTATAAATATTTAGATTAGATAGACTATTACTCTTGAAATACTAGCTAGACATTATTAAGTTACTGTAGCCATAATGTAGTAGCCCAAACGTGCCAATGAGGAAGCCCTTGGCAAATGCTGCACCCTGATTGGCCCGTTTGAATTGGATCAAGAACTGCTCGTATGCCAAAAAGGTGGATTTGTATAAAATCGTGTATAAATCGCTTAATTATTATTATTACTCGTCGTGACAGTTGTGGCTCAAAACGGATCAACATTTATATATGGTCAGCTGGCATTAGATCAACAAAAGGCCTCCGGATCAACAAGTGAAAAAGGATCAACAAAAAACTACCTATACGGCACGTCTGAGCCACAAAGTGCCCAAGGGGATATTTATATATATATATATATATATATATATATATATATATATATATATATTGTATATAGTATAATATATAGTAATGTTACTTAAAATTTGAATGTCTACTTATTAATAGTCTGCTTCACACCAATCCCAAATAATGGGATAAAGGAAGGCAATGATGATTCTAATTAACTAGTTAATATGATAACAATTGTATAAACAAACATATCAATAATGTTTTAAATTTATTAGAATAAAATACAAATGTAGCTACCAGATGCTGGTATTGGGACTTTCAATAATTTGTTAAGTATTAAAGAAGCTTGCTTAGTATTTTCCTAATACACTTTATTCCAACATTTTTACAGTCATCTCACATTGAATTTGTACCAATCATCATATCATTGATATCAATGTATCCCTAGACACAATAACAAAGTAACCCTAGTTCAGGTCTCTATAATTCTTCTTTTGGGTAGAAATTTGCTGCATGCAAACATGTAGTGCAACAAATTAATTATATTTTCTAGTCTAGTTGTGTGTTTCTACTCAAGATTATATAAAACATACACACCTGATTGATGACGGTAACTGGCATTTGTTATCTTTTTATAATTCAATCTTCCTTCTATTGTACAAGGTTGATCACTCAGATGAGCGAGTTCGCGTATATTACACTTCATTTTGTAATGGTTAATTCACATTATCAAACAAATTATATACTAAAAATTTTACACATTTATGGGCACTATTTCCCAGTCAAGTCATTGTTAAAGCCCTTCAGAGCTTGCAATGTTAAGTTACAAGTACAAAATCTTAATGTTTGACTAGGGTTATGAGAGAAAGATAGTTCCATTTATATCAACACTTCATAAATTAAATAGACAAGAGTATAAAACATCTACAAAAGTTGTACAAATATGTAAAATTTTTTGGTACAGTTTGTAATTTTTTTGTGTAATCACTTATTTAATGTCGTTATTTCTAATTACTTAAAACGTACTTGACATTATTTATAGACAAGTATACAATTTTGGAAATTAATTATAATATAAATAAGAAAATATCAAATTGTGAATAATATATAGCCATTTTATAAATTTAATTATATTGCAATTATAGTATCAGTAAATTGACAGATAAATGTCAAATATTTCAAATAATGTTACCAGTTATAGCCGGTAGTGTTGTACTTGTGATGAATTCACCAGAAAATTAGATTAATTTGTTCCCCCTGAAAACCATCGTGATAAATACCACGAATTTGCCACGATGGATTAACTGACCAGACGTTGTGCTCATATTATCATTCTCTACTGATGCCACACCAGCGTAGATACCCCAACGATAAGGCAGACCGCATTATCATTTTTAAAAAATCTGCTAAAGTTTTATAAATAATTGGAAAAATAAGAGTATAATAGAAGTAGAGAATGTTGACTAGGGAGACATCATACAAGACAATAAAATACATACAGACAAATACACAACATATATATTTTTCTATGACAGTACATTATAGACGAAAACAAAATACAATTATACATACACGTCTGTGCCATTAGGATTCCTTAATTGTACACATTAAATATTGAATACAACTAAACATGTTTTTTTAATGGATTAACTACTTAATGGATGTACTTTATTTCTTTATTGTAATAACTATAGTTCAGCGAGTAAGTAGCACATCTGTATGGTAATACAAATATGCTACTTACTCGCTGAATTATAGTTGTAATACAGATGTAACAAAGTTTATATAAATATAAAGTCCTCCTTAAAAATAAAACAAAATCAGTATAGTTACCCTTTACTTTATCCTTTATTATTCTGATTAGGGCAATATTCATAATTTTTATGTACCATTTAATGTTTGTTCAGACTTCTTAATAATCATACAAACTACAGAGATTGTCGAACATGTCTTTAGCGTTTTCACAGTTGGTTAAAAGTTATGTTTTTATCAATAGATGTCATGATAACAACCAGCGCATGGGCGTCTTTTCTAATCGCCATCGTCTTCTGTTAGTACTGGCATTGTACACTGGACAACAATTGCTCGTTTCTTTTTATCTACTATTCTTGGTTACATTGCTGTATAGACACGTATTAAATAGTTTCATAGAGACCAGTGGGCTAATTATGTAAAGGATGTTGTTTTCTACCTGAAAGCCTCTCACAGATTGGTAGCAGTGTCGTTTGCAATAAAATGGCATCTGCGTCGAGTTTCCGTAATGTAGTGAAAAAACATTGTCACCCAGTACTGATGCGGCGGCAACGACGGAATTTAATAGAGAGGACTTAAAGGCAAGAACTGAATTTCTACTTTTACTGTCACCGTCAGAATTCAAGCAAATTTGCTTGTATGACATATGAAGTAGTTTAGGAGAAATTAAAATCATAACATAAACAATTAAACACAAATAGTAGGTACACTTTTACTACTAAAAAATATTAAAATCTATAAATTAATAAAGGGGGGCTGCTAATTTTCGGTTGGCCCCAAGTAGGAAGCGGCCTGGGGACTTCACTACCTGTAACCATTGTAGCGGGATACTGTACAGACTTCTTATTTTATATCATACGCCCAGCCATTTATACCGTTAGTGTAAGAGGATATTTCGTTCATTCCTCATTAAAAAAACAATATAGTCGAGACAGTTGTTTCCCGTAAATAAGTATATTCACTACGATAAAGCTAGAACAAATATAGGTAATAATGCAACGACAATATATGTACGGGTAAAGGAGTCAGAACTAGGCGATATAGAAAGAAAACAATTGTAATTACTCATTTATTTTTAACTTTTAGTACAAAATAAAACTAGTACACAGGGATACATCTCAAACCTAGCATTTGCAATGTTGAATAGTCCGATGCTTACGACAATAAGTCTTCTCATTTGTACTATTTTAGACACTATAACGTCACACAGATTTGCTCATATTCCCCATTAAAAATAAAACTACGTCATAACTGAATAATGCAATCACTCTTCGAGTCAATCTGGTCATAATAAATATGTATTATGCCAAGATCACTACCTTAATATTGGTAAGTCTGAACCCATTTACATATTCTTAAAGGCTTACTTAACATACACATAGATATACAATTTTGAGGTTTGGAGCGGCATTGATGAATTTTTCAGGCACAATCAAACCAGTGCATACCAATATTTAAAATACACAACACGACGACTCTATTCTAAGAGCATTTAATACAGCAAACGCGCTTTAATGACCAACACACTTTAAATAAGAGTAAGTCAAAATGTTGAGCCTACCTTATAAGAAATTGTGCCATAATTTGACTTCTGTTTTTAATACCCTTTAGTATAAATTCTCCAGATCAGAGGGTCGTTTATGTATTATAAATATTTATTACTTTGAATATCTCTTTCATTAACGTCTTCGGTCTCAAATTAATAATATTATTATTATTATTACCATTGCTCAAATTTTAGAATTACTAAATACACTATACACAGTCATATTAATATTTCAAATCAAATGCTTATTACTATAATAATTTTATGTGCAAAATGTAGCAAAATTAAATTTACTTGCTAAAAGTATTTGCAATCTCTGCCAATACTAACATCCTTAACAATTAAAGTATTTTAGTTTTCAATATAGATGTTTATTGTTCATTTAAATTAATTTGTGGAAACAAGTCTTAAACATTTCAAACAAAATAATATTTTGATTATATGTGGAAACAAGTCCTAAACATTTAAAACAAAATAATATTTTGATTATACGTTGTTCCAAGATTGATTTGATTGCAATGGTAAACAGAACATATACACAATAACACCAATGATGAAAAGTTGTTACTAAATTCAATTGAAATATATTTTGATCTGTCCGATTTACGTATAGGAAATTAAATCATATATTAAGGATAACTTATTAAGGATATATAAGTTGTATATATTTTGAACATCATATAGAGAGACAAAGAGATGTCTCTATAACTATGTACTTCTTTACAGAAATTATTACTTGTCTTGTAAACTAATAACAATTAATCCCCTAGTTTTTTTTATAATAATGTATAACAGCTATCTACAATGAATCATTACTAATATTTTTAAATTTAGAAAACTGATCTATGAATATGATTTTAAATCTTACACCTAAAAGGCGGATAATTTTCGTGAGCGATTATGGATAAAAAATATTTTATGTGCTTACATGCATCGTTTACAATGGTGTATTGATATACATAAAAGTCATGTTTTACCTTTAGTGAGCGAAAATCAATTTATTGTGGTTAATTACAGTTCGGCAATATAGTGTCATCGTCCGAGTACCATCCTACATCCTAATGGTGACACTACATACTTAAAAGTCGACAACGTCGATAAAAGTAACGTGTTAAAGTGACGAATTTACGCGTGGTCACAAGATATTATCTTTTGATATTTAAAATCCATAAACTGTTATGGTGGTATTATGTAAAAATAACGTAAATGTGAAAGTTCAATATATAATAGTTACTTAAAATTACTATATCTAATACTATTTTAACGATTGATATAAAAATATACTGATTTTCGCTTCACTAAATTATCACAGCGAATATTAATTACATTCCCCACACAAACTGTTTTATTGCCAACAGACGTAATATTCGTAGAAACAAAATAGCATGTTGGCTGCAGTTCCGTCATAAAGTACATTCACTTTTAAGATTTACAAATGATTGTAATGCCAGAAAACCTAGTTTTTGCTTAAATTCAGACATTTGTTACTTTCTAACATAATATTTTTTAGACTCTTACAGCTTCTTATTTAATAACTTCACCAGTTGTTTCGTAGAAATTAAACAGAATTCAAATTCCAATTACCATTCTAATAGTCAAATTGAAGAGCCTTTATTTAATTTGTATGACGTTTGACATTCCCTTAATCTACACAATTTGTATGAGTTGTTAACAGAACTTACCAATTTCTTTATATATTAGTGATAATTATTTACATATCGAAACCATATAACAGTATACAATTTCGCACATCCGTTACTTATAGTGTATGAAGTTCATTCTATTACAGTATACTGATGATACTGGTAAACAATCAACAATCGATAACTTGAAAGATGGCGGTTATACAGTTATGGAACAATACATTTTAAGGCCTTTTACTTTTTGTCGTCTAGAAATAATGCAGAATATGAACAGATTTCACATTCAATTTTTAAACAAATTAATATTGCAGTGCATACTATGGTATTTAATTCTAATGTTATTTTCTATTCCATCTCATTTAAATTTTTTAAAAAAGAAAAAACCAAAAGTTATGTTGTTAAGAAAACATTTACCTATATTATACAATATGGTTCAGAGTTTATTACATATGGTCCCAAAATTATCGCAGTTGTGTGAACCGCGCAATTGGTGTTATTTATACATGTACGTATATACGTAGATCATGAAAAACCCTGGAACTTACATGCTATTCCACTTCAAGATTGAGATAATGACTTTCATAATATATGAGCTGTATGAAATTTTTAAAGAAGAAACAAGTGTCAAGTTTAAAGGCAGTAAGAAAAGTATTATACCTCATAATTTATCCATAAAATGCAAAAGAGAGTCAAATATCTATACAAAAGTACACACTTTATGTAAGACTACATTCTGCATATTAAGTAACAGTGCACATTACAAATCCGTCTCTGTTGTCCGAATGTTTTTCATAAAACATTCAACACACATCATTACTGACACAAACAACAAACATGTGAAAAGTTAGGTTTTATATACAACATGCTTTTTGGCACTATTTAAGACTTTTGTCTGAAAACAATAAATCTATTGTATCAAAATATATATCCTTACTGACGTAAGCAAGAATATACATACTTTTTGCAATTTTTTATATAAAATATAATTCTTCTTATCTGGTAATTTTAGGATGCATAAGATAAATGTATGTATGAGTGCTATTGACAATCTTCTTCAAAATAGCTCGGGTCCTTATACCATCCTTTTAACCACCATCTTTTTAGTACAATACAGCAATAATGCATATGTGATATAATATAATTTTGCTAGGTATTATACAAATGTACCTATTTCATAATGTTTTCTCTCTTTGGTATTTAGAAGGAGTTAATATAACTCAGCTAGTTATGATATTAAATAGTAGTTATTTCATTTAAGTTCATATGTTGATCTTCAGTTTATTATTATATTTAACAACAATAATCAGTAACTAATATTGGCTGCAGTAAAAAGCATTAGATTCGATTAATAATAAAATTTATTTTTATGTCAAATATTAAAATTGATTTAAAAGGTTGGATATATAAAACCTAGAAAATATTCATGAAAAAATTATATTTCATATTTCAAAAATGAAAGCGATTGTATAATTATATAACTTAGTTTTGTATAAAATGATGTGTTCGTTAATAATAAAAAAAACTATAAAAAGTGCAACCTAGCCACAATTCAGCTGCAAAAACATTCTGTTTTACTGCAATCAATGAAGATTATAATTTTTCGGTGTTTTTATGTATTAGAATCATCTTGCCATTTCAAATTTTATATTACATACTCATATAACTACAATATATATTCAAGTAAACTTACTTTCTTTATTTTAATGAATTATAATATTTTATATATAAGATACATATTTATTATGTACTGACTAATCTTTATATTTTACTTATCAACTTTCTTTTTTAGAGTGACCACGAGCTATTTCATAACCATAAAATTTAAACTACTATTTAGTAATATCGCTTGCAAGGCAACTGTAAAACTAAAGATCTGTAATAGCCCCTTTAAGTTATACTAAATTACACTTCACTACAGTGGCTTCGTATAATATTTCCGTAGTTGACAGTAGTTCGTTATAAATATATGTTGTGTAAATCTCAAGACATCTTCAAAGAAATGACGACATTATTCAGACTGAGCTTCCCGTAACATTTAAAACAAAACTCATAAAACAACAAACATTCATCAAACGACCGGCGTAAGGAAGATCCGCTGCGTCATCACCGAGTCATGTATTTCAAAACTCTAATACCTAAATGAACACATGAAATACAATCCGTCGCAACGCGAACGTTTGTCGGAGCGCCCGAACGGAACGGCGACATAAAACTAATATTAAATAATTACAATTCTTAAACGTAAAATAAACTCAATAATATACATAATTACATTATATATTCGAAAAAAAAAATGTAACAAAAATCGGCACAATCAACATACGAGGAAGGCCCGACTAAGATCGCCGCTCTAGAATGACTCGACGACTGTCGAGCCGACTCTATTTACATAAAATACAATCGCTCATTCTCTCGCGTCGGCAGTGTTCCGATAAAAAAAATTACGCTAATGAGCGCGGTCAGCGCTCGTGTTGGCGCAGCAAAAGATTTAAATCGTTAGATGTACTTTGTCACCCAAACACTGTGGCACTGTCCATGAATGTGCATGTTCAGTGTTCTAACGAAACTCGTCACGCGCACACTTATGGATTCCACAGGAACGGGACTGAAAAAAACGTGTCATCTACTCGTACAACTATCGTCTCTCGTCTACGATCGCCTTACTTAATTCAAGTTTTTTTCTTTTGACGGAAGAATACAAACTAGTATGTATTACAAATCATCTCAGAATGCTTAGTCAACTCTCTGAATGCATACGATGTTACTTTAAAACTTGTCAAGGTAATCACTGCGATCGTAAACCGACGACGTGACGTCACCGCACAAACGGCGAGCGAGTCCGCAACGGGGAGCGAGCACACGTACGATTGAAACCTTCTGCGCAGCATGTACTAGGAGCAGCGCCGGTGCGCGAACCGGCAGACGTCGCAGCGCTAGCTGCGCGCGCGTCACATCGCCGGCCGCTCCCAGTCGACGGCGGCGGGCGGCGGCGCGCCGCTCCACGCGCCCCAGCGCTCGCGCCGGAAGAACCGCTTTTTAAAGTGGTGCGCGGCCAGCGGCGACGGCGACCGCCCGCCCGCGCCCGCGCCCTCCCCCGCGCACGGCCCCGCCCCCGCGCCCGCCCGCGCGCCGCCCGCGCCCGCCGCCGCCGCGCGCGCCGCCTCGCCGTGCCCGATGCCCGAGTCGGGCGACGTGTTGCACGCCTCGTCCGACCGCCGTCGCTTGTCTTCCATGGCGGTCGATGCGAACGATATAATCTGATCGAACCGAAATGCGATTCTGTCCTGCCATTTGCTCTCGTCGACCTCTTCGCCGCCTTCTCCTTCTGTGGATGAGGAGGTTTACAATATTAATAGGAAGTTTACATAGTAGAAACTTGTAGGAAAAGACACGGTCGGTAGGGTTTAAAGAATATTATAAAATTACCTGGTCAATAAAGTCTGTCAAGTATATCGATAACAGAGTGCATGATATCTTATCAAAAACATAAAAAATGTGACGTAACGTTAACATAAACTGTCACGGTTGCAACATACCTGGAGGGCGGCCACCGTCAGGCAATTCGTCGACGAGAGGCGTGGACGTGTTAGAATGCGGATCGAGCGGCGGAGTGCGACGTCGCATACTCTCTTCGGACTCACCACCACTGCCGGCACTCCCGTTGCGTCCACGCCAATAATCTGATGCGAGTACTCGCGCCTGTAGACATGCTGCTAAACCTGTTCGATAACACACTTTATGTATTAACTAGCTGTTCCCGCGACATCGGCCGCGTGGAATTTAACATTATTTTTCTAAAATAAAAGTAGTCTAAGTTACATCAGCTACCTGCTAAAAAAAAGTCTTGTCAAAATCTGTCTAGCCATTTCAGAGATTAACCGGAACAAACAGACCGACAGACAGACAAAAATGGTAAAAAATGTTATTTTGGTGTTTGTACCGTATTTATATTCATATGTTACATATTACTACATGAGTAAAAAACGGTTATTTCAATATTACCAACAGACACTCCAATTTTATTTATATGTTTAGATGTATATATAGATTACAATACTTGATTTCCACATTGGGCACTGTAAATATTTTATTTCTTAATCATTTTTACCTATAGGTTTGCTGGTGCTGTACAATTTAGTTCAAATTCCCATGAAAAATCTATGTACTTACTGGAACATCTTGTGCCAAGTTTAATATTTTGAAATGAATAAATTTTGTATATATCAGTCAAACACATTGACCGCCTAGAGAATAGACCGAATATGATCAGTATGTTCTCTGCTTTCACTGTCGATTGAAGAAAGAACATACTTAAATGTTATTATCGCGAATATCGCGAAAAAAATGTGAATGTCTATTTAATGTTCATTAAAACCTATCAGCTGTTTAATTTATCATGTTACAATACAATTATATAATAGGCCGATATTCTAAAAGTTGCGAATTCTATTGATCAAATTAATTTTCGAGGAAAAAACATAACTTAAATTGAGATTACACATATTATAAATAATTGTGAATTGTGTTTAACAGTCTCTACTATGTATATAGTTTATACTACTAGTCTCTACCTGTAATATAATATATACCTTCAAGTGGGGGTTGATGAGGCGTGCGGTCGGGTTCGTGATAGCGGGCGCTCATATTGACAGTTGCATTGATGATACTTTGGTTGGAGATCTCGAGCGTCCGTTCTATCTCCCCATTAACAAGGTCGCCAATAGTGCGAGCGCCAGGTGCTGCCAATCGCTCCTGTGACAAATGTCGTCGCAGCGCCAACTTCGCCGGTGACACCTGTTACAGTTGTTGATTTACCAACTCGCTTTATAAATTTAATATAGTGAATAATAATAATATGATAGTAAATTTTGTTTAACAAAATATTAGACATTTTTTACACAGTACAGTCGCTATTATAAACATTTTAAGTAACATTGTGGTTAATAATGAGATGTTCAGTGTGGTGGTAGCAAGGATTCTACAATACTTTGTTAATATTTATTATAAAATCGTAAAAAAATATTAAATTACGAATATACGGTGAAGTTGTGAAAAATATTAATATTACAGAAGAGCTGTTACACTGCCAACTATCTTAATTAGGAAGTGCGTCATTACAAACCATATCAATTTCAAACATAAAAAAAGAAAGTAAATTTTAAGACACTATGTTAACGAATCAATTTTGCTTTAAATTTAAAGTTGTTATAGTTAAATTATACTTTAATACTTTAACCTTATTATAAATTTATTAAACGTAACATGTTCGAAACTCAAACATCATATCTTGTAAAATTGATTTTACCCTTCAATCGAAACGGCTTATAAAGCCAGCTGGTCGGCAGCGGTCGACACTTCGTCACATGAATGTGCGTACCTGCGTGTAGTCGGGCTGATGCACGTGCGCGGGGTGGTGGCGCATGTCGGGGGGCAGCCGCGGCGGCTCGCGGCGCTCGTACGCGAAGCGGTCGCGGCGCGAGTCTCGGCTGGCGCGCGGCTGCGGGCCCGCCGCGCCACCGCCGCCCGACCGCGCCCCGTGGGCCCCGTGGGCGGCGTGGGTCGCGTGGGTCGCGTGGGTCGCGTGGGTCGCGTGGGTCGAGTGGGGCGAGTGGGTCGCGTGCGTCGGATGCGTCGCGTACGACCCATGCGCCGCGCCCGCAGCCCGCACGTAACCGTTGCTGTAGGCGTGGCTCGGCGCCGGCTGCCGCGTCGCCTTGCGGTGCTCCTGGTCCTCGTTGAGCACCGACGTGATGATGCTCTTGAGCCGGTCCTCGAAGTTGATCACCTTCGGCGATTCCTGCACCTTGGCGACGACGTTGAGCGGCTTCTGCGGCTTGACGGGCGAGTGGCGGCGCGCGAGCGGCGGCGGGTGCGCGGGCCGCGCGGCGTGCGGCTGCGCGCGGTGCACGGGCGCGGCCGGCCGCTGCGGCCGGTGCGCCTCCGAGTGCCGGTCGGGCTCCCGAGCGTATCCGTTTACGATCACGTTCGGCTTAGAGATCTTCCCGGCTTCGATCTGTCGACCGGTCTCTAGGATCTTTTGCGCCAGTATTTCCGGATTCTGCTCTTCGATCTTTCCCACGTCCGGCACGTCGGGCCACTCCTGGGACCTCGAACGATGTTCCCTGGATTTTCTCGGTTTCGAGTTGACCGTGTGAGGTTTAACGGTGGCCACCGGCACACAGGAGGGGATCACTTTTTGTTGCTCACCAGCTCTTTCCATTTGGCCGATTTCATTTTGAAGCAGGCCCACCTGTGCATGTAATCTTTTTCTATGTGCCAATGTGGCCGATATTTCTTTTAATATACAATCGTGTGCAATATTCTGAGTGATTTCTACGTCCGCAGGTATGTGACCTAATTGTCGATATTTCTCAGTTATTTCAAATGTTCTTTGTTTAACAAGCATAGCCTGTTCAGCTTCAATATTGTTTACCTAAAAAGTTATTTAAAATTTTATTACGGTTTTACTCATATACATACAATAATAAAATTGTGATATTGCATCAGTATATATAACGGTAGAGTATTGACGAAAAATACAGTATTTTATATGAACATATAGATTTCGAGTGATATTAGTAACCTTTGCCTTCTGTATACTTATAAAAATAATATATAAATACTAAATACCTGTGCCTGCAGTTTGCTTGCTTTACTTTGCAATTCTTTATGTCTTCCTACAATCTCCTTAGCTTTTGCCAACAAATCCACTGTGTTATTTGCATGTATACCTAATTCGCTCATGCGCGCTTTTAACAAGGCGACACTGTCGCTAATTAGTACGTTGATCTGTTTATCTAATTGTGACGCTCTTGATTTCAATTTTTGATTTCTTTCCTGTTAAAAAAAATTTAAGAAAAAATAAGTTATAGAATAAAAAATATTATTATGGTAAATATCTACTACTACATAATGTCTATAATTATAGAATATAGTTTATTGGATCGTCTTAGGATATTCTTTAGGATACTTAGTAACATGGAGAGACTTTAAAGATTTTTAATACTTTCAAGCATTCATTAACATTCCACTTTGCTGCATGAGTACTTTTAACTTTTTGTAATATTGACATATTAGAAAAAAAGAATTCGAATTGAAATTTAATAAAACTTCAAGAATTCATTCACTTGTGCTAATGTAATACAGTTTGTAATTAAAAAAGAAATACTCATGGACATCTATTTTAAAAACAGAGCAATCAAAGTAGATGTTATATTATTATGCATATGGGGTAGTAATTAATAGAAATACTTCAAATTTTTTTCTTAGTATATTATATCCATACATTTTATACACAGACAACACCAAGACGAATACAAACAGACCACATTTCTATATATATTTGGACTGCATCAAACAGACTGTTAATGTATTAATCACATTTACAATAAACTTTGATTGAACAATCTATACATTATTTTTTTATTATAATTCATCTTTAGATTATTATTTATTTACCTTCTCTTTATCTATTTGGTGTCGAATTTCAAGAGCGTATTCAGGTGAGTTCATACGATTAATGAAAGCAAGATATTGATCTCTGAACATGTCGAGCAGTAACTGTAAGCTGTACGGCGTGTGCGGTGAGCGTGGTATATCTAGTTCTGAGTGCAGCCGGTCTGCGGGCTGCAGTTGTACGCCCAGCGCAGATAGACGCTGTTCTACGCACCCAGGAGGCGGTACAGTCACCTGTTGTTACAAAAAATACATCTATGTAAATGTATGAAAAATGGAGCTTTCAAAGAAACTAGTATTATGTTAATTCATTACCAACAACATGACATATGACTAATTCATGTTTTCAATGAAAAACAAAGCAAATAGTTACTCATTGGCTGCAAACTTATTAACCACACACAAATTATTGCTTTCTTATAGTTTATAATAATGAAATATTAGGTTCAAATAGATATTTTTGATCAAGGTCTAAGTTACTTTATAAACAAAATATACTCCCTTATATATTATTTGTTAATAACAATGTATTAGATGATATAGGTATATATTAATATATCGAACATGGGTTAACTTGAGTTACACGCTAAATTTTGAGTCTGGGGGAAAGGGGATTGTTAGTAATGTGTATACTATATAGACTAATAACCGCATTGCTAGTCATGTACGATGTTAAGTTGCCCTCCACATGGTTCTCCCTGAAAACCATAGTAATAAATCCATGGCGAATTTACCACGATAGGCTAACTGATCTGACCTCATACTCATCATTCTACTGGTACCCCGCCAGCGTACACCGTTAACGCAGGCGCGTGCATAATTCCATAATAATTTGTACATATAAATAAAATTGGAGTGTCTGTTTTTAATATTGAAATAACCGTTTTTTACTATACGCATATGAATATAATCACGGAACATACGCCAAAATAACATTTTCTAAAATTTTTTTTCTGTCTGTCTGTTTGTTCCGGCTAATCTCTGCAATGGCCGGACCGATTTTGACGGGACCTTTTTTAGCAGGTAGCTGATGTAATAGGGAGTAACTTAGGCCACTATTATTTTAGAAAAATAAAGTTAAATTCCACGCGGACGAAGTCGCGGGAAAAACTAGTCCATAATTTTATTATGCACCGCTGGTCTAAATTGTTAAACTACAGATAAGTAACAAAAGACTATTTTGCATTAGAAGAAATTACTTCAAACATCAACACGCACATAAAAATCATCGTATAAAGGGCGCCATTACACTTGAAAGAATTACATTTCATGTAACATATAAACACTGTCATCAAATTACAGATGAGGGTAGTATACGTAATGCACTATCAGTGTATATACGATTTTGTCGTCCTAAACAAAGTTAATTATGACTGAAAGCCAATAATCAGTCATACCCTATTTCATTGTGCGTAAAAAACGTAGTACACTTACGGCGCCATTGCGTAATGTCGACGCAAGTGTTGTGGAGTGCAGTAAGTCGAGCCCGGCAATCAAAGGTGTTGGACCGCGACGACGTTTGGCTCGGGCGGCTCGTCTACGGGCGCCACCTACACTTGCACTACGTTTGCTCGTCGACCGTCTGCTGCGATCTACAAACAAAAATATTCTTTGAAATTCACTACCTTCAAGTCAGGTCTTCTACATGGAAGACAGAAAAACAATTGCCACGCAATTCTTTACTCTTACTAATATTTGTTATGTATTTCTATGATTTCTTCAGATATGCACATCTCGGTCTCAAAGACGGGTCTATCTCGTAGTGATAAGACATAATGACCCGCAAATCAGGAACAGGTCAAGTTGACAATTTTCACCTGATTCAAAATTTCTAGATGGTTAAGAAACTTGTGTTATGAAGCTTTCACTAAGCTTCTCATATCACAACTGTATAAACATTTAGATATTATGGATCGGGGCGAAATAAGTGACTAAAAAGCCTAGAGACCTAATATAAATCATAAGTTTTATTACTATGAGATAGACCGGTTTTTGTATAACATAGTTATAACCAGTTTCATCTAACACATATTTTAAGTCTAAGTATTAAGTCATCGTTGTTAGGCATAGGAAAGTGAAAAACTTGATTTTTGACGAACAGAAATCGTGATCAGCTCGACCTTTTGAAACTAATTTCAACAGTCGACATTTTAATTAACATGTCGTTACCTTGCCATGTACTCTTCAATTATATAAAAACTAAACGATACTGTACTGTAAACGGTTTACTTCCAATTGTAAAAGCAACAAACTTGAATCTGAAGAGGAGGCCCATGGTGCACCCCATTCTCGCGGCGCAGGTTCGGGTCCTGGTGGTGCATCGTCAGTACCACTTGACTCTTCGTCGGTTTCATCGCTGGAGCGGCGCGCCACACGTCGCTTCGCTACTGCTGCACGTGCTCTTGTTCTCCCATTCTCACCCCTATCAAAAAAAATATTACATTGCGAATTCAAACATTGTGAGGCATCATTACATCATAACTGTCTAAATAGTTATATTTACACAGTTTAGCTGTACGATAAATATGAGAGATTATTTAACAAAGTATGTATAATGCAATGATCTTATTGATTATGAGACAATAGGTATTTTTATTCCACGCATTTAGAACTACAAAATTGTGGATAAGTCAATGAAACATAATCAATGACGATTGTTTATGTATTATAGTGAGATGATTGTTTACCTGACGGGTCTCGCTCGAGTTACTTTTCTTCTGCGCTCAGGCAGCGAGCCGGTGCTGTGGTTACTATTGCCGTTGAGCAGGTCAGGCGTGGGTTGCCGCGTTGGCGGGGCACTCAAATGCCGTTTACTGCTTCCTTCGCCTTCCTCACAACCGTTGTGCGCGCCCTGATAAATTTAACACCAATTAATACTACATTTATACACCACAGTAAAATTTAGTATTGCATTTCATGTTTATAACAATGGCAAGCAAAGGTAAAAATATATTAGCTATACTAAAGCAGAGATGTAATATCAAAAAGATTTTATAAGGAATTTTATTATATCTTAAATGCTATGAATTTAAAAATAGAGAAATAGCCAAGCATACGTCTTGTCACTGATCAATAGATAATTATAGGTGTTATTTTGAATGAATATGAGTAACATTACTAGTTGATAAATAAATACATTTATATGTATATACTTATGTACATAATACAATTACTATGTAACATATACAAGAATATTTAACAACAATGAATATTTATGACAAAACATAATACCATATAATATATAAAATCTATATAATAGTAAGATGATGTGATTGGAAACAGACCCTTTTGCTGACCTTGAGTTTCGGGTTTTTCAGTCTTTGAAAGTATCTCTCCAATTTGGTCCTATCTATAATATGTAAATAATAAGATACGGGCTTCCCAGTCCATGAGACAGATCCTTTCAAGGGTGACATTTCACTGACGTGCATGATGGTCCCGATGTCGCTTAAGTTTCTGTCAGTTATTCTGAAGTTTAGAGGACAAAAACTTTTTGATGACACAATCTTTGCACCATCTTTCAAGTCAGCAAACCGTTCTTTCAACTGATGATCTACATGTGGACCGAATGCGAAGTTATTAACAAAAACGATAGTGGCAGCGTTGATTTTTTCTCTATGTTCATCCAACAAAAAATCGCCTTTTATTAATTTATATTCTCCGTATTTCTTGCCATACCATCTCATCCACATTCTAAAGTGAAAGTCCATACTCTGAAAATAAAATTGTAGAGCAATATAAAAATATGTATAGCAATAATAATTAATTATGTATTATAATAACGATCATATATCAAAATTTATGTGTAACATATATGTACCTCAGCGTATTTGCTAGGAACTTCTGCTTTTTCAACACCAAGGCAAACGCGGCACGGTGTGGCGGCTGCCATCTGCAATACAACTTGGCCTACTCCAGAGCCCAAGTCTACAAAAACATCTTCTGCTGTTATATCTATCTGATCAATCATTTGGCTTATTAACTCATATGACGTCTCTCCATATACCTGGAAAACATACAATACAACATGAAAAATAACCAATCCTAATTTCCTTAATTACATACACTTATAATCAAATGCTTATAATGTAGCAGTACTTAGACTGCATGGTTCTCACCTCTGGTGAAAATGGTTCATATTGATTGAGCTTATCAGGATCAGAGACAGCTTGATTGTATGTTTGTTGCAAGATATGCTTTAACAATCCTCTCGATGGATATTTGTTTAAACGTTGTGTCGGTAATGAAGTGCCTTTTTCCTGTAAAAAAACAATTATAAATTTAAAAATCACACAAATTTAAATTGTAGCGATGTTGTAACGCGGGAATCATTGTAATATATAAAGTTAATTAAGAATAGTATACAACAACAGCATTATTAAATATATCAAAATTGGTACCACTAATACGAATACACAATAACATTCGAGGAGTGTTTTACACAATAATATTTTGCTCAATAAAATAATACACGAGGTAAAATAAACAAATTTCTTTTTGTTTACTTTTGCCTATCAAGTACACTATATATAAATTGATTTATGAAAACGTGTTTGAATGTACACAAATTTGACCAAAACCGGCACAGAATAAAAATTATATTATCTCTATAATTTTTGTAGCCTTGACATTGCCGGCATGGTGAAATGACCGATCAATACAAGCGCTACGTCATTTAAGAGCAATGTTGATAGCCTTGAATGAGATCAACAAATCAAGGTTTGCAGTATAGATAGGAAGTTACAAATATACTATATACCTACTAGATCTAAACAATCAGACAGGTCGTTACCGCCACTATACATAGACAAGATTAAAAAACATGTGACCATATCACGCGTTGATCATATTGGTGCAAACAAACTCACTACACAACTAGAAGTAACGGTATATCGACTAGATTTATGGTTACTATAAAATAATAGTACTCACAGTAGAATTAGTACATATACAATAGCTGTTAATGCCTAGAAATATAGCAAAAATCGAAGGGTGGGTACGGTACGGTAAGGGTGGATGGGTAACTTATGTGAAGTGAGAAAATAAAGGAATGTCATCTATAATGTGTTTTTCATTGAGTATGAACTAATGATTTAGTAAATTATCTTTGATTATAACCGGTAAATACCGACAAAGTACGAGTTACATACGAGTAGCTTCTGGGAACCCTAAACAAGTAATTTAATAGATCTTTTCGGCTACAATACTTTTTCACCTTTTTCATTTTACGAATTCTTTTATCTTTTAATATAATTTAAGCCATTATACCAGTCCTAATCAACCTTCAAACTCCAACTCATATTGGTCGATCCACCACGAAATCTACTTATTAAAACGTATCCAAAGTAGAATATTATTGTAAATTACCATTTGGTAATTTACAATAATATAATTATACAATATCCAATGTTGGTTATTATATAATTATATCATATAAAGATATTAACAGTTTTTTAATAAAAGAATATGTTCAATGTGTGTGTTTGTGGTATATGCTACTAAACATTATATATAATGAAAAACAGAAGACGATTCATAATAATAGTAAATCATTCACTCAGTTAATTGATTTCAATATAATTTTAGAAAAAATAAATTGTTTCACCTTAGGATAGAGTATTAAAAATACGAAAATACGACATTATAGTTTGTAAAAAATAAAGTCGGAGGTCAGGTGCATGCGACGAACACGTGCAATGAACATCTGCTGCCGACGACTAGTTCTTTTAAACATTTTTATTCGGAATTTGAACCAATTATAGTTACACTTTATAACTAAATATTATCAAAAATGAAGTAGTTTTTCAAATTTTATTGTAAATATAATGCTCATTTTATCTATAACCAATGGAAAACTCACATAGAGCCATCTAATCCCTAGTTAAGTAATAGAGCTTGAATAATGGGCAGGTACCTACTAAGCAACTGATAAAAATACTTAATATATATATTTTCTGTAAATAAAATACATACGGACATATATATATATATATATATATATATGTATATATAATATAGTACTTTTCAATATATTTAACAACCAGACCAATACAATCACAGTTATGAATAATGTTGGCATCGTGCGACGAGTCGAACCCGCGACCATCGGAAGTAAAATTATAAAACCTTTACCGATTGGTTAATGTTTGTATAACTTGTATCTACGTTTAATTCGTTATGTAGAGATGTATAAGCTGCTATATTTAGCGGGAACTGGAAAATCAATAACGACCTCTATAAGGTGGCGGTGGCCGCCGTGGCCGGCTATTGCGACACACGTGACGTATACCTAGTCACTAGTGGCGTACCATCTCGTTTTAATAAACGTACAAACACAAACACAAAAACCACACTCTATACAATTTAAATTAATTGCCAATTCATAGATTATTTTTCCTTTATATACACTATGTGATATTCAATCACATAGTGTTTTAATTATCCATACTATTTGGCAAATAAGTAAAATAACTACATAGTATATAATAAACATCCCTGTTAAAACAGAATGTTATATTGCATATTTTTTTATGTCATTATCATAAATTATAATTAACATCATCTAAAAACTAAAACTATACAAAGAAAGAACAGCGTTATTATTTATAGGGCACAATTGTAATGGCTAAATATTATCTACTATTGTTGAAATTCTAACAATGATCTCTTTTTCAAACTGCCAGTATTGCTGATCGACCTCAATCCAATAAGACTACAACATATACAACCACATAATATTACGTTATATTTATATAACGATATCAACCATACATATATCACAAAATTAAAAACATTCACTTTTGAGTCGATTATATTACATATATTTAAGTAATTGAAATACAATAATGAATATAAATCATCAGTCTGTGTGTGTACACAGCACCCCAATTTCTCAGTAACATAATAATGCGTAGGTAACTGGGTTAGGGGAAGATGCGTGACAAATCGATATCAAACACGGAGTACATGCAGAGAGGAAAGCGTCACAGCGCTTAGTTACTCACGAAACCTAGTGAGTAACTAAGTGCTGTGACAGTTAATTCTAAAGTTTATTTATACGAGATTAATGCTTGTCAGTTATCATAAACATTCTATAAAAATTGTTTCGATAATAGTTACTTCAAGTAAGTATTGATGTAAATGTGATGAACTCTTTAGATTTCCCTCAAATTGAACAATATTCATACAACAACAACATATTGCCTTTGCAGTGTTTCCAATGTTACACTGCATTTAGATAAAGCACTAAACATTCGCAATTTATCCGTATGATTCTGAAAGATAAAATAAATTTAAAAAAAAGGTTCCTTTTATGTTGTTGTCTTCTCACATTTTAGTTAAGACACGTGGGAATTTACGGTGCGCCCAAGAAAGGCCATTGTAAAATTTATGGTGCTTCAAAAATAATAATATTTCAGGAAAATTCACACAGCGTCATCTAGTCACAAGCTAAGTAGAGCTTGTGTTATGGGTACTGGACAACAGATATAAATACATAGATACAATTCTTGTGCCTAAAGTTTATATATTGTCTAAAAATAAAATATATTAACAAGAATAAGCGATTTTATTATTTATCGTAGAATACTATAGTGGATAGAATGTTTCACTAATGAGCGTAAAAAGTTATGACGTTAGTTTAATCTGGATCCCTTAAATGTCAAAACGTTCTGGCTATGGAGTGTTACTCTAGAGTAATAATAATCCAACGTGCATTAGTTGCATACCACGGATGTTAGGTGTTGATGGATTAAAATAAACGAGCTGCTGTTTCTAGCAAGATGTTCAAACAAGTCTAGTGGCGGAGTCATATTTCACACATACGTCTCCAAGACAAGATGATTTACATGCATGACGATGCCAAAGGAGCAATGAAATAAACGGTTGGGATAGCTTCCGGGTAGGCGAGTTTTGATGCAATCTCATCATGCTGATCATCACGATCACACTAATATCATAATATAATCTCATTTATTAACACATTAATTCGGTATATTCTGTTATTGTCAGATGTACCTACGTCAACCAGGAGAAACTTGGGTAATACTCGTAATATTGTATCCAGGTATTATGGATTTTTTCTGACTCACATAGCATACGCTAATATAAAACACACGTTGCGTCACTGACTATAGATATGTAATCTAACCATGTTTTGTGAAAATTAGAAAGCGGCCCTTCACGATAATTTGCTGCAATACTGGTACCAACTAGCACTCACCTTCATTCATTGTAATACAATCGTGTGTTCTATGATACAAACACATTTTTAAAAGTACCAATAGTATTAATCTTCCGTAGTCTGAGTACAATATGTTACGAATCTAATTATTATTTCTCAAACTGAGAACCGGATAAGTGTTTGAGTAAAAAAAAGGATCTATGTTTGAGCACAGATCAACTCTGGCGCAGCCAAAAAAAAGGTCATTAACTCTACGTAAGACATTCGCGTTCCCTCTATATTACGGTCATCGCCCCCACATGCGGCCATAACGAACGACTATTAGTCTGCCGACTATTAGGTACCTAGTATCATACTGAAGTCAATTTCGGTAATCTTAGCATTGTTCTATTTTGCCCATATTTACATTTATGGTAGTAAAACAACACATTTTCAAAAACCATAAAGTCTAATATACCTACTACAAATACATGGTACAAGTATGAGTAGGACGAGAAGGAGTTCGTTCAAGGTTCCTACATAAACCTACCAGCTTCTAAGCCTATTCAGCGGAGGGAAAGGGGATTGTTAGTAATGTAGATTGATGATCTTATTGCTAGCAATGTACCATGTCAGGTCGACCTCCACGCGGTTCCCCCTGGAAACCATCGTGATAAATTCTTAGTGAATTTTTCACGATGGGCTAACTGGTCTGATCTCATGCTCATCTTATCATCCTCCACTGATGCCCCGCCAGTGTAAACCGTTAGCGCAGGCGGGTGCACCAATCCATTATCATTAAAAAAAAAAGCCTATTCAGCAGCATAATCATACCACAGGACACACATAATATGAAAAGATGTTATACACAATGATAATGACAATATGCCCTGGAATTATCTGATAGAAAACTGTAACATTAACATTAAACTGTAACTTAAACAACACCATAGAGATTGTAATATACACCGCCAATAGTAACCTTCATACGTTTGTTCTCGTTCTTTTATATTGTAACTCAATACTCGATATTTTATTGTATTGCTATATTTCAACCAGAGTGGCATATTTTATTAATTTACATGACGTGTATATTGCTCTTTTCAACGACGGTGCCTAAGAATATGCGATGCTTGAGTACTAAGTAAGACTTATATAACGCATTACGATTAGGCAAAGTATGTGCATACCAATTAGTATGACATACTCGTGATAAAACGTTCCATATATCTTTTTTGACTAAGCTAACGTGCGTCTATATATTTGATTTATTACCAAATCTATAGATGCACGTTCGCAAAATCAGTACCATTGATACATCAACAAAGATACTGATGAAAAAATATTGAAGAAGACAAAAATAGATGTTTATTTTTTAAATAGTTTCATGCCAAAACGACGCCAATGTAATCAGAACTGTGAGTATTACAGGTAGGACACCTGTAATAGTCACCTGGATATGATATATTATCATCATAAAAAATAATATTTGATGAGATGCAAATGCAAACAACGTATTTATAAATAGATCCACACGCGGCGTCTGTGGAGTGTGGCGGACATCGATCGTTGCGTCCTCGCCGCCATCTTGGCCCTCATGTCTCCCTCCTGCAGTTTGCGCCCCACGCTCCGCTATTGCCCCTCACTGCCCCACATTCTCCGTATCGTTTCGTATTCGCACATGTTACTTTACTTCAGCAGACTAATGTTAGACGCTGAATTGTTCATTGTAATATTATTTAATCAAACTAGTCTCTTCAACAAACGCCTGACGGAAAGTATTACCGAGAAAACTATATTAAAAGGGAATGAGTGAGCAGTTACTTTGAAGACAGATTTAGACTAGACATTTATGGCTCAGTATAGAGCGCAAAGAGCAAATGTAGGTACATTGTAATTGTACATATACATTATAAGTGCGATTTTTCGTGGGTTAGTCGATCGATTGCCTTCCTATCCTTTTGGTATATCAGAAAAGGAGGACCTAAGAAAATGTGAGTGAAAATGGAAAATTTTTTGGTATGTCAATTAAACACAGGTCGTACAGTAAAACATTAATTCATATTAAAATGTTCACTCAGCAGGGTCCTTAATGAAAACACTACATGCCAAGTGCCAATTGTGTAAAAATATCTTCAAGGAGAAAACGTCTTTCCGTGTTTTAGTAGGTTAATATTACTGAACATGTTTATTCGTAAAAAATTTTTTTTATTGGTATTGAATCACGCTTGAAATATTTTTTTAATACTAAAAAGGTATGTGTTTATTATTATTTATTATTAAATCAAAGCTAAATCTGGTACCGATACATTTTTAGTTCTCTACTTTAAAATCCAATATAGCAATCCACATAATTCGTATTTTGAATGCTATGCGGGAGCAATATAATTTAGGAAGCAGTATATTGGCAGTGTATGTCAACTTCGGTTATTACGAGATATTACGGAATATAAAAAGATTTTTGATTTTAAAGAATAAACGGGGCCAAATTCTATAAAAGCTTTTTAGAATTCCGACAACGATAAAATGGAACAAATCATATTTTACATTACCAATTGTGAAAAAACCCAATTTTAAAAACATTTTTTTATTTTTATCGTCACAGGGTTTACGTATTACGGTAATAAGATAAGACCAGGTTATAATATAATATAAAAAATAAGAGGAGATTAATCATATTTCTATTCATATTATATTGCCTCATAAAGTGGAATTAATTGTATTTATACAAGTAATTATAAATATATCATTAATAAAAACTCAGCGGCAATACGACTTCTAAGACAACCTAACTAATAAAATTTTGTATAAAATGGAAGTGTTGTCACTGTATACGGACGTAATTTAATTAAATGTATATGAAATACAAAACAACGACTGAAAGTGGTTATTGTCACCTAACCTACATTTCAAATGCATTACGATTTATTGGCCTCATTATTTACACGACCTGTGCAACCCACCGGAACGGCGGAATTCATTAATAACCTGCAACAAACAACTAATCGAACTGTTTTACCTGTGTTCATTGTAATATTTTTCTGACTCTCTCAACTCGAGAGAGAGAACTCTCAAATAACATTCTAAGCATAAGAAGATAAGTATAGTAATAATCGTTAGAAACTCTCGATACTGGCATTACCTAATAATATGAATATAATTATACCTACGTGGGTATTTATTGTACTTAGGTAACTCTAACTAGTTACCTAAGTACAATAAATACCCACGTACGTTTTGGGCTTTAAGAATATAAGTGATCTTAAATTCTATTTGTTTTGACCTCGGTAACAAACTACAGCGTCCCTATATGAATTGTCATTTTTTATGTTTGAATAATGGGTAATTAAAATACGGTAATTCAGAGCAGGGGCTAGAGTTGGCGCTATGTTCATCTAAATAAAAATACCACAATAGTTAACCCCGTATAAGAAAAGAAAATTGGTCGCAAATGTTAAAAAAATACAGCAGCATATAGAACCTCCTCTTAGTTTTAAAGCAAACAATTTATTTATTTCCCGGTATGTATAAGTGTTTATAAACCGAAATATGAATATAGTGAGTAGAGATGAGTTCGGTAGAAGGGCGTTGGGTGGTAGTAGGAGTCATCGGATCGCTCTGGAATAAACTTCTGTGTGAAGGTCAGGGCGCGAGTGACGCATGGTATTCACGGTCGATTGCCTAATTATGTCACGTTCCTGTTTTCATAATAGTAGAAGGGATGCAGCCAATGTTGTATGGTAATAATACTTTTTAAATGTATAATGGTTTTTTTAAATGCGACGGGATGTAATATGACGGAAAATCTACTGCATGGCTATTTGACGAATCTATGCAAATAAATGAAATAGAATTGTCTGTTTGTAATTTCAAATAAACAGTTTTACACTAATTACATATGAAACGGTACTGATATAAAAAAAATCATACATATTTGTCTGTCCGTCTGATTGACTAGCTAATCTCTGAAATGTCTGAACCGATTTTGACAGGACGTTCACTCGCCGATAACTAATCTTATAAGACAGAACGACGGAGTCATGGGTAACCAGCTTGTCTTAAGTAAATATCTTATTTACTACATACACCTCTTTTTTTATTTTTTTTTAATATTACATAAACGTACTTAAAAATGGTTATTTTTTGCAACATCAAAACAACTAACTGCAACTGAAATCTATTGTATTGTGAAATATGGATCCGACCTATTTGGCCAATAGTTCCATGTTAATAATAAGATTCAGATTTCGGCGCCGAAATTAACGTCAGTTACTGACCTTGTATCAATACGGCATAATGCCAATTAACAGTTATTCATTATCGCCGTCATGAAATTTTTTTACAAAAAATATGGCATTATATCGCAAAAATCCATCTAAGAAATCCAATCTAAAGAAAAAAAATCACATCACATTAGTTATATTTTAGAAACAGCTAAAAAGCTTTTATATGTTAAATATTAGTAACATCTATCTTCTTCTATTACATAATCTAACGAGACTGAACTAGAATAGTGCCATTATATTTAAATAGTTCCTATGGCCATCTTCCAACTCCGTCATGAGACCAGCAATATTGCAATTGTATCGGAATTACAAAAGTATCCAAAATTTTGTTAGGCATCCCAACCATATTAAAAAAAAAAGAATTGGTACGAAATACATATATATTAAGGAAGTGAAATAAAAACTTATAAAAACATCCAACTGACTTATTTGTTTTGCTCATGATCATTTATTTTATTCTACTGCAGAGTCAATGAACTCACAATACTCGTCTTGTCCATTAATAAACGTATTAAGCAATCACGCGACTCTGACGTAGATTTATAAATAAGGTATCGAAGTAGTTTTCGATATTTGGAAGCAGTTGTATCTAAATATATTATTATGATTATAGTGACTTATGAAGTAAAAACCAGTAAACCGCGAGTCACATTCGTGGACTCTTATGGTTCCGTTTTTAGTTTTTATTATAATGAAAATAAAATTGTAAACTGACAATGTTCTCAGGCGTTCGAACGGGTTGGACTCCTAAGAACTTTAACTAATAATTTGGTTGTAGTACCTATGTAAATGGTTGTCAGATTAAGGATTACATACCTTAAAAAAACTAAATTATACAAAAAATATATCTAATGTTTATATATATGTAGTAGATCTTAGCATGTTGGTACGTCAAAATCTGGTACGGAATGTATAAACTTTATAAATATTTATTTATTTATTTGCTTTGAAGATTACATTGTTCTTAGGAATATGTACACAATTCCATATTCAGCTCCATTTTGAGCACGCAAATTTAATACAATGTGAATATTTAATTACAAATTTAACAAATAATAATAATTAATATTAATCATAATGATTCCCTATATATAATAAAATGACAAAAGGAAATGTATGTTTTAATATTGAGTCAGTTAATTAAATTATTCATAATAATAATAATTAAGAACCGTAAAAAAAAAAATATTTTGCACACGAATATAGGAAAGAAGTAGTCTTTGACCCGAGTATCTTGTTTTATATTTATTTATTTATTTATTTATTTATAAACTCTTTATTGCACCAATCGAATTAATACATAAGAATTAGACAGAAAAGAGATATGGAAGTACAAAAGGCGGTCTTATCGCTAGAAGCAATCTCTTCCAGACAACCTTTAGGTAGAGAAAATATAACAAAAGTGGTAAGTGGCGCATGAATAGAATGGAAGAATATATATATAAAGGTAATAATAGGGATAGGATAATAATACCAATAAATATTAGAAAATAACACACATTATATATACTATATATAAAATATATACATACATATATAAATATATAAATACAAGTACAAAACAACAATGTCATATGCAAAGAAACAAGACACATAGCAAGAAGGAATACAGGGAGATTTAAGTGGGAAGGTAATGGGATTTAACCGAGCTCTTAAAAATGGGTAGTGATTGTGCGCTACGAATGGAGTAAGGTATAGAATTCCAAAGGCGAACAGCATGGACTGAGAAGGATTTACTGTAGAATGAGGAACTATGTGAAGGAGTTTTAAGGAGGAGATTTGATGCACTACGCAACCCATGGTTTTGTGCCTCTCCGAGAAATGAAAATCTTTCTTTAAGATAGTTAGGAGTAACAGGATTAAAAAGAATGTGAAGTAAAGAGAGAGTATATGCCAGTCACGGCGAAGGCGAACAGGGAGCCACTTGAGCTGTGAACGATAATGTGAAACGTGGTCATATTTGCGTAGTCCAAATATATATGAGATTCTTTTATTATAAACCATGATTATTTTCATAAATTCGGTTTGTTAACCAAATTGGTTAATCGTGGCAAATAAAAATAAATGAAACAGTATGATGACGAAAACAATAAACTATCTATTTCCGAGTTTGCCATGGTCTAACTTAGTAGTTCTTTGTTAGTCAGGCTATTAGATCAAAATTAGATTTAAACCTTCACTAACTAGACTTACTTTATCCAGACAATTAACAGACCTTAAATAAAACAAACAATCGGCTACTCTTCTTGTACAGATAAAAAAATCAACTCATAATAGAGTACTAGAAATGTCAAACATTTTTAAATTAAATGTAATACCATTACATTCAATACAACAAGCTGAAAATCCATCTGATGGTAAGTAGTAACCGTTGCCTATATATATGGCGGAGTTAACACCATACGCTATTTTCTACCAGACAACCATAGGTAGTGCAGAGAATAATTGTTATGAGATTTAGGTGTTTATACCTCTTATCGTGTAATTTCACGGCCCTTCAACCGAAACACAGCAAGTTGCTTGCCAGAATCATACGCACGCAGACGACTTCATAGTCTACCTCGTTTAACACATTTTGAATGCGAGTCGTTAACGAATCTTACTTTTATAAGATTCGACCTTAGTAAGATTAAAATAATAAAACAGTGAAAGAAATAAAAGAGTATTTACCAGAGCCACAACAGAATCGATGACGCGGTTGAAACGGTCGCAAAGAGCTCTCATGCTTTCGTAGGAGTGGGTGTCGTAGTCGCACAGGATGTTGTTTTCGAGTGCAGCCTTCATCTCTGGTAAGTCGTCGCACACCCACCTGGATAATATTACATACTGTATAACAAACATCTTAAAATATGCGTGTGTATTTATATACATATTACTATTATTATGGTACATGGTGTATTATATTATAGTGTGTTTATAATATGAAGTAAAATGGAACTCTTATGGTAATATTTTGTTCCTGTGTCGGCCTATTTTACATCACGATTACAGAACCAAATAATGCTATCCATTTCTTTGAAATATGTTTAGATGTTAGTAGTCTAATTACAATGGGAATGAAAATAAAATAATAAAAACATGTTCTAAATTATTATTATTTCTTATTGGATTGATGTTAATCTGACAGCATATTGCAGGTTTATAGAGATCTTTAGGCAGTGTGGTAACAACGTAATAGAATGTTTAAAATCACAGACAGTAGACACAGTAAATAATAATACTGTTACTTTATACCTATAAGGAAAAAAATTAAGGATCGTAGGTTGCATTGTATTATTTTCTGCTACTAGTTTAAACTGCATACAACGAAAATAAAAAGAGGGCAGTTTCAAGGCTATCAATAAGATGCTCGGTCGATATGAGGTCGCAATGTTAGAACTGGCGAAACCCACCACACAGAGAATTTGCTAACCTGCCAAACTGGTTCCTGTTTTATTTCCGACGTGTGGGAACAATAATAATAATTAAATGTTATAATGCAGAGCTCTATTGTATAATAATATTAATAGTTATAATACCATAAATAGCAACAAAATTCCATTACCATACCAGTAATGGAATTGGAATTGGATTAGAATAAATATTTATTTGGAATATTTTTGTTAATACGACAATTAGAAACTAGTATGTGTTTGTGCAATAAAACAATCAAACAAAACTTTTCCATTCTCACGAAGACACCAGCTATAACATATGTATGTACCTGGCTTTATAAGAACAGTCAAAGTAACAACTTTCTCATTCTGTTATTTTATATTTACATGTTTCCCTTCTAAGTCGTATGTCCTTCGAAGTTCTTAAAATGGATGCAAACTACTGACTGACTTAATTAAAAAGACAAAAACATTTACTAATATACAAATGATGATTTATCAAAGTATTTAATTGATCTTAATATTGAGTAACTCACCGTATGGTTTCCACTATCTCCAAGGCCCCATCGTGTTTGTCCTGAAACAACAAACATAAACATAGAACAAAATTCAACTAAATAATGGTATATATAATACAAGTGTCTCAGAATCATGTTGATGTTAATAGCTAAATGTATGCATACTAGCTGTCTATCCATGCGAAACTGTTATGTTGTCATCTGACCCCTAAGAATTATTTTTCTATACTGCAGTCATAAATACTTTTGTACACCAACACTCCACAAGAAATACAATGGTAAAAACACAAAATATGTATTGTTTTTTGTTTAAATTTTCTTATGTAAGACATGCACAGGCAAGTAACAAAGGATAGGCAAAGTAATGTAAGATAGTTTACTAAGAAAGATGTGATGTACATATTTCTACTGTTTTTGTACTGACTATTAACTGGCATTTTGCAAATAGTAAATATTACGTAAAGTAAACACCAAAATAATTATTTATGAATATAGGTCATTTTATTATACCTATCTATATCATCAGTATTCATGTATATCATTACAGATTATGTTTTATGGTATTTGGAAAGTGGATGTAGGACTATTTAAATGAACTTTATAAAGTTTGGCACAAAATTTGGCAAATAATGGCACTGTTATTTAAGAAATAAATCAATTTTTCTCAACTGAAGTAACTAGCCGAATTGGATGGTAGGAATAGTGATAAAAAATATGATGAGCACAAGAGTCTGACAGGTCGTATTAGCCCACATCCCAGTACAGGTAATTATGCCTAATTTGTACCTGCTAAAAAACTTCTATAATATATAGGCATTATGAAAGCAAGTAGATGTCAGCTGCGGTTCCTAGGATGGGTAGAGGAACAGGTACCTCCCTAACCTTTCAACTTTATTTGTTGCAAAAACAGACCTCATGCACTATAATTTTAAAGTTTATTTCAATTGTTATTTATGAAAATTATTTTAACAGGTTGCACAAAATGTAGACAGCACTATTTAGTTATTCTTGCTTTTAATGATATACTTTTTGTAAAAAATTACCTTATGCATTACAGCTATCAGTTTTATTTAGCAAATTACATTAACAAATGTTTTCATCCTGTGCTCAATAGATGGCTTTGTAGAAAAACAAATGACACAATTAAGTTAAACCATAGTTCAATAATTTATATTTTGTAGAATTCCATGCATTAAACAGCAGACAACCTGTTAAAATAAATTTCCTAAATAACAACAGAATCTGAGGTTATATTAGCAGAACTATTTAGTTAAAAAATATCACTAATTACAGCTGACTTTCATTAGGCCCTATAGTACAATTATCTTAACTATTATAGAAGTTTTTGGTTTGAAATTATTATTTAACCATTTGTTCATTTTCATTATATATAGCATTAGCCTCTAACATATGTTTCCTATGGACATCAATGATACTAAATTATAGAAAATAAGTCACATTACAAACAAATATAATTATATAAAACTCCTTTACATTTTTAAAAGTAACAGTTAGTTACTAATTAAATTCTAAATGTCATCTTTATAACTCACTTGAAAGTGTATGCACCATAGAATGTGTGCACATTAACTATGACTACAAAGTTAGTACTAGTACAGAGGTTATCCTATGTGCTCACAAAATTGCAAGGGTTGTCACAAAATCACACTTTAATTAAACTATCTTTAACAAAATACTAAAAAGGAGGATAACCTACAAAATAATGAACTACCAAACAAATATAATGTAAAAAATACTAGGTCACACAATAAATTTCTTCAGCTACAAAAAGCTCTGAGGTCTCAAAAAATAAAATTAGTTAAGTACTTTAATTAGTGTAGTGTACTAAGCTAAGAAGCATATTGCCATCAACTTTTAATATGGTAACAATTCAATAAGAAACTCAATAGACATCTTTAATTATAGGTAATTTTTCATTAATATATAATAATTTTGAAGTAACTCTTAATACCTCCATTACCTATAAATTATTTTAAGGTTTATCACACCACCTTACTACTGATTGCAGATACAATAGAAACTTTGTATTCATTAGTATGATTGTTAGTATTGCTCTGGATGACTTCCATGTACCTATATTATATTGTGTTAAATATAAAAAAATAATAGCTTAGTTTAGGACTTCATGGTGTTGTGTGAAGGGTCCTGGTTATTATAATTACCATTACAATAAAATATTTATTTAATTATTATTTGAATATCACTAAAACTGTCTTGTATTGTTTGCTTTTAATTACAATTCTTCTTTTTATTTCATATTTATTTATTTCCCAGCCTAAGAAAAATATTGATGTTTAGTGTAAAAGACCTAAAAATAAATAAAGTTAGTCAAATAAACTGAAACAAGTTTATTTGGACACACAAGATTTTTTTTTTGTAAAATAAACAACAATTACTTCTTTTTAAAATTATATATATCAAGAAATAAATGAAAAGAACAAGAAAGTTGGTTAACAAGAATACTTGTCAAAAATGTATAATCAAGCAACTTTTAAGGTTTATGTATAATACAATAAAAATAGGGAATGTTTTTAATTGTATTAAAAATATATGAATTTATCATTATACTTATTTCTACAATTAATGTTATTTTCTTATTTATAACACAATTATTAATCATATATTTCCATTTACATTCTTCATTGTGTAGACAAAACTTTTAATAAAATAAACTACAATGAATGACGAGTGAAAACTACGCAACAGTGTGTACATATCTAAAAAAAGCCGACACCTTGACAAAACACGAGGTCAATACACTCTTTATTGTAACCCATGTGATATGAAGAATAGCCTAATAATAATGTTATTCATAAACATTGCATAAAATTTTACAATGCTATAAAACAATTTTATTTATAAGGAATAATAACATGAAGTTTAACAAAAACAAACTTCATGTGAACATACCTTTTAAGAATCGTTGTGGACAGGACATTTGAGATTAGATATTTTAGACTTGTCTAACATGGATAGACAACCAGGCATTTCTTGACAACAGTGATATAAATGAGAGACAATTACATTCTGTCATGATCATTGATAAAGAACAACAACTAAGAAAGTAGGTGTAAGAAGAAAACAAACGACTTCCTTACCGAGCCATGACCCGAAGTAAGGGGCCATGTATAAACAACAGGTTCGGCGCCTGCTGGAGAATGCAGGCGTAAATCCAATGCCATGATAAGAAAACCACTGCATTAAAGCACAAGCTTTTCACTTAAACACTAAAATTATCACTATAAACATTAGGTATTAACATATTTTCACTGCACTTTCACACACACACACAATACGAACAACCGGGCGCCATGTTGAAATTATTTCCAAATTCCCATCATGGCCGCCTAAACGTGTGTTTTTTTTAATTGTACCTTAAGCAGAGACAAATAATTTTGCCATTATTATTTCCAATAAAAATATTAGTAACATTTGTCCAAAAAGTGAAGTTAATTTTCACGAAATAAGAGATGAATCGTAAAATAAGATTTCTGGCGTAAGGCTCTACTTTTTTTACAAACTGTTCACCCTTAAAAATTAATAGTCTTTGTTAAATTGGAATTATTAGCAACTGCGTCATTAAAACAAGACTAACTACCTTTTTCATATAACAAATTACCTTCGTATATTGTCATACTTCATAAAATATAGCGTGAAATAAATAATCAGATCAAAAAAAAATCATAAGAATATTTCTTTTACTATGTTCTTCTCCAATACTATTGGCTGGTATTCGCATCCTACCACACCAATACATAACAATGTACGTGGCTTGTGAGCTAATATACAAGATTTTTTAACTCTATTTAAAAACTATAGGTACTTACAATTGACAATATTACAATAAAATTATAGAAAAACTCGTTTGTGAGCAAGAAAGTTTATTTGCGTTGGCAATTCTGCTCCACAGAGTACTACATTTTATGATTACCTGTGGTACCAGATGACAGAAGCAATTTAAAAAATATTTAAATATTTAACGTTATTTCGTTCACTTAAAATTTACAAACTATTATTTTTAACTGGATATTCTCTTTGATAGGAACTTTATTCTTTGATCAATAATATCCTACTATTATCATTAACTATAAATTACAGATATTGCAAGTATTTTGTTATTAACAAACTACATCTATGGAAATTGTGCATGTTCAAGTGGAAAACTATAGTTGCTTTTTGAATTAATATACAAATATAATTATAATATTATTTTCAACGATAGTTAAAAGTTGAAAAAGTATTCCTATCATGGTCTCTTTAATGACGTCGCTGTGTAAAAACTACAAGACTCAAAATTTAAAGCAGTTAAAAGCTCTCTTTAGCTATCCTAAGTTGTTGTTAATTGAAAATGATTCAATTGTTCGGACTATAGACTTGCAAAGTAAAGAGACTGAACAATATGACATCGAAATGTATACTTCTGTTTATAACAACGAAATAGTAGACAGAACTCTACAAAAAAAATATCTCTGGATCATTCTTAGATCTGGAGAAATTAACGTACTAAATCTGAATACTGGTTCTGTTCTCAAACTTATTATTGACAACTTAACTTCCATGCCTCTGTATTTTAAAACAGATAGCTTTGAAAATATATATTTGATTAGCAAGAATGGAGACTGCTTTTTATCTCCCTATACATCAATTGAACTAGAAGATATGTTTGCACAAAAAACAGAACAAGTTACTGTAACCTTGAAGAAAGCCTCTGTGAGTAATTCTACATTGAAAATAAATGATTTTACTTCGAATGCAGCTTTCAATGGACTTCATATGAAAATTAAAAATGATAATATTGTTTTGAGATGTCCTGTAACTGGGCTGCATGAAATCATATCATCAAATGTGATGATGAAATATATTGTAGAATGGGAAAATGTTACAGTTCTGTCAAATGAGGTACACCTATGGGTGGTGGATTTAATGGATGGCAAAATTCTTCATAAGTTTGATGATGTTATGGAAAAATATTACCCTATAGGGTCGCATAACAACATTCTGTATTATATTACATGGGATGAGAACAAGGTAATATACATTTTTCTTAAGTAGGTTTCCAAACTAAAAATGTAAACTCAGTGTGCATAAAAATTTTTAAGCATTGTTTTTTTATCATTGATTGATGATAGTAGAAAATGAATGAAAAATTAAAATAGAACTAGTAATAAGTCTAACATATGTAGAGGTTTATTTGGACACTCTAAAATAATTTCAATTTTATTAAATTATTATACTTAATTTTTAACTAAAAAAATTAAGCTTGATATATTTTTGATTTAAACTTCACTCCCCATTTTGATATTTTTGAAGTAAATACAAACATAGTTTAAATTTTAACGAATAGAGATAAACTCACTTGCAATAAGTGGTATTGTAACAATTGGATTATAATGATGTAAATAACATAATGTTGCTACCTGTGTCCAGAAATAAGGTGTTATAATTATGTACTAATTTCAAGCTGTATATTATTTTTCATCATTTAAATAATTATATTTCTAATGAAATAAATTGATGCATGGAATAATGGTTCCAATAAATTACTTTTGGGTGATAGTGTTATTTTATGTTTTAATCTACTTACATAATTAACATATTACTTTGATGGCCTCTGTTGACTAGGTCTGTGGTCCACATCACTTTACTTCCAAAGGTTGTGTTCAATTACTTGTACAGTACAAACATTCATATCAATGATTATGGCTGTTTGTATCGGTTTGGGTGTTTTCTATGTATGTTGTGTATGTATTTAGAAATAAATATATCTAAGTATTTATATCAGTTGTCTGGTACCCATGATACAAACTCTTTTTACCTTGGTACTAAATGGTGCTGTATGAATTGCTCAGGGATACTATTATTATTGAGTACCTACTAATTATACTATACACTAATATAGCATTAATATAAATATGTAGTCAACTCTTAAAATTCCAGGTTGATGTTTGCTGTGGATGGAATCCCACTATGTCTTTGGAAAAATCTGAAAATAGTTGCTGTTTAAATAATTCATTTTATAATGTGTCATCACAAGAAGCTCTTAAACTACAAACTAAGTCTTTAATTGAAACACTAATATCTCAACCTGAGCACAATCAGGTATTTGAACAAGTGCAACAATTGTTTGAAAAAATTAATGACCTTCCCTTTTTAGCGGAAGCTGCATCAAAAATTTGTCAACATAACATAATTTATAAGTCAGTTTTATATCCTCTTCAAAACCGTATATATACATCGGGCAATTGCGATCTAATTATTTTTATGGCCGATTTAATTGTAAAAATTGATTTATTAGAGTACCTACAATTTCGAAACAGTAATGATTATGAACAAGTAAATTTTTTTGATAAAAGTTTTAAACAGCTTTGTATACTGTTTCTAACTAAATCTGATTTGGACTTGGCTACAATTTGTTGGTTGAAGTACTCTGAAATAAAGATTACACTTAATCAAGAGGACATTGCAGATATTTTGTACTCTATTCCATACAATATTAAAATGGGTGCTCTTATCATATGGCTAAAAAACTTCGTACCTACACTCTTAGATGAAAACCCTTTCTTTATTGATTTAATTGTTAAGTGGACAATTAATCGAGTATTTGAATTAGAGCAGTCTGGATATTGGCCAAAAATAGGAATTAAATTCATTGAGGAAATAACAAGTGTTTTAGAGTTATCACTTAAAACAGTGTCAATTAGACCTATATCTATGGATGATATAGATACACTGAAAGGTCGAATCTCATACATCCTTGAATTAAAAGAGAAATACAAAATAAACATGTTATTGAGTGAACTTAGTTCTCTAAATCCTAATGAAGTCGCCCTTATTATGTTGCATCGTTGCTATACTGAAGATTTAGAGATCTTTCTGCAGGATTATTTGCCATGTTATGCTACAAGACATCTTTTTGATATGGATGATACACTTCAAACATTCATAGAAAATGAAGCAACTTCTGGTGGAGGGAGTGTTGATGGTTGTCGTTTAAAAATTCTGCTCAATTCTTTTCGTTTAACTACAACTAAATTAGAATGCCTCTTACAAGTCCTAAGGTTACTGGATGTACCATGGAATGCCATAATTATTGATTTAGCCATCACTGCAGCTGCATCAGCTACAAAAGATTTTACGGTGACTGATACAGATCGTTCATTAGCATATGAAATACAGAAAGAACTTAACTATGCTAATGTTAAAGTCATTTTAAAAAAATATAATTTTCCATTAACATGTACTGATTATGTATTGGTTCTTCATAAAATAATGAATTCACAAATAGTTAATTTGCATGATCTAAAGGTTGTTACAACAAATTTGACGACATGTAAGAATTACGGTCATATATCGTATATTTCAAGATGTCTTCAAGATTGTGACGCTAGAATGGCATTGGACTATTTTAAAAAATTATCAACTTCTGACAAAAAAATCTTGTTAAAATCTGTCATGTCTAAATATGAACAAATAATTAATAAGAAAATGAATACAATTATCGAAAAGAATTATTTGGACTTTCTTAAGGGAACTCAAATGTTGAATTTCAGTCAAATAAAAAATATTGAAACATTGTATTACCTAAAAAAAATATATAAAATATCTTTAAATTTGAATAAATTATATGTTGAGAATTGTTGCATTAAAGAAACAAATTCATGGTTTATTAAATATGGAGAAACCACCACTTCAGGACAATGTGGTTGCTTAACGCAATTAATATATACTAATCAATCACACTATTCCATGCTGATGGGACAATTACGCAAAATTTCCACACCAAACCACTCAGCACGAAAGTTTGTTGAGAGTCTTCTTAATACATTCTTTAAATGCAATGATAATAATTTGTTCTTTGCAACTTTTGTTTCGCTATTATCTGATTTTAAGGATGGCGACAATTCTTTACTCTTACTTGATGCAAATGAAATATTGATAGAATTATTAATCAACTGTGCTGAAGAAAATTTGCACTGTATTGCTGAAAAATATTCCATTATAAATGCATTAATAAATGCCAATATTATTCAAAGAAATCTATCTATTGTCTGGAAGTTCCATTATATATTTTTACCTATGTCATCAGTTGCCGGTGTTAATGATTTAATAAACTTTTATAAGTTACTAACTCCTAAACATACTGATATAATATCTCATTCTTCTGAAAGGTGTGATTTTATACCATTTACTATGATGTCGAGTATTATGGTAAATGCAGTACATTCGGGTCAACCGTTATGTAATTATTACTTTGAAAAAAGGGACAAGATAGCACAAAAAAATTTAATTAAAATTTTGAGTTCTAAAAACTATGATGAAGTTCTATTAACAGCTTTATTGGTTATTTTGAGCAAGTACAAAGAAATAAAAAATCAAAGAATGTGGATTTTAGAAATCTTGCAAGGACAAAATGAGTCTTTGTCTCCTGCTGTTACGAATTATCTTATGATGCCTTTAATACGACGTGCATTTCTATTTGATTCTAGTTTGAGTGGAAACTCAATATCCTGTTCACCTCAATACATGTTAAAAAGTAAATTTAATATCAACTTGGCTGAATTTGCTCTTCCTGATAGTAATGAAGAAACGTGGGATGTTAAGGTTATATTATTTCATGTGCTAAGAGAAAATCCAGATACTTGTTATAGCAGGCTTTTTGATTTGTGCCGAACATTGAATTTATCTGTAGATGATGGATTATCTTTACAATTGATAGCTCTTCTCACAACTTGGGAATTAAAGTATAAGGTAATTAACGATGATTTAGATTGTCCCCATTTACATTTTGACAACAATCAAAAGGAAATAACTACTAAATGTTCAGTGATATGGGAAAATATTGATCATAAAGACTTTTTAAGAGATATTTTAAATGATTTTTGGAAAAATGGTGAAGTTACTATACATGGCAGATTGATTTCTATAAATCCTTATTATTACGAAATATACATTTGTATATACTACTTGATATTTGGTTCATCAATGGAATTACGAAATAAACGAGAATACTTTTTACTTAACTTTCTAAAAGGTTATAGAAGATCAAGTGCACCCAAACAATATGAATTTGAATTATTTTCTGTAAAAGGTATATTTCCGCAAATCGGTTACTATCGCCTACCATTTCATTTATTTCTGCGTGACGATATGTGGTCTAATTTAAAATCCGAAATTACGCTTGAAACATATGAACGGTGGATACCTAATGTCGGATTGTTGTCGCTTGATCCTGACTTTCAAATTGCGAAAGATATGATATGCAGCAATGCTTTGAAACAAACCATGACTACAAGAAAATCTGATGATGTCACTAATATCCATACAAAAGAGAGTGAACCATGGCGGCTTTCTAGTCGACAAGAACCATTACTTCGTGCTGCACATCGATGTGTAAGTCATATTGCTAATATGGAATGGGCTGGTGCCTGTCTTTTTTATGTTCTTCAGGGCTGTGCTCGTGGTGCCGACCAGGTAGCGGCAGCTCAATTATGTTATCAATTTGCTGAAAAATGGGCAGCATTACAGCCAGGTGTTAGGGCAGTTCGACAAATGGAACGCTTGCATTCTACTTTATCAACCCGTCATGCTTTACATAAAATAGAATGGAATTGTGATGAATTTGTTCGTCTTTCGACAGAACCCGCTCAACTCATTCGTGCTATGTATTTGCATCCTAATTTTGTTGAAAAAATGAGCCGACATGATGTTAATCGAGCAGCAAATGAAATCGCAGATAAAAATGCTATTAATATTAGTTCAATTAGAATTCAAATTTTAGAAAATATTCTCGAGAAGTCGAATAATGAAAATAAACATAAACTATTTTTAGGCTTGAATACTAAAGAATTAATGACTGCAAAATATATATTAAAAGCCACTTGCCCAAAAATGGGGGCCATCTATTTATCTCGAATTGCATTTGATGATGAAAGTGATTTTAATAAATGTAAAAAACTTCGAGCACTACAATGTTTAATGAGTGTAATAGACACTGACGCTGCTGTAAAAGTAACAAATAGAGACCGCGATTCTTTGTGGTCATCGCTTTTAGAATTAATAAGCATAGTCAATTTAGAGAATATTGATATGCCTTGGGTTATCGCCACATTTATGCAAGACAAAATAAGTGCATTGGATCAATTATTACAATCGTCAGGGATTAATGTTGAGGCTTTAAAAATAGCATCAGATATCGCTCGTCGATTTGGCAACAAACAGACTATTCGTAATATTGTACCATTTATGTTACGTGCTGGTTTATATGAAGAAATGATACCTTTATTACTTAAAGTATCGTCACCACTTAACGATATATTGTGTACTGCTTGGCGTGCAGTCATATTATCTCCATTTCAACGTGCTGATTATCCGATTACAGAAAATCAAAAGAGAAAATGTCTAAATGCTATAAATTTATTACCGGTTTGTCCAGTGATTAAAGACGAAGATTTGAAAGAAATTTGGAAAAATTGTATAAGATGCAAGTGTTTTGGCATAGGTTGTCTTGTTTTACCATACATGACTTTCGAGATGAGACAAACGTTACCGGAATTGAAAAAAATCGATAAAAGAAATCTCATAGTCAGTCTCAAAAACCTACATGCTGAAACATTTCTTGTGTCTGGTGCTATGTTTGTTATTGAAAGTATGGGATCTAAAGTTTGCCGATAGTTTAATTAGAAGTTCATTCATCATTCATAATTTAAGTGTTACGCTCTTGTCGGTGGAGCAATTAGAACTACATAGTTATAAATATTATGTAGATATAATAAGTCGCAATATTACTGAATGTATAAAATCGAACATTTAATAAATCTGTGTTGGTTACTAACAGTATTGAATTATATTATTTTCCAAATACAATCGTACTATTATACTGTACTACTTCTTCCTGCTAATATAATAAAGGCGAAAGTTTGTTTGTATGGATGAATATACAGATTGTGAGTTGAAAGGGGATGTTGTCTGATGTAATGTGGACTGATGATTTTATTGCTAGTAATGTATCATGCCAGGTTGACCTCTACGCGCTCGTCCTCCATCCTCCTGGGAACTATCGTGATAATTTTTTGGTTAATTTGTCACGATGGGCTAATTGATCTGACCTCATGCTCATCTTATCCTCCACTGGTGCCCTGCCAGCGTAAACCGTCAGTGTAGGCGGGTGCATTACTCCATTATCATCTATAATATATATATAGCCCAACAACCCACGACGGCCAAACATACGTCTTATTAGTAAATGTGAAAGTTCTTGTATGTGTGTCCCCAACACAGGTAAGAACGATCCCCACACATGAAACCTGGATCGTGGTTCCTTTGGCAGGTAACAGGTAACAAAGGTATAAAAATTCCATTTTTCCACATATTGTTCGTAACAGTATATACTTAACGTTATTTTATTAAAGCTGAAGTTTATATATATTATTCAGATAACTATTAAACTGCGTTTCCTTTATTACCAGACAGTTTTGTTGGTTCTATCATGCTACCATACGCATAGAATGCGTATATTGGGTAACAACGGTGTATATAAATTAATATTAAATTCGTTAATTTATTCACATATTGCTCGTAACAGTATTATAACTTGCGCTGCTCATTGCCAGACACTTAGTATGTATGTAATAATACATGAAGCAGAAACTTGTTCGAACCATTGCGTAGTGCAACCACACCTTAGTTTATATAGTGAAGGAGTGCAGGATGCTAATATTATAGTTATTTGAGTAAGAAAATAAATCTGACATAGATATCAGAGCAGAGACCAGCACCAGTCCTTACAAGAATCATCCGATCAGATATAATTAAAATACGTGACTACATTAATATTTCCTGTACATCGTCAAATTACTAATATACATTGAGTAAGCACTCATTGTTAGTGTGAAAGACATAAAACTGTAAAAAGTATGTATATGCGTATTATATTATATTTTTTAAACTACGATGGTGGCAAACAAGCATATGGCTCATCTGATGGTAAACGGTTAATGCAGTCTATGGACACCGGAGAAATCAGGGGTGCGTGTTACCGTCTCATAAGAAACCTTAAACTCTCTTAACAAACCCAATGCTGTAATCTTTCGAAAAAACCTCGGCAGGTAGTTCATTCCACAATGTAAGTATACACAGGAGGAAGCTCCTCTGAAATCTTACGATAGACACTAAACAATTCTCTGTCGATAGCGAGCTTCGCGATGGTATGATGAAAGGTAGACTTAGGCATTATATATACAATTGAATTACTAATATGATTAAATTTACATGAAATGCAATCCAAAAAGTATAATGCAACACTAAATATTTATTTTAATTGCACATGGTAATGTTGACAAGACATTAGATGTCACTTTGAGAAGCGCGATTGACGTTTCTTTGTTTACGTTTTTGGTCTCGAATGAATATAGGAATATCTTTCAAATCTTTAAAAATATTGTAAACTATAAAAGTATAATAAACTATAAATACAGTAATTTAGTTTATATTAGAATTAACAGAATCTATTGGAAAATGTCTGATTTTGATGAAAATGATTTCGATAGTTTAAGAGATATTCATGATATTCACGATGAAATTGAGAAATACAAAAGGAACCCTGAAACTTCTGGAATGTTTGTTTCTGGCTGGGATGATGCCGATCAAGACGTTGATTTGGTCAAGGATCCGAAAGGTAATTTTACCATTATTTGCCCCATCACGGGCAATGCAACCTCTATTCGGTCCCGCTGGAACCTATCGTGACTTTATCACGGTGCTAATTTCCTAATGTTATCTTCATCCAGTAACAGAGACAGGACTGTCTTTTTAGACACTAAAATAGCGGTTATATGTTATGAAAGTCAGAATCAATTTTTTCCTATTTACCTGCTATGGAGGAACATGAGGTAGTTATTGTTCTCTATGCATTTGAGAAATAATGTTAGTTCTGTAATGACAGTTTCCTATTTTAATATTTCAATTCCTATTTTACATATAATACATGTTTTGTATGTGTGTTACATCTTCATTAAAAGTATTGTAGTCCTGAATATCATTATTTATATTGCTGAAAATTAAACCTTTGGATGATAAAGCAATATACTGAACTATATAACCATCATAAAGTACTTATATCATATCATACTACTGATAATAAATAAAAAAAAGTAATTGCATAAAAAGGGTAATTATATTTCTTTCTAGTAAACAGTGGTTTTATTTTGTTCATAAAATTACAATTTTGTTATTTTGTTTTGTAGCCAATCCAGTAGACCATGTATTATGGGCCGCCGAAAATGGTGAACATGACACTCTGACAGACATATTAACATCTCAACCAGGACTAGTGTTTGTGCAAGATTCTGATGGTTATTCCCCCCTTCATCGGGCTGCTTATGGTAACCATTTAGCTTGCATATGTTACTTACTCAGTGCAGGAGCTAGAGTGACTTCTACAACTGAACATGGATGGACTCCTTTACATTCTGCATGTAATTGGAATAATTATAAAGCTGCTGCAAGGCTACTGGCTGCTGGGGCAGATCCTACTGCTCTGTCTGAAGGAGGTAATATTCCCTATTACTAAATTTGAATATTCATTTTTATTTGTAATGTTAAAAATAGACTAGATGACCACAAAGGTACAAGCAAATTGTATATGAATTAAGAAAGGTGTTAATTTTCACATGGAGCCTGATTTTATTTACTTTCTTAGAAAGGGTAATAGAAGATATCTTAATTTACGGTTTGCCTAAAAAACTGTGTGTATAGATATCGCAGTCTTACCAATTTCAGCTGTTAAGTACCTTTCTTTATAAGCTTTGTTTCTGTTGTAGAGTGTGATTAAGCAGTGAATAACTGAGTGGGCAGTTACCAGTGGCAAGGCATGTGCCATTATTTATTAAAAATCGGTAATAATCATATATGCATGTATAATTCCTAAAGAATCTAATGATATATAACAAAAGAAGTATCGAATTAATATAAATGTTTAAAAAGAATGAGCTGCCAGCCATGAATGTCACTCAGTAATAACATGTCTGTAGTAAGTCATAAGGATTAAAAAAGATATGGTGAAGCATGGCACAGAAAAGTTTGGGAAACATTTTACTTGTGTATTACTGTAGTATTTGATTAACTGATATTTGATAAATAAATTTACCTTATCTCATTTTAATAACTCCTTCTGCATGCGTTGCATTTTACCTGTTTTTTTTTTTTAATAAAGAAGTTTATCTGATTTTAAATTTACTGGAGATATATACATAAACATTCCAAATGGTCGTAAAAAGTACAATATCAGAATTAATCAATTTGTTTTTAGGCCAGACACCACTGCACTTAGCAGCAGCGATTAGTCATTGCAAATCAACATTACTAATTTTGATGCTTCGTGATGATATAGTTGATGTAGCTAAGACACGAAATAAGTCTAATGAAAGACCAGAACAGTTGGCGTTAGGTCATGGAATATATGCACCATTATTTGAAATGGCATTACCAGCAGCATCATACATCCGGTCCCCAGCTTTTACATATAATCCTTATGTTAGAGAACAAATAAAATAAAAAAATTTGTTAAACAAATTAGTAATTTTATTTATTGCTTGGACTTTGTCCGCGTGGAATTTTGCATCATTACTTTACTTTTCTAATATAAAAGTAGTCTAAATTACTCCTTATTACATCAGTTACCAGCCAATAAGTCTCGTAAAAATAGATCCAGCCAGTTCAGAGATTAGCCGGAACAAACAGACAGAAAATTACAAAATATTTGACAAAAATTGTAAAAAATATTATTTTGGTGTATGTACCGTATGTATATCCATACGCATGTAGTATAAAACGGTTATTTCAATAGTACAAACAGACATTGTAATTTTATTTATATGTATAAAAGGACATGATTTTTTTATACATTATACAATATTAATAGGTACGTAGGTATCGATTGATCATTACATTAACAAAGGGGTGTGTAATCATCGTTGTGTTACTTTTAAAACTGCAGCAATGGTCTACAAAATATCTCCTACTACCACATCTATCAAAAATCATGGCGGTGTCATGGAACAACAAAATTAGCAAAGATATTTTTTATGTTTCTTTCCTTAGAGCAGTAAGTTGTGCTTTTGAAGAAAATTTTAGTTGTTACTACATGATGTGTGGCGGTGACTCCGCAATCTCAGGACACTATCATCTCTAAGAGTATTGGGATTCTCGGTGTCGATAATAGCTCTAGCACAGTTGAGTTCCATACTCCTCCAGGAGAAAAGGCGGACCTAGATATGGACACCAGCTCATTCCTTTTGACTCGGATCAGAGACGTTTCATGAGAATTGTCGTTGATCTTGATTTCTCTCGCCTCAACTTAAGTGGTTCGATACACTTAGGTTGAGGCGAGATTTCACTTCGCTTTGTGTGTTCTACCATATATACAACAGACTATATTCTGAGGAATTTTTGGACATGATGCCTACGGCTACCTTTTACCATGGCCATCAACAGGGAATTCATCCCAACACGCTAGAACCTAATTGGTCTTGGACAGTGCAGTTTCAGAGGAGCTTCCTTTTGCGTACACTTAAATTGTGGAATGAACTTCCTGCCCAGGGTTTCTTATGGGACTATAGCATGGGGTTTAAAAGGAATATTAAGGTTTCTTAAGGGTCAGCAATGTGACACGCCTGGAGTCTCACGTGTCCATAGGCTACGGTAACCATTTACCATTGGATGGGCCGTATGCTTGCTTGCCACCATCGTAGTATAAATATGTATATATATATATATATATATATACCGAAAGCATTTCATATTACTTACTGCAATAGCACGAACATGCAAAAAAAATAGTGATATACTATTTTGAATAAATAAAAGCAGGCTGTAATATATGACTATTTTTTATTGTCAATATTTAGGGTTAATTATGATATAATAATCATTTGAACCGGAAAGGAATTACTTAATTTTATTAATAAAATTAAAGTAATTCGTTTACGAGGTCGTTGCTGCTCAACCCAACCTCGGAGCCGCATGTGACTTTCGTTTTCGACCGAGAGGAAATAATCTACGAAAAGTCTCTGGCTACACTTCTGCAAGTTTATAACAGACCGTTTTCATATCAGCAATTATGAATCATCATCATGTTTAAATAAAAACTATGATTGCTAGTAATTCTCATGTTATTGTCAGATGAGATGTGTTCAATCTGAGTATAAGTTTTAGTCATGTTTTCTCTCCGCTCCTCTCTCTCCCAAAGAAAATTGGCTGAATGTGTATCTATATTAAATTTAAGTAATGTTTTTCCCGCCTGGTATGAAGAAATAGTCAATATCATAGTATTTTATAAACGTGACCTTAAAATAACGTTTATAATTATTAATTTTTTGTTCCATCGTGTTTTCTTTTTTTTGTGCTTTACTTTTAAAACCTCTTTTTAAGTCAATAGATTTCTGAATTTTTGAATTGCTTTCAGTGTAAATATGCTCTTTTGTCTGCTTGATAGCATATTGATAACTATCAGATAAATTATCAAATATTTCAGGAGAAATTTCCATTTGAGGCAGTTTTGATTTTCCACTAGATCTGATAAGGTCCTAAAAAAGAAAGGTGAATTATGAGCGACTGGATTTTGTATAAATTCTCACATAAACTGTTGGCTTAGAAACATGCCCATATTTAATTGAGAACCTATATTTAAATCAATAAGATTTTAATGTGATTTGGTAAGTAGATGCTTTTCCGCAGTCTACGTTTTTATTATCCTATTTAGCTGATTCCGTTGCCGAACCATGACCTCTGGTATCTTTTAGACGAGGTTGTAAATCACTACGCTACAACGTTCTCATTCTCAAAGCAGTAATTAATCCATTATTGTTAAATTTTGGGTAAAACAGAACTACATTTTAAACCATAAAAATAATTTTTAACATTCAATGATCCACAAATTTAAGAAATTATAGTAATGTAAAACATGAATATAAAAATTACCATAAATATGTTCATTTGATTCTGTAACAAGATTGTAATAGCATGACCTGTGCGACCTGCTCGTCCTGTTCGACCCACTCTATGGATATATGTTTTTATGTTTCTTGGTGGATCATATGAAATAACGTATATACAGTTTGGTATATCAATGCCTCTGGCTAATGCATCAGTACCAATCAGTCTGAAATAGAATAATGTTAATTACTACTTGTTTATTACAGCTTTTATTAATTTCCATAATTAGCCATAGTAAAAGTAGAAGCGAGTCAAGTTTCAGGGACTATTTTAATACCAATATCATTGATAATGATATGGTATAATATGGCAAGATCAGTTAACCCATTCTGACGAATCCACAAGGAATTAACCATGTTGGTTTCTAGGGTTAAACTGCGTAGAAATCGATCTGACATTAGTATGCTGTTGAACTTGGAATTATTTAAATATATGGACTGTCAACGCAATGATCAGTAATATTCGGCTACAGGCAGGAGTGTATAACTGTATAGTCTTAGTAATTGTAATTATTAAATTATGTTTATTTTCAAAGATTACATCTTTCAAATATTACTTTGTTTTGCTGCAAATATACCCAACAGTCATGTTATCTTGTGCGCCGTTTTTGAGAAGCTATTGGGCCTAATCCCAGTGTTAGGCCCAATAGCTTCTCGAAAACGGTGTCTGTTGGTGATATTTTAAAAGAAAGCAAAACTGAACTTGGTAGTATCATCTTTTCTATCACTTGAGATCAGAGCAAGTGCAGAGATATTAAGACTAATGTCAGCTTATTTTTATCTAAGGTATTTATGCAATTTACCTTGCTATTATATATATATATATATATATATTATATAGCTTTTAAATATGGTCCAGCATATCTATATATATTATTATTTATTAACTATATTATCTATCTATACAATATATATATATAATTTAGAGATAGACATGTCAATGGACTATGTATTCAGTTGCTTGAATGTCTTGCCTGTTTAACTTACTTGGTAATAATTGATTTTCAGTTGAATGAAATTCTAGGCACATGAATATCACTATATATACTGGAATATTTAAGGAAATAAGTAGTAGCAGTTACCTCAGATAATAATAAATATACATACACATTAATTTCAGATTGGGTGAACTTCTTTAAAACATTTTCTCTTGTTGATCTATCTAATGCTGAGGATAACTCTGCAACTTTTAAATTACCATTACCCCAAAGATTCAATAATACAGTTAATCTGTGTGCAGTTTGTGCTGCATTTGTGAAACATAAAACTTTGTTCCACTTTTGCTCCACCAAGAAATGATACAGAACTAATGGTTTATTTTCAGCTGTGCAAGTTATATATTTTTCTGTTAGTTCTGCTGGGGTTGTATATTTCCTAATATGATTCTCATCTTCAAAATTAACAGATGCAGCAGAGAATAGTTTGGGCTGGAAAAGGCCCCATTGGTCTAGTTTCTCAGGGTCTTGAGACAAAGTCGCAGAAAACATCAATTTATGTGGTGAAGCTTTTTGTTCAGTGATACTATTCCAACTCAGTGGTGGTACTTTGCCAGTCATTAATTCATTTTCTAATTTAATATGTCTTTCTAAATGATAAAGCCAGTCATTTTGTATATTATCCATAATTCTGTCAGCCTCATCAATAACTAATAATTTTAAGCATTTCAAAGAAAACCCTTTAGTATTTTGGATGTGTTCTACTAATCTTCCAGCGGTGCATACTATTATATCTACTTCACTGACCCACCCTACTGATTCAGCTGAAAAATAAGATTTATTTATTTTATATTTATATAGATTATCATAGTTAATAGAAGTACACAAAATTATTACATACTATATCGAACTATTTGTTGTTGTTCTTGATGCAGTGGTGTAGAAGCACTCAGTAAAGCAACTTTTAAACCAGTCTTTGTACAATACTTCTTAAATACTTTGGCAACTTGAGTTGCTAGTTCTTGCACAGGTAGAACAATTAATGCTTTTACATAATTACCAATGCTATTCATTAGAATCTGTAAGTAATACATTTTGTTATAAATAATAATCTATATTAACGATGCACTGAAACTATTGCACTATATTTTTCTGTTTGTGGTGGTAAAATATTTACCTGTATCACAGGTAAAACAAATGACAGTGTTTTACCACTTCCAGTTGGTGCTGAAACACAAACATCATGTGGCCAGAGAGCTGTTTGTTTGTGTTGATTAAGAATAAATGGAATTACATGTTCTTGCACTGGGAACAGATGAAACACTCCTTCACTAAGTAATGTGGATTTCAGAATATTATGTAACCACTCCTGTTTCTCCACAGGACATGATAAATTTTGCAGGTCAGTAGGTACACTATGTGGATGGGACAGCCAATAGGGTAACACCCTTTGTACCTACACAATATAACATTAATAATATCTTATAATTAATAATGAAATAATATTTTTATTACAAATTCTTAAGACATAATAAATACCTTTATTTTTTTCTCAAACTCCTTTATACCTAATACTTTAAATTCATGTAAATTTTGCTTTTGTATATTTGGAGATTTTATTGTACCCGTTGCAGCTACTTCTTGTTTATGATATTCTTGAATATCCTTTACTTCATTTTTGTGTGTTACCTTTTCGTCATCAATTGCCTTTACTTCTTTAAGTATTATATTATTTGATTGCTTGTGATCTACACATGTTTTCCTTCTTTCTTCAATCTTTTGTTTTAATTTTTCTAAATTTTTTGATTCTTGATCTACCCAGTCTACTTCTTCATTATTATCTCTATATCTACACAAAAACTTTACATTTTCAAAAACAAAATATTATAAGAATTCTTTTAGTTACCCAGTGGAACTACGTACATATATTTTATATATTAATCAAGTATATAATAACATGGAATGCATTTGTTACTTTTAAATAAAAATTTAATAACAGACTTACAAAGTAAATATTAGTTGGTAATGAAATGACTAACGAAAATAAACAGAAGCCCTATGTTATGGGTATTGTCCGATTTGAACAGTACACCGGTTGGTATTGGGTTTCGTTTGATACACGAAATATACTTCAACTACTACTACTTTAAACTCTCCTATGTAATTACCAAGAATGACAATTATATGTTTACGCCTGTTACGCGGTTCACCGAGAAGAGCGGATTCTAAATAAATCATTATATTCAATAATGCATACCCTGATGATTTTACTTATCAAACTACACAAAATTTCCCCTTGTATTGGAAACTACTTGGCCCCAGAAAAGCTGCGGATCAGTGGTCGTAACGAGATTATAAGTTTAAGGCATAAAATAACACAAACCTGTTAATAACGAATAGATCCATTATAAATAGTAACACTGAAACGTAGAATTGCAATTATATTACTACTATTGATTCAGGAGAGAACTTTAAACTTTTTCGATTTATAAAAATTAAATAAAGGCTGTTTCTATAATAAGTTTTTAGGTTACTTCAGGTTATTTACAAATTAAACAACATGACCATAATGACAGTACAGCACAGATCAACAGTCACAGTGCAGTTTAGATTTTATCTTGATCTGTCCTCGTATGTTTTAAGGTTGGCACCCCCGGTAATGGCAAGTCATTGCTGTCAAGTGTCAGTCTTGTAATTTTGGCCAAATGACATGGAATGGAATTGAAAGAAAAATAATTTCGCTTACCAGGGTCTCGCTGGAACAACTCTTATTTTACACCTAAATATTCGTATAATATTTCAAATGGTTCTTCATAAAAGATTTTCTCTTAAAATTGTTTAGTTCTTATTTTATTTGAATCACTTATTCCGTGTTTATATTGTCAAAGACTGAAAATATCTCAAAATGGCTAGTGTATCCTATCAAATTGCAAATCTTTTGGAGAAGGTAAGCCGGCAATAATAAGTGAAAATAATGTCTTAAATAGCTAATTTGAGTTGACATCATAATTTAATTGATTAATTATTTCAGATGACTTCCAATGATAAAGATTTCAGGTTCATGGCAACTAACGATTTAATGACAGAGTTGCAAAAAGACAGCATAAAACTTGATGATGATTCAGAAAAAAAAGTGGTTAAGATGCTTCTTCGATTACTGGAAGATAAGAATGGCGAGGTACAAAATTTAGCTGTGAAATGGTATGTATGCCCAAAAAATATATGGGTTAACCTAAAAGTTAATTTAAGTAATATATTTTTGAAAGATTTTTTTTGTATAGTTGGTAAACTGTGAAAATTAGAAATAACACATTTTTCAATACATATTTCGTGTATACTCTCTTTATATTACAACTTAACATGTCACTATTGTTAGGTTGCCAACCACAAATTAAAAAACTAGTATTTGAAGTTGATAAAACAGGGACTATTCAGTTTAAAAATAGGATGCAGTAATAGAGTTGTAATATGTAGTGAAAATAGGTGAAGGAATGTTTTAGGTTTTTTTATTATAAATTGGAACCATATTTAATTTATAAATTAAAAACACAGTATGCAGTTTATATATTATTCAGAATATCCCAGGACACTACAAAAAGTAAGACATTTCCTTGGAGAACAGGCCATTTGCTAATTCTACATTATAGAAAACTATTTGACTAGATGGTGCACAAGCTATCTATTGGGAGCAGACTTTAAAATATCTAATTTTAGGCAATATTGAAATAATTACATATTATCTCTCCGATACAAAATCAATATCACACTGTTGCCAGGTTTTTGTGATTATTAAATATTGTCAGAAATTAATATTTATTACTGATTTTGTAGTTTATACTCTATTGAAGTGTGGGTGTTTATTTAAATCATATTAACAAAATAATTATAAAGTATATGTATTAATAAATATAGGTATGTTGTATCAATACAGTTTTTTAATTGTCATATATTTCACCAAAATAGAAAATAAATGATCTTCATATTGTGCCATATTTCATAAAACATCCACTTAGTTAAAAAATTTTGTTAGCAGTTTCATGGAAACCACAAAAAGGTTTCTTTTTTCGGTTATTTAACTTGCAAGTTAGTAATGGAAACACTAGTGTAGGTATGTGAATTTTAAAATAATGTGGCAGCTTTTAAAAGTTTAAAACTAATGGTCTAAAATAGAAAATTACAATTCAACAAGTTTTTACAGCCTAAACACAGAAGTTAGACAACAGAGTCTCAATTGACAATATGATAATTGTCAATTTAGACTTCAATATAATAAATTTTAATGGACTATCTACAGTTAAAAAATGTGAGATAATATACATTCTCAAACAATTCTTATTATTGGAAATAGATGGTTTCCAGAATACAATTATGCAGATGTTTACAATTTGTGGTAGTCAATTCTCAGAGAACCGTCATTGTTCTTCTGTGTCATATGATGTTCTGTATTCTCATATAAAAAATAGCAATATTTTTATTTCAGCCTAGGACCCCTTGTAAATAAGGTAAAAGAGTTTCAAGTTGAGAGCATTGTAGAGACTCTTTGTGCCAACATGCTCTCAGACACTGAACAGTTGCGGGACATAAGTAGCATTGGCTTGAAGACTGTTATATCAGAACTTCCATTGGGTTCCAGTACTCTTGCAGCAAATGTATGTAAGAAAATTACTGGGAGACTGAGCAGTGCTATTGAAAAGGTGTGTTTAGACTTTGGCGTAAATACTAATAAATATCTTAAAATTGTATTATAGTCAGTGAGATGTTTCTGTATGTGTTTTGTTACTATACATATCACGTATTACTAAAAAATTTTGCAAATATTGCTGGCTAACCCAGATTAAAAATGTCTGTTTTTCTGACCACCTTGATTTGATGATGTGAAGGCTTAGTAATGAAATATTTATGATCACAGACCCCTATTAAAACAATAGAAAGATTTATATACATATAGAAATATTTTTCTTCATTAAGAAGTGTTGTCTCACTCAATAAAAAAGACAGACAAAGAAGATTTTTTATTTCCATAATAATAATATATATAAAATAGTAGTTCTAATCAATAATTTTAAAATATTTTGAACATATGGTTAAATTGAGTGTTAATTATATTATAATTAAGTTTTAATTAAAATTGTCGATATTTTTTTATTGTTAGTGATTTATAATCCCTAATATATTGAGATATTTACGACCTCAGCAGTTTATTATTACTTTCCAAGGTGCAAACATTTGTACTCATGACTATCATTTTTGTATTGGCCTGAGTGTTTTCTATGTATACTATTTACAAAATAATATTTACAAAAAATGTATGTAGGTATTTATATTAGTTGTTTAGCACCCAAAGCACACTCCTGGACCTGTGTTATTATTATTTTTAAAATGTTCTAAATAATATTTAATTTCAGCAAGAAGATGTTTCTGTTCAGCTGGAGGCATTGGATATTTTAGCTGATTTGCTTAGTAGATTTGGTGGTCTCTTGATATCCTTTCACACAATGCTATTAAATTCCTTGCTTCCGCAGCTTGCATCACCACGCCAGGTACAACAATGCATATTAAACAGCTCGATTTTGTTGTTATTGAATAACTTGTTATAGTAAATATAACTAAATAAATATTTCTTAGTTATACATAGTATTATTGTTTTACTAATTTTACTGATATACAAGTATAATTAATGTCTGTATACAATATGAAATACTACACTTAATTTAAATTATCACATACCTTGTCTTATACTGAATTAACTAAAAAAATACAGACTTTGAAGAATCCACTCTAGAGTATTTAAAAGTATAAGAGTGTGAATTTTTAAAATTATGTATTAACTCAAAAGTATTGAACTAGGTGTGCCATATTATAGATTTTAATATTGCACAGTGTGAGAATTTTTTCTTCTTATTATCATTTAAAAAATAATTGCAGGCAGTTCGTAAACGCACCATAGTTGCATTATCACATTTGGTTATGTCCTGTAATACATCTCTGTATAACAAACTTATTGATCATCTATTGGAAGGACTGGGTTCATCAACATCATCAAGTGTCAGTCGCACACACATACAATGCATTGCTTCTGTATGGTAAGATATTAACTACATACTTTTATTTCTGATATACTTTTTATATTTTCATATATATTACTTTTTTTCCTCAGTTCAAAAACTTCTAAGATGGTTACGATAGTTGTATAATAGAGTCCAATGAAAGTCAGCTGCTGTTCCGAAGGTGGGTGCACTGCAAAGGTCATGAGCAGCGCCTTTACAACGTTGCTATTGCACTGCAAACATTCAATCATTTCCTCTTGGTTCAAATTGCATCAAATGTATATGAAAGAATATAATAGTTGAACCTAGATATATACCTAGATATCCCTTCCACAGTAACCTATATAGGTTACAGTGGAAGGGAATTAAAACCAAAAACAACTTAATACCCCCTTATTAGTTATCTTGGAAGTTATTGAGCGGGAGGAAATAGGTCACATGGTGTAATTATAATAAGTAGTCATTATCTGTCACTTCAAGATGGCTTACATCAATTCTTGTAATACAATCTATTATCATTTCAAATTTCATTAACGTCATCATTCAGCCATTTAGTTCCGCAAAGGTAACAAAAAGATGGACAGAGACATTATTTTATTTATCATATTCATGTGAAAATATCGATATCCTTACAATACAGATGATAAATGAAGCGAAGTAACTCCCTATGCGTAGTAAACGCTGAGAAAAGAATTCGTTTAGTTGTTGATTGTGGTGTTAAAAATGTCCTATTAAAAATATTCTGTTTTTAGTCGTCAAGCTGGACATAGATTTGGTGAGCAGTTATGGCGTGTCGCGCCTCAAGTTCTAGAACATTCCACAGATGCTGATGAGGAATTGCGTGAACATTGCTTGCAAGCATTGGAAGCATTTGTGCTGAAGTGTCCTAAAGAAGTTCAACCACATATTCCAACGGCAAGTTTTAATATTAATAAAAATAGATTTCCCATATAGGTTCCAGCGCAGTAAATGTTAATTAAACACTAATTATATCACGCACAACGGCCCAGGTGAGAGGCTAATTACGGAAAATGGAGTCCAACTTATATTACAAACACTAATTATATTATTGTGTTAACTGTTTTTTGTGGTAGAGTACTATGATGATAGTATAATAATTAATTGATATGAGAATATTTAATAAAGTCCAATTGATGGTACATACTATTTTTTATGTAATTAGAATCGCAATCAAGTTCATGGCCCACGTGATGGTATGTGGTAACCTCGTCTATATACATGTACAGAACTATTGTGTGACAGACTTATGTGTAATGACATGTAGTCATTGAATAGGACTAAGAAGTCATGCCTCACCCTGTAATTTCACTGTTTAATCAGCACCCTACAACTGATAAACAGCTTACAAAACAAGCTGCTTGCGGCTGAAACATCCACTCGTTGCTATGAGTTTTTACAGTGTATCTCTGGTAAAATGTATGATTTCCTGACAGACTATTTAATTAATAATTGTGGTTTATAAATTGAACAGATAATTGACCTCTGCTTAAAAATGATAACTTACGATCCTAACTACAATTATGAAGATGAAGAGGAGGATGGTGGCGGAGAAGATGAAGAAATGGAGGATGAATCTTTTGCTCCTGATGCTGATCCCGATTCTGATTCAGAAGAATATTCTGATGATGATGATATGTCATGGAAGGTGAGAATAATATTTTTTCACCAAACTTAAAGTATATATAACTGTTTTTAGAATTCTAAACTTAGTTAATTCAAAATGAGGTTTCACAGGTTGTGTCACAGGTTGTGTGTGTGTGTTGTGTTGTTGTCAGCCCGTAGTTGAACTGCAAAATGATAAAATCATGTATTCACATTTTTTACGACAAATATTGAAACATTTTATATTCTTACGTGCAATATAGCACCTCATTTTACTCTAGTTTCTATTAAATTTATATTAATGAATTTTACACTTGATGGAATAATTCATTAACAGGTGAGGCGTGCAGCCGCTAAATGCCTGGAGTCTGTTATTGCAACACGTCATGAACTTTTAGCTGAAATGTACGTGACTGTTTCGCCAGCTTTGATTGCCAGGTTTAAAGGTAGGTAATTAATCTAATAATAATAATTATAATATATTTCTATCTCTATAAACTTGATATTATAAACTTAGAAAATATTAGAATAAAAAATAATAATATTATCTTTGTGGTCACTACACTCCTACGACAATCTACCACGATGAAACAGTCCATACCGCCGCTATCTTCCGTCATGAAGGTAGACAGAATCTTGGTCGGTTTAGCGGCGCATATTAAGAAGTTGGGGCCAGTCGGTGCAGTGTCAGGATTGTTTCCATTGACCCGCTTTTTGCGCCTCTTTGTAGATTATTTATAATATGTTTTGTATAAAGAAAATATAAATTGTATAAAAAATGGTATTTTTTTCAAAGAACGAGAGGAAAATGTCAAGTGTGATATCCTAAGTGCGTACACGGCTTTGCTGAGAGCTACACGTCCGCCTCCCGCACTTCAAATGTCGATCGCTCCCAATGATAACTCTCCGCAAGCTCTGCTTCTACAAAGGGTATTTTAATATAGTTATATTTGCTTGTAAATTTTATTTTCACAGCCTTACTTCTGATGGTCGCAGGTTTGATTCCTCGCAAGTACAGACCTTTGTATTTCTACTGCTGAGTATGATTGTTTGTATTAGATGGGTATTTCTTATCAATGTATGCAAAAAAAAAATGTATTTATATCAGTCGTCTAGTACCCAAAACACAAGCTTTGCTTAGCTTGGGATTTAATTTCGTTGTATGACTTGTCCAGGTATAAAAAAAAGAAAAAGAATAATAATAGAATAATCTTGTTATAACTGCATATCTCTATGACTAATGGTCTACGTAAATTGTCTACTGCACAAAATAAACATGGCATGTTCCATGTCCCTCTATATGTGGAGCAGCCATAGTGCTTACAAAGAAGTCTCTATATCGAATATATAGTCGCAGTCTCAATATTGTTTTGCCTATAGTTATTATTATTATAATTAGGCAGAGGTTAAAAGTATACATGTGTAATGAACACTTCAGGTGGCGGGCGTGGTGCGCGGCGCACTGCGCGTGATCCGCGGCCGCAGCGTGCGCGCGCGCGGCTGTGCGCTGGCGCTGCTGCGCGAGCTGCTGGCCGCCGCGCCCGGCTGCCTCGCCGACCAAGCTGCGCGCGTCGTGCGAGCTCTCACACCCGCGCTCACGTCAGTACACCTCTCATTACCTGCATACACACTAATACACATACGCCCTTACACGCGCGAATAGGCTACGCATATGACGACGTTCTCGCGGCTTTGCATGTAACGAAGCTCTCGCGTCAATGACGAAATAAACTATAAATTAAAAATCAATTAGTATCAAATATATAATAACTAAATAAAATTGATGATATATATGTTTATACAGCGACAAGAGCACTGCGTCGTCGATGAAGATCGAGACGCTGGTGTTCGTGGTGTGCTTGGTGCGCGGACACAGCCCGGCGGCGATGCGCGCCCACGTGGCGGCGCTGCTGCCCGCGGTGCTGGCCTGCGTGCACGACCCCTTCTACAAGGTCACCGCCGAGGCGCTGCGCGTGCTTCAAACCCTCGTCAAGGTCATGCGCCCGCTCGGTCAGTACTATAACATTTCCTTTTTCTTTTCTTAAAAAAATGCTATAACCGGCCCGGGGAACGACCTAATTAATAATTAATTCCTAATATTTGCCTCGATCCCACTTTTCTTCGTCACATCACCCTAGCCTTGCGCCCTGGCAATGAGCTTATACTTGACGCCCATACCCGGCTATTTTGTTTAGTGTCTATAGGTACAAAATCTACTTAGTTTTCACCAGTAAATACCTAATAACAATAGTTTCCCCTTAATAGAATTTCGCCTCGAGTACTTAAACCTAACCATATAGCTGTTTGTTTTGACACATAGTATATGTAACAGGACCAATGAACCAAAAATATTCTAAAGCAATTATTGTGCAGATAATGTGGAAAATATAGAGGGCAAGGAAGCGGTGTTTGTGGAACCACCTCCCGAGGAGTTGCAGCAGTTCATCCCTGCGATGTATGAATGTACACTGGTGCGCTTGCGAGCCACCGACATGGATCAGGAAGTAAAAGAGCGTGCCATTGCTGCCTGCGGACAACTTATATGTCATTTTGGAGATTATTTGCAAGTACGTAGTATCTGTGAATTTCTTTACATATAAATAATAATCACCATGTCTAATTTCATAGAAATTATATAATTTTCTAAAGTAACCTCATATATTGTTTATAATTGAAATGTTTGTTTATAATTATAATACCTTTATATGGTAATTATTATTGTTGAAATCATATTACCATATATACATACATATGTATAATAGGTACACTAATAATATTTACGATGATATAACCTGAGTATACTTTAGTTAATTAACTTTTTTGTCTTAAACAATAGGAAAAACTTTATTAAAGACATGGATCCAAATAGGAAGAATGTGCTAACCAAAACATTTATTACTAAAATAGCTTATTCCATTATATTGACGATTCGAAAATATTCAGATAAAGAACATTACAAAATTTTGGTTTAATCATTAAAAATATGAAAAATATTATTTTAATTCAATTTTAACAAATTGAATTTGAAATTGAATTTTAGATGAAATATTTCAGTTAGTACCTGTTTACTTGAATTTACTGTCAACATTTAGATAGGACATATGAATGGAAGCGAAAAACATATTACGCCGACCCCAAATAAATGGGATAAGGAAGAAGGAGAAGATGATGATTTAGATAGGACACCTCCATCATATCCAGCTGTGTCGTAACAATAACAATTAACGTAACGACAAATCTTTTATATTCTTATTAATAGACATAAACGATTTATTCGTATCTTCAGCGCACGCTTACAAGTAAACAAAAAAGCAATATTTGATATTTTGTTTGCAGAATGAACTTCCTGTGTGTCTACCCATATTTTTAGAACGGCTGCGTAACGAAATTACACGTCTTACAACTGTTAAAGCATTGACTAAAGTCGCTTCGTCCCCTCTACGCATCGATTTGAGACCTATTTTGGTAAGTTATTGCAGGTACCAACATTACCTAGTTAGACTTCTTAAAATGTTTCTGGGTACCTCTATCTCAACTATTTCAGATACCCAGCATCTTCCTTTCTATTTCGTATATAAATTTGGAATTATACAGTACGGGGAATGTTGCTTTAAGCACCGTCAGTACCATTTTCGTCTATTGATTACGTGACCGACCACGGACGTCCGAAATCGACTCGAGTGCGGAACACTCAAACAGGCAGACCAACATACTTTGCAATATTAAGTATAAATTAATTGTAGCTACATCTGTTAATTATAAAATTATTTATGCCGTCAGTTGATCATATTCTCTAATTTGAAAAATGTAGCACAGTGTTCAAATTTGGATGTCTATTTTCATACACAGAAATACCCAATATCACAATAAATTTGCTTTATTATAAATAATAATTTATATTACATATTATTTTTATTACAATCCATACTTAATTTTGTAAATGTGGGCTGGTCTGTCTCTTTTGATATGTTTTCATTACTAAAAGGCTAAACACATTAATATTAAATTTAATGATAGATTGCATCGCAAAAGACAAATGTAAGTTATTATTACCTTAAAATTTCTGGAAGGGTATAAAATAGAGGATTAAAATTTGTTCACACCGTGAGCCGCTGGTAACAGTTAGGATAATTTTATTTGTTAATTTCAGTCTGACGCAGTGCCTATCTTAGGATCGTTTTTGAGAAAGAATCAAAGAGCTCTAAAGTTGTCTACCTTAGTATTACTGGATACTCTGGTGCAAAACTATAGCAACGCCATCAGTATCGAGCTTCTGAGCAAGGTACGTATTATTTAAGTTGCCAGTGTCATTTCTTTTTTGTGATGATTTATTTTGGATTGTTCATTCGACTGAAATTTACTTCGTAATGAAAGAGAACTTTCTCAATTGCTGTGATTTTTATATATTTAATTTTACCAACTACGTTGAATAAGGAACTCTATTTGGCAGTAAAAATATTCAGATTAAAAACATGAATAGTTGGATAATGGATAGTCAGTCAGCTATTCCGTTTTGACGCTATTATCATAAAACCAATAAATACAGAGACTAAAGCCATCTGAGTGGATACATTATTGTGGCCGCAACAGAGCAAGTTAGTCAGTTGTGTGTAGTCGCGTTCTGAACGGTCCCGGTCGTGACCGGTGGCAGGTGTTGACGGAGGTGCCGGCGCTGGTGAGCGAGGCGGACCTGCACTGCGCGCAGACCGCGCTCACGCTGGTGCGCGGCGCCTGCCTGCGCTGCCCGCACGCGCTCACGCCGGACGCGCGCCACGCGCTCACTCCCAACATACTCGCGCTCGCCAAGTCGCCGCTGCTCCAGGGTACGTATCTACTGCAGCGCGCACCACGCGTTCGCTCCCAATTCTCTCATACGTTTGTATCTATATTTTACGTTAACTTTTACTTTTTAAAAAACATTTATTCCCGTTTAAGATTTGTAAATTATCAAGAAATCTGTAGTTAGATTTTAGTACCATGGTCAGATGTCTCCCATTTTGCAGTGATCCTTATTCATCGCAAAAGCGCGCGAAGTTACGCAGGATTGTGCGAACGGACGATGCGCGCGCAGTCCTTTTCGTTCTCTTTGTCGACCTTTCCATGCACGCCCTTTTCTATGTCAGCAAATTCCTGAAAGAGGGAATGTGAAAAGAAACTAGTATCCCGAGTTGGTTTTCGTGCCGACGTAAAAATTCAAAGGTTAAAAGCGTGTCTAACTCCATTTGCTCAAAATTCGTCACTAAGTGAATATAGACATGTTGAAATTTTTGAGTTTACATCTGGTGAGGTAAGATCTGAAATGAATGTGATCGTTTAATAGTGTGTGTGTGTGTGTGTGTGTGTGTGGTGTTCAGGCGGAGCACTGGCGGCGATGCTGGGCGTGCTGAGCGCGCTGGTGGCGGCGGACGTGGCGGGGTGCTCGCGGCGCGAGCTGCTGGCGCTGCTGGTGGCGCCCGTGCACCGCGTGCACGACCACAACGTGCACGCCACCGCGCACCACACCAAGCAGGTACCCACACCTGCCAACATCTGACACACCACACTGCCCCCAAATACTATATTTGGAGTCTTAAAAAATAATAAAGAAAGACTACTATATTTGGAGTCTTAAAAAATAATAAAGAAAGACTGGTCGCGATGTTGTTACCTCACACTCCGTAATGTTAAATTTAATAAGAAAAAAATCTAATTTTTCTTCGATGAGGACATTAAGATTTCTTGCAAAATTGCCAATACCGTTTGCCGTCTAGCGAAAGTAGGGAAGATATGATTAGAATTTTTTAAAGAGATGCAGATATTTTTGCCTGAAAGGGATATGAAAAAATCAACCATTTTTCTTACTATTTTAAGCATGAGTAAAAACTCATGGCACTGAAACGGTTCAAAAAGTTTGTGTTGTAATCAGAATGTGACGGTTAAAATAGTGAGTGGTGTAATCGGAATGTGTGTGCGTGTGTGGCAGGCGTTCCACTCGCTGGCGAAGTGCGTGGCGGCGGTGGTGGTGGAGGGCGGCGCGGACGCGCTGGAGGTGGTGCGCGAGTTCCTGCGGGACGCCGCGCGCCCGCCCTCCGACCCGCACCACATGTTCGCGCTGCTCGCGCTCGCGGAGATCGGACGACACCTGTTAGTTCTCACCCTTTCTACTGCCCTTTAACACCCAGTACTACATATGTATTGCGAAACTTTTTTTGCTGGTCAATATTATAATATTACAGGCCATAAAATACAGGCTAATTATTTTTGCTCTTTATTTGGTATATTTCTGCACTAAATATGACGACAATAAACCCATCGTAGCTACACTAAATAACAATTAAAAATAATCAACTTAAATTAATGATATCAGCCAGAACAATAACTTTGCTGGATCCCAAGCTGGCTCTGCCAATATTTTATGGAATACAACCATGTCTAACCTATTTAACTTAAATATAATTACTGTGTTAATCGACATATTTTCAGAGACTTGAGTTCGATTCCGAAACTGAAGGAGGTGCTTTTGGATTCGTTTACACCATCCTCGGAGGAAGTGAAGTCAGCGGCGAGCTACGCACTCGGCTCGGTCGCCGTCGGTAACCTACCAGAGTTTCTGCCGTTCATACTAGGTGAAATAGAAGCGCAACCCAAACGCCAGTATCTGTTATTACACTCCTTACGTGAGGTTAGTTATACAATGTTTGAACTAAATGTTTACAATGTTTCTTACTTGTTTAACATACAGTTACAATTACAGTTCAGGGTAATTTATTAAATGCTACTAATTTTTATTCTTTCATTTAGTCAATGATGATTTTTATCATATGTGTACGTAAAATGCTATAGTATTACAAAAAAAGATGTCCAATAATGTAAGGAATTAAAGTAGAATGTTTAATTGCTGGTTAATTTTTTTTTATTATTTATAAACCATTTGAATCTTGTGTCTTAACTGTAATATTTAACTCTATGAACAATCAAGTCTTAGCGCATTTCTAAATACAACCCTTAAATATAAAACAAACTTATTTGGTGATACATCCCAAATTTTTTTTGTCAATAGATTATTACCTCAGAATCATGTACACCGGAAGGTGTAGAAGCCTTAAGACCTTTTATACGAGAAATTTGGGTGCAACTATCTAAACATTGCCAATGTGCAGAAGAAGGGTCTCGTAACGTGGTAAGTGCCTATGATTTGTACTAAATTCTTAATTGTTATGGCCTAACACATGACTAATAGAAAAATCGGAAAAGTTCAATACTTTTTTGTAATTACTTATCATTAGGATACCGATAGGAAGGTTAGTTGCAGACCGATAATTAGTTGACAGAAAGAAAAATGTGGTGCTATGAATTATGTATTTAGTTTTAATTAACTACTCAGTACTGACTGTGTAGTGTTTTGATTTTCATCAATCATCATTCAATTCAGGCATGTGTATAAGAACATTGGCGTATTCTTATGCATATTCCTGAATTGATTCAGCACAGGATTTATTCTTTGTTTTTAGGTTTTTATTTTAGATTATATGCATGTTTTTTTTAATTAAAACATAAGGCACGTGATGCAATGAATTTTGCTTATATTTCAGGTAGCAGAATGTTTAGGTAAATTATGTTTACTAGAACCCCAAGAACTATTGCCTCAATTGAAGGAATTCTTGAAGTCACCGGAACCACTTACTAGAACGACAGCAGTTACTGCGGTTAAATTCACCATTTCTGATCAGGTTAGTGTCATTATAATATGTATAGTGTTTATTTATTACAAAATAAAAAAATATAAGGAATACTTTTATCAGTTTATATCTAATTAAACTTAAAATGTACCTCACATGCACTAATTGAATTAAATACTCTAATAGAAACAATATTAGATATACAACCAAGTGGTTGAGTTACTAAATAAGAGTAAATCAGACGTAGTAATTAGAGCAGACCAGTCTCTACAAGCTGCACTCTTTCACCAGTATGACAGATGAGACAGCCATCACTGCACTCGACCTGACTGACTTGATTAGATATTTGTGACAAGATAGCTAGCAGTTTTTACCGAAGGTTTAAATATATCCCATGTCATACAAAATGGAAGGGTGCCGCGTGGTGACAGATCCATTACAAGTATATATATATATATATATATATATGGATGTGTTGGTGGGGTGCGTCAGCCGCAAGCGATCGACCCGCTGCTGCGCGCGTGCATGCCGGAGCTGCTGGTGCCGCTGCGGGACGGCGAGCTGGGCGTGCGGCGCGTCGCGCTGGTCGCCTTCAACTCCGCCGCGCACAACAAGCCCTCGCTCGTGCGCGACCTGCTGCCCGACGTGCTGCCCACCATCTATCTCGAGACCAAAGTCAAGGTACCACTACTACACACACACTCCACTTTGCGAACTTACACAAAATAACTTTTGTAGATTTAAGTAGTTTTGTTAAAATAACTTAGCGAATGTGTTGTCCGTCTCTATAGTATCCTAATATCATAGCCAATATTCTATGTAGTAGATAACAAACGAATAAACTGTATAGATTACGTGGCAGTACTAAGAAGGAAAATGGCTAAATAAAAAAAAATTGCAGAGGTGGATTCAATTGTAATTGCAGGCACGCACAATGTATATGAAGAATGTGTGCCTGCTCCTGACACAATATTATATTTTTCAAATAATTTCAATTGCACACTTATTACCGTCGGTTGATAACGATGCCGGTGTTCCATGCTTTGTATATACTTTATGTGAACGAAGGACTGTATATATATGGGGCTGGTAGATATAATATTATGTACAAAATTATAACAGTTAGCAGAACAAGAATAACAATGACATATATATTTTTCTATATAAAATAATAGACAAAATACATAAATAATATACAGAGAGTTGCGTCGTGCACAGTTTATATATTTAGATATATACATATATGATGACAGAACCACTGTCAATATAATATTGTCTCCTGACTACACACAGAATAGACACGTATCAATTATGTTAAAAAGCACATAAATAATAAGTATCTGTTTTGTAGAAAGAGCTAATCCGTGAAGTGGAGATGGGTCCGTTCAAACATTCTGTAGACGACGGGCTGGACCTTCGCAAGGCAGCTTTTGAGTGCATGTACACACTGCTGGGCACGTGTCTAGACCGCCTGGACGTGTTCGAGTTCCTGAGGCACGTGGAGGATGGCCTGCGTGACCATTACGACATCAAGATGCTCACTTACCTCATGTGTGCTAGGCTCGCACAGCTCTGCCCTGCAGTCGTTTTGCAAAGTTAGTCTTACTATTTTATAATATATCGTCAATAGGTACTATGGTCAGATGCATATATAGTTATGCAATATGAATATAACACCGTAGTTCTCTGGAATGGCTATTTATGGGTGTCACGGCATTTTTAGTTGGCTCATGTCTATTAGAAAGTTTATAATATTTATTAATTGGCTTATTGTTTCAATTTCAATATATGAAAGCTTCTTCATCTGTGCCATACTGTTAGTCAATTGTTCTATATATTTTTTTAAGTTAGGCGATATTTGGTAATCTTCTAGACTAGTATTTATAACTTTAGTTTCAATTTACCAGGGCTCGAGAGCTTAGTGGAGCCATTAAGAGTAACATGTACTATGAAAGTGAAGGCCAATTCTGTGAAGCAAGAGTATGAAAAACAGGATGAATTGAAGCGCTCCGCTCTGCGCGCTGCTGCAGCATTGCTACAAATACCAGAGGCTGGTGAGTACTTTTATATTAATAGTTTTTTATGAAAAGGACTGGGAAACTAAAGACTGAAATGTGTTATCATTGGAATTCTTTGGTATATTGTATTATATACATGTATTATACTTATAGACCTTCCTCTTGAATCACTCTATCTAGTAAAAAAAACCGCTTCAAAATCCGTTACGATGTTTTAAAGGTTTAAGCATACATAGGGATAGACAGCGACAGCGACTTTATTTTATACTATGTAATGATGATGATGACAATTCTATGGAGTGCCCTAGGAATGTCTTAATGCAGATTTACATATTTATATCTACGAATGTCATTTATATTTCACATGATTATAGCTGATGTTATGTTGTATTATTTCAGAGAAAAACCCTCATCTGATGGAGTTCGTGACGCAAATCAAAACGATCCCGGACTTGCAGCCAATTTTCGAGTCGATCCTGAAGGACTCGAGCGGCGGCGGCGTGGACTCGAACCTGATGGACCAGAGCTAGCCGCGCCGCGCCACTGTGCCCGCGCCGCTCTCGCTGCACTCGCTCCGCATCTAGTGTCCGTCTCGCTCGTGCACGCACGCAAGTTCATTCGTTGTTTCCCTTTGTTTTCACGTTAAGTTGAGAACCCCTGTTCTTCCTTTTCATTATTGTATAAAAGTTTAAAGTCGAACATCATTTGTATAATTTCAATCGTGATCTCGTCCAAATAATATTTACGCCATTTGTTCAACAGTTTTTTATTATAAAATTACATAGTTACAAGAAAGCTCTACTAAGTCCCTGACGTAACAGTAACGAATAATAATCGGGGTGCCTCACTAAGAGATTTAATATTAAGTATAGTAGGGTTTTAGGAATCATTAGGTCGTCGCTGTACAAATGTTGTGACTGACCGTTACTAGCTTTGCATTACTATCTATTTTCGCTGCCGAGTTCATCATAAATTTATGATCTGTATTAATAGAATTAAAGTATTCTGAAGAAATATAGATAATACTCATAATGATTAACTACTCATTCTTTTTCCCAATGTATGTGTTCAAATTAGAAAAGAATGGCAAACGCTCATACTCTCGGCAACCAAAATTCGAGAGATCTGTTGATAGTTATACATAATTATCGTAATGTATGTATTGTGATATGCTATATGGAAAATTGCAAAAGAATGGATAAATACACTAGTAAAGTGAAACAAGAATAGTATCAGTTATTTTCCTTTCCTCTTGGCCGCGGGCGTGGCGCTTGATGCTCTCGAACTTGGGGCGTCGGTCTGTGGACAGAACATTATAAAGAATGATTCTTAATCTTCGTCTATTTCTGTATGTATACTGAAATTGAAATTGGACGTTATACTTAAAAGAAGTAAGTACTGTTTTTTTATTATTCTGTAAATTATTTTTGGCCATAAGTTCCTTTAACTCTGCCTAGAGAATAGTACGAAGTCTTGCAGCTAGAGTATGATACTGGTGCTCTTAGACTGAGAAGTACATGTTCGCTACTTTAATATTTTACGAACTCGCTCATGTTAAAACAACAGTAATGTTATATATATATATATATATATATATATATATATAATATTTAGTATTTTGAGATATTCATCACTAAATTATTTACACCCAGAAGTTGGTGGATACAAAATAATAATATTGATAATTTCTCTTCACTTAAAGAATAGGACAAAAGTAAAAAACAATTTAATTTTGACAAAATAAATAATGTTACCGGTTTGAGAGGTTTAGCAGGTGAGGCTCGCGCTAGTGTGGCCGCGCTCGCGTTGCGTGACATGGGTCTCGTCGTTGATGTCGACATCGCGCTCACCGGACGCTCTGGGCTCAGCTCTTTGCTACGATAGACAAAAACTACAATTTTCCTAAGGCTCGAGAGAAAATCAGAGTAGTCTGCACAAATTTATTCTCGGACAGTGCCGTTTCGGAGGAGCTTCCTCCTGCGTACGCTTTGATTGTGGAATGAAATGCCTGCCTAGGTTACCACGAGATATTACTACATGTGACACGTGACCTATGTAAGCCTGAAACACCAGGGTTTCAGGCTTACATAGGTCACGTACATACATTACATAGGCTTACATAACCATTTACCATTAGATGGTACGCTTATTTGCCATTATCGTAGTATAATAAAAAGAAACAATGAAGCGAATCCGTAAATCAAAGTCTCAATAAATACATTTGTTTATGCAAATATGTTACATTTTATAGGCGTTTGTCAACATTTGTCAGTATAATATTTTTTACGACTAATTTACAGAAAATGTAGCTAATCATGTCGGTACAGTTTACCATTAACACGAGACAAAACTACTAATACAATGGTACCTTAGATCGTCGAACTAGAATAGAACGTTTTTAAAAGTCACTGCACTATATTGTCATTATAATTACTTTGATGTAAATATATATATATATATATATATAGCAATTTGCGTTAGACTGTCTGTCCTTGTTACTCCAAGTATTATGAAAAAATTCAAAACACAAATGAATGTGGCAAAATATTAAATAACATTGTTGGTGTTGACTTGCTTGTTACCTGTTCCCCCGTGACAGCTGCCCCTTTCTGCTAAACATATCGGAAAGTCGTCCGCGCAAGTCTCGTTTGCTGCCCGCTGCGCTCATATCAGAGTCTGAACCCTGTAATAGTTTAATTAATAAAATATTCGCTATTCCGCTTGATAACTCCACATTATAGCACACATTTATATTCTAAATACACATATATGTAATTTATAGAATTTTAGTCCTTTACTACAATAATAATATCTTAGAACAATTCACACAACTATATCTAGTCCCAAGATAAGCAAATTGTATTGTGGTTATTAGATATATACTTTTTTGTTCTATTTACTCAGACCGATACAAACATTATGAATTTTGTATTCATAATGTTTGTTTGCTTCGTGCAAGGAATCGAACTAACCATTAGAGGTAAGGCGGTGTACTAAATTGTATAAATTACCACTGAGCCTGTCATAATGGCTCTAACATTGAAATATTTTTTAACGATACTTTTTTATAGTTTCTTTTTAAACTCAATACTATTTGTAATTACCTGGGAAACGGTGCCAATAGGTCTAAAGTCAACGATCTCTGGATGATCCACTTGGTCGTCTATAGATCGCGATTTGGTAAGTTTCTTTAATTTGCCGAAAAGACTCTTCTTTTTCTTTTTGTCTCCTGGTAGGACATCGCTCTGTGCTGATCCACCGGACAAACGACTGGAAAATAATATCTTTCTGTAGGGATGCTCCAGAAGAATTGAATTGAAGGGGGGTGGTTTCTTAGTAATGTGGACTAATGATCCCATTGCTAGTTATGTACCAGGTCAGGTTGACCTCCACTTGTATCCTCCTGGAAATCATTATGATATATTCCTTGTGAATTTGCCACGATGGTCTAATTGACCCTCATGCTTATCTTATAATCTTCTATTGGTGCCATCCGTTTGTGAAGACTGGAGCATACTTCCATTATCATTTATTAAAAAATGTAAAAATGAATTGACAATACAATGTTACATGACAAAAACAGTTAAACACTAATTAGGTTTATAAAATTTTATTTGAAAGGAATTTTAACTGTTCTTAAGAAGTTGTTTACCTATCGAGACTGGTATCACGTTGCATTGTAAATAAACGACCATCATCGCCATCTAAAGATTGCATTGATGAGACACTGCTCTCATCTACGGATTTCCAAATTAAGCTCTGGAACATACAGACAATTATTATTATAGTTTATTATCTGTGATCACGTAAGATATTTATTTTCCCACATAGTTTATTGTATCTCGTAGTATAAAAAAGGTATACATACCTGTTCCTTCGTAGTTTGTTCGAGTGAAATGGAACGCTTCTTGAGCGAGGGAGCTCGGGAAGGCGTACGCGACGCTGGCGTCACAGACAGTGTGTCACGTGGCTCTGTCGACATAGCACTGAAAGAAAAACCAGTTCTTTTCTGTACCTACACTCACAGCAAATTGAATTGTGACTAATAAGGACTCTGATACTTTTAAACAATTCTGCAATTTGAAGTAATTTTATTAGTCTGTAACACTTGAAAGAAGTTTTCTGTCGGTTACACATATATGTATATGTATATTTTGAGTACTACACACTTTTTAAACACTGTAAAATCGGCCTTATTTTATGGGAAAAATTGTCTTTTAGAAAACAGAAATGTTAATAAAAAACGTCAAATTACCGTCTGGCACTGGCTTGTTGCCTGCGTTGACGTTCGGCAATGCGGGAAGCTCGTAGCTCGTCGGTGAGGCGCCGCAAGCGTGCTGCAGTCGCCGCTGCTTCAACTGCGCTGTTGGCTTCTGCGCTCTCCGGCGTCGCTGACCGAGATCGGGACTTTGATGACTGCACAATATAAAAGTGTGTGTGTGTAAATATACCTAATATTATAAATGTATGAGTATGGCAGTCTGTTTGTTATGATATCTGATATCTTTTTAGAAAAACGGTTGAATATGATCTTAATTAAATTTGGCGTGAAGATAAAGTTTTCAATGAAACTCACGAGGACGGTTATAGTCTACTTTTTATCTAAAAATAATCTGGAAGCGGGGAAATAGGAAATAAAAGTTAATGCAGACGAGTCGCGGGTTACAGATACTAGGTAAGTATAATATAAACCTGAAGAGAATGAATGTGAAATCTAAAATTAGAAATCGAATTTCGGGAATTATTTTTAATATTTTATTATCGAATCCATGAGGAATATTATAGTCTATTTAACATTACATTAGAGCCAGATTCTTTGGTTAAATATAAAAATGGCAATATTCAAAATGTAAATTTTTTTTACAAGACAAGCATTTAAAGATTTTCTTTATATTTATTTAAATTATTTTTTCCTTTAAAGTTTTATATTTACACAGAAGTATTATATATAATTTTAAAAGTATTTAGATAATGATTAAGACGGCGTTGTTAATATAATTGACTTATATAAAAGGAGGCAAAACTAGCTTCTAATTTTGAAAAATGAGATTTTTCTATTCAATCGAGGATTTTTTTTAATTAGTCTGCAGGTAAAATTACTTATTGAAATCTCAACGCTAAGCTACTTACTCTGTTTCGCCTCGGTGGTGTGGGTGTCATGAGAGACTTTTCAGGTTTTATACCGGATTCGGTACGGAACAGGTCTGGACTTTGCTTCATTAAATCCTCTATTGTCTCCAATAGCTGTGTTATTATTCTATCATCATCCTGTACAACATATAAGATTATATTAAAACACCTACATAATATTTATACGTAAAAAACAAACGCAAGTACTAGAGTAAGTAGGTAAGTCACAAATATACGTACTCCGTCGCTGTTTGAGAGCCTTTTTTGTCTAATATAATAATAATATATGTATTAGAGTATATATGTATATGTATTATATGTTGGGTAAATAATTATTTTATAATTATTAATTCCCTTTATTTTATGTTAGATTTTTGATATAGGTTTTTTATTATAACGATTTCAATCCAATCCATTATATATATATATATATATAGTATAAAACAAAGTAGCTGTCGCTGTCTGTCCCTATGTATGCTTAAATCTTTAAAACTACGCAACGAAGGATTGTGAGGCAAACAAAATTTTGTCTACTGACTAGGGCACTCATCGTTACCCCATTTTACATTTTACTGTTGTTATTTAGTATATAAGATAATAGATCAACATTACAATCTACATTTTTATCTGTTAATATATATATCGTCTAACGTCTATAATTTTTAAAAACATAATAAATATTTAGTCTATAATTTGTTTGTAGAGTAGACCGCTAGAGTTGTAGTTTACCTGTTGGGCGCGCTTGAGGGAGGTGACGAGCAGCTTGTTCTGGTCACGATCGCGATCGTGGCGCTCCTTATCACGCCGTAATTTTTCATTGGCCGTGCGTAGCTTCGCGTGCGCGTCCCGTAACTCCAGCAGGTCACACTGCAACTCTGTCACCTGATGATTGACATAACGCATTTTTTTATGATCAAGCAGCGTATTCGTGTTTAGGTCTATTCGACAGTAATGCGAAATTATACCACTAATATATAAGTATATTTTGTCACTATTAACCTAGGCTAGTCGGATATTTAAGTGTAGAAATATATAGTAAGATATCACAAACTTCTAAATTGGTTTACAATTAAAGCAAGAGAATGAAATGATATAAATATGGAGAATCACAATCAGTTCAAAAATGTTCAAAAAAAGAGAGAACCAAACGTTTTTGTGTTTACTTATTGTTCCGGACCACCGCTTAAAGATTATATATAGTCATAGTTTGTAGAAATAAGTTCGATTAGATATAGCAAATTTATAAATAGTACAATTGTTACATAGTAACACCTTAAGATTAATAGATTTGATAGGGATAAGTTTATAGAAATTTAAGTTCTTTATGTTATTATTTACAAAAATGCTTGACAAATAAATGATTATAATGGTTGTGGTTTCAATCCCCTAAAAATAAATAGGTCGGCAAATAGAAACGGAATAGAATGTAGTACATAGGCATAAACTATAAAAAGTATCTTTTATAGTATCATTATGTAATCATTTGTAGATATGTAATAATGATTGTAATGTGCGTTGCGCGGCAGCATTCGTTCGACTGACGCGCAACCTCGCTCTACCGCGCTATATATATATGAGGGGGAAGGGGAGCGAGGTCATATAAAAGGCGCGATCCGCGAAATCGCGAATTATTCCTAAACCGCACGTCGCGCAGCGCACACATCATAATAGAAATGTAAATTAAAGATGGTATTGACGTTTGATGCACAAATTGTAAACACAAAATGTAAGATTGATAAAATATAATAAAAATTATATAAAGGGGTGAGGAGAATAGGGCGGCCAAGGGTCCGCTGGCTAGTAGCCAAAAATCGTATATAAGTAGCGTCCAAAAGCGCTACAAATCATAGCGAATTCAACCTCTGAATAGCGACATTGATCTTCAGATAGCGAAATCGACCTGAAAAGGAATCAACCACTGAAGAAATTCTCCTCGCCTCTGCATTCTGAACCACAAGAACCGTTTTCTCATTTACTGCCCGTCCATCATCGCCGTCGTCAAGAATAGTCGTCACAACCCTCTTCACGCATCGTGTCATCGCATCGTGTCACCGTCGCATCATCATCGTTTAAACGTCCTTCTCAGGACGAATCATCGTGGTGCCCATAAAGAGGCACCTGGTCCTTCACCCGCAACGCGCCCGCGGCGTTGATTGAGGCCCTTCAGGTAGGGAGTGCTTTGAAAAGGGCACTCTCTCACCTCGAGGAGGATAGATTAACGTCCGGGCGTACCAGCGACTCGGTGCCTGCCGACGCGCCTTCCGACTCCCGGGGGCAGCGGCCAGCACATCTGCTGGTCCTTCGAGCCGGATCAAGAAGAATAGAAGACAAAATAGAAGATGCCCGTCACACGAAGCAGAACTGGCAAGATGCAAGAGGAGAAGACAGAAGAGCATCAAACAGATGCAGAACAGGTCCCAGACCCACCGCGGAGGGAAAACCCGTTCCCTATTCGACATAGCATACCGCCGAGGTCGCCATAAGGGACACAAGACGTCGAAGAAACCGTCGTTCAACAAACAACGGCGCGATCACAGCTCTCCGATAGAGAAAAGGAGAGACAGAAACAAATCGCTATCGCCCGAGAAGAGGTCATTCGCTATCGATTACAGTTGGCGGAGGTCAAGCTAGCCCGACTGGAAGCCTTCGGAGAAGAAGACGAAGAACCGTCGGAACCAGCATCGCAAGACGGCCACAATAGGGTCGTCGAGTGGCTCGAGCAGCAGTCCGAGCCACCACCGCCTCCACCAGAAGCACCACCGAATCCACCGAAGAGGCCCACACCGGCAAGAATAGAGGAGCCGCTTCGGGGTACCATAGAAACTCACCAACGATTGGCACCCACAGACACCATTCAAGTTGGTGATCTCGCAACTGCAGTAACCGAAATCGTCAGGGCGACTACAGCGTCGCTAGCGGCCGTCGCGCCGCACCCACAAGCGTCAACGTCGGGTCCCCTAGCAGCACAGTATAGAGGGGAACTCACACCGTTCTACGGGGCGCATACCGATTGGCTGGCCTTCAAGGCAGCCTATGAAGAATCTGCGGGGTATCTAACGCCGTCGCAGAACATAGAAAGGCTCCGGAGAGCCTTACGAGGGGAGGCTAGGTCAGCAATGAAGAGCCTCCTAATAGCAAACACGCCGGCCGAAGAGATCATGCACGAGTTGGAGCTCACCTTCGGTCGACCGAACAACATAGCAGAAGTCGAAATAACAAAGCTGCGGAGTCTTCCACCACCGAAGGACACACCGGGGGAGTTCTGCAGATTCGCCACAGCCGTCAAGAATAGCATCGTGTCATTGAAGACGTTGAAGAAGATCAACTTCCTATACAACCCGGAAGTGGCGAAGTTATTAATAGAAAAACTACCGCCGAACATTCGACATAGGTGGTATGTTTACTGCCAGCAGCAAGCCCACGAAGACGTACCGGATTTAGTACAGTACTACAACTTCGTGAAGATAGAAGCTGAAATTTATAGCGTAAGCGCCGAACCCATGAAGATAGCAAGCATGGACGACAAACCGAAGCCGTCGGAAAGTCGTCGTGTTCAAATCCGTCCGCAGCGAACACATACAGCGAGCAAGACGGACAGCCCACCCCGCCACAAGCCAACGTGTCCCGTGTGCAAATCAAATTCGCACACGGCGGCGCAACAGTGTGAAAAATTCAAGAAAGAAAATAGCTACGGGCGTTGGGAAATAGCGAAGGCGCAACGTCTGTGTTTCCGATGCCTACAATATCGAACACAGACACATAACTGCAAGACGAAGACTTGCGGAATAGATGACTGCCCACGTATGCATCACAAATTGTTGCACTACAGGGCAGCGAGCGAGACACAGAAGACAGAGACAGCAACAGTATCGACAGGCGTCTCGCTCACACGTTCACCGCGCAGTTATCTCAAAATACTGCCGGTGAAAATAGTCGGACCGCGGGCCAGCATCGACACTTTCGCCCTCCTCGACGATGGATCTACCGTCACCCTCATAGATGAGGAAATAGCCACAAGAGTCGGCGCGGAGGGGCCGACAGAACCACTGAAAATAGAAGCACTGGCCGGCGCAACGGTTCGAACAAATAGCTCGAGACGCGTAACTCTAACGTTATGCGGATCAGAAGAGGAGTATGAGATCTCCGCCAGGACAATGAAGGGACTCAAACTCGCCAAACAACAAATAGAAGAAAGGGATATCCGACGATGTCAACACCTGGCTGGCATCAAGAAGATACTGTGTTACCACGACGCCACACCAACGATCCTCATCGGCCAAGACAATTGGGAACTGTTGCTGGCCATAGAAGTTCGCCGAGGATCTTCGTCACAACCAGTCGCATCGAAAACTCCGCTCGGGTGGGTGCTGCATGGAGCGTCCACTCGCAGTCTCGGCCATCAAGTCCACCATGTATATCATATACGTGAGGGGGCCGAGGATAGAATAGAAGAGGAATTAAGAAGATATTTCTCTATAGAATCACTAGGCGTGCTGCCAAGAAAGACGCGCGCCGACCCTCAAGAGCGAGCACTACAGATACTACAGAAGAAGACTCGCGCTCTGCCAGATGGGGGATATAGTACATCGCTACTGTGGAAAACAGATAAAGTCGAGTTGCCGAACAACTACGATGCGGCGCTCAACAGGCTGTACAGCACAGAGAAGAAAATAGATAGGAATCCACAGCTGAAAGAAGAATACGAGCGACAAATAGCGCTCCTAATAGAAAAAGGCTACGCAGAAGAAGCCGCCACCACCCCATCGGACGCCCGCACCTGGTATCTTCCGCACTTTCCCGTGCTTCATCCAGCTAAGCCGGGGAAAGTTCGTCCAGTCTTCGATGCAGCCGCTCGCGCCAGGGGGACGTCACTCAACGATCATCTGCTGACCGGTCCGGACTTACTTCAATCGTTACCAGGGGTGTTAATGCGATTCAGACAACATCCAATAGCCGTCGCCGCAGATATAGAAGAAATGTTTCTACGAATAGAAATCAACGAAGAAGATAGAGATGTCCTGCGGTTCCTGTGGCGACAACACCGGCGGGAGGGACCACCCCGCGAATATAGAATGAAGGCAGTGATCTTCGGCGCCGCCTGCTCACCGTGCATCGCTTTGTACATCAAGAACCACAACGCAGAACAACACAAGGAACAATATCCAAGAGCAGCCGACGCAATCATCCATAACCACTATATGGATGATTACCTTCAAAGTTTCCAAACGGAGGAAGAAGCTATGAAAATCACCCATGAAGTTGACACCGTACATAGGAAAGCAAAATTCCATTTAAGGAAGTGGACATCGAACAGCCCACAACTACAAGAAAAATACAACAGCACAAGAATAGAAGATAGGACCGTCTCCATAGATAGAGCCGACAAAGAAGAGAAAATATTAGGCCTCACATGGAGGCCCGCCACGGACACATTGGGCTTCAACTTAAATATGGCCCGAATTCCGCAAGAGATAGTCAACGGAAGTCGCACACCGACAAAAAGAGAAGCCCTCCGGACGGTCATGTCTCTCTTCGACCCACTAGGATTAGCATCACCCGTCACCGTGCAAGCGAAAGGCATTTTACAAGAAACATGGCGAATCGGCATCGGTTGGGACGAGAAATTGCCTGAGAAGTTAGCCGAAGACTGGACGAAGTGGACACAGCACTTAATCAATTTACGCCATATCAACGTGCCACGATGTCATCCGGAGCTGAGCAGCGCGTCATCCAGGGAACTGCACACATTCGTAGACGCAAGCGAGAACGCCTACGCCGCCTCCGTGTATTGGAGAGTGCAAGACAAGGACGGCAACATTCACGTGACACTCGCCATAGCCAAGGCGCGAGTTTCACCTCTGAAGATAGTATCTATACCAAGACTCGAGTTGCAAGCCGCTGTCCTGGGTTGCCGGTTAGCACGTACGGCTACAGAAGAATACCAGATTAAACCGGACCGTCGATACTTCTGGAGCGATTCAAGAACAGTATTAGCGTGGTTAAGGGCTGGTCCACGCACATTCAAACCATTCGTGGCGCATAGAGTCGCGGAAATAGAAGAAGAAACGAAAGCGAACGAATGGAAATGGGTACCTACGCGTCACAACGTGGCCGATGACGCAACTCGAGGAGTGCCCACGGATTTCGACACGGAACACCGATGGTTCACCGGACCCCAGTTCCTATACAAGCCGCAGGAAGAATGGCCCGGGCAAGATGAGCCTGGTGGCATAACAACAGACACCGGAGAAGAACGCACGCACATGGTATACACAGGCGATAGCAACACAACAGACAGCGGCGTACTCCCGGACATCACACGCTTCACGTCATGGCTGCGACTACTACGAGCCACAGCACGCGTGTTGCAGTTCATCGACCGGTTACGCGAAGCGGTCGAAAATAGAAAAAACACCGCCTCACAAAACGCGGTACATTATAGGCGCACAGCGCGCAATATAGAGAAGGACCCGGCGTGGAATAAGAAGACAGCTCGCAAAATAGTACGGACAGCGCCGAGGTTCGACAATAGTGAAGAAAGAAATTTCATCAAATTAACTGCGGAATATATACAGCGCGCGGAACAATTGTGGATACGGGCCGCGCAACAAGAATCGTTCAAGAACGAAATAGAAACACTCCGCGGTAAAGGGACAGTCGATAACAATAGCCGACTGAAACCACTAGCGGTGATCGAAGAAGACGGTTACATCAAGTTGAAATCAAGAATAGCAGCAGTCGTCGATGTTACAGACAGCATGAAGAAACCAATAGTCCTGGATGGGAATCATCGATATACCCAGTTGTACCTGGACTGGGTGCATAGAACGCATCACCACGCCGGAGTCGAGTTGGTGATGAACGAAGCTCGACAGCATTATTGGATACTTCGAGCGAGACCGACAATTCGCAGCATCGTCAAGCGATGTCAACTGTGCCGACTACGACGCGCAACAACATCGATCCCGCCCACCGGAGACCATCCGGTCAGCCGACTCGCCCATCACCAGAGGCCGTTCACATACACAGGCGTGGACTTCTTCGGGCCTCTTAGTGTCACCGTGGGGCGACAACACCACAAACGCTACGTCGCGTTGTTCACATGCTTGACAACGCGAGCAGTACATTTAGAGTTAACCACCTCATTGTCCACAGACTCCGCAATATCCGCACTTAGGCGGATGATGGCCCGACGAGGGAAGCCAACCGAGATCTGGTCCGACAATGGGACCAACTTCCACGGCGCAGACGCAGAGCTACGTCGCGCCGCCATAGAAGCAAGTCGCGAAGACGCGGCTAATCATCGTATACGCTGGCGGTTCATCAGCCCCAGCGCACCATTCATGGGCGGAGCGTGGGAACGTCTCGTCCGCTCCGTGAAAACAGCATTAGCCGCCACACTGCATGAGCGGCACCCTTCGGAAGAAACATTAGTCACACTGCTGTGTGAGGCGGAATATACCGTGAATAGCCGTCCGCTCACACATGTGTCAACTGAACCGGACGACGAGGAAGCTCTCACGCCTAACCACTTTCTACTGGGAGGATCGGGCAAAGTGCAAACTCCGGGAAGCTTTGAAGACACCGATATCGATAGCCGGAGTCACTGGAAGAGAGCGCAGCGGCTAGCAGACCACTTCTGGAGCCGATGGCTCCGGGAGTACCTACCGGAACTTCAACACCGGCGGGAGCCCCGCGGCACGGGGCAACCTCTGCGCATCGGAGACTTAGTCCTGATCGTCGACTCCAATCTCCCGCGCAACACATGGCCGCGCGGGAGAGTAATAGCAGTGTTTCCCGGCCCAGACGGCGTCATTCGAGTGGCCGACATCCAGACCAAGAATGGCGTGCTGAGGAGGCCAACCAAACGACTCGTGGTCCTGCCAACGGGAGTTGCTGATAGTGAAGAGCGGGCTCCGGAACCAGACAAGGCTCCTGCAGCGCCCTCGACGACCGCTGCAGCGGCGGGAGAATAATGTTCCGGACCACCGCTTAAAGATTATATATAGTCATAGTTTGTAGAAATAAGTTCGATTAGATATAGCAAATTTATAAATAGTACAATTGTTACATAGTAACACCTTAAGATTAATAGATTTGATAGGGATAAGTTTATAGAAATTTAAGTTCTTTATGTTATTATTTACAAAAATGCTTGACAAATAAATGATTATAATGGTTGTGGTTTCAATCCCCTAAAAATAAATAGGTCGGCAAATAGAAACGGAATAGAATGTAGTACATAGGCATAAACTATAAAAAGTATCTTTTATAGTATCATTATGTAATCATTTGTAGATATGTAATAATGATTGTAATGTGCGTTGCGCGGCAGCATTCGTTCGACTGACGCGCAACCTCGCTCTACCGCGCTATATATATATGAGGGGAAGGGGAGCGAGGTCATATAAAAGGCACGCGATCCGCGAAATCGCGAATTATTCCTAAACCGCACGTCGCGCAGCGCACACATCATAATAGAAATGTAAATTAAAGATGGTATTGACGTTTGATGCACAAATTGTAAACACAAAATGTAAGATTGATAAAATATAATAAAAATTATATAAAGGGGTGAGGAGAATAGGGCGGCCAAGGGTCCGCTGGCTAGTAGCCAAAAATCGTATATAAGTAGCGTCCAAAAGCGCTACAAATCAGCGAATTCAACCTCTGAATAGCGACATTGATCTTCAGATAGCGAAATCGACCTGAAAAGGAATCAACCACTGAAGAAATTCTCCTCGCCTCTGCATTCTGAACCACAAGAACCGTTTTCTCATTTACTGCCCGTCCATCATCGCCGTCGTCAAGAATAGTCGTCACAACCCTCTTCACGCATCGTGTCATCGCATCGTGTCACCGTCGCATCATCATCGTTTAAACGTCCTTCTCAGGACGAATC